>NC_088378.1:11005648-11307129 GCF_037993035.2 Macaca fascicularis
GGAGAAGACCCCAAAAACAATTTTTAAGGGGTAAAACGGGCAAAATATGATTTTTAAAGGACGCTGCAAAAAATACCCAACAGTAAGCACGTGATGATGGTGAACATCACCCAGGACTCCAATAAATACAAGAAAAGATGTTCCTTTCTTGCTCAACTTGATGAGTCAGCAGAGAGGCGAAAACGGAAACCACACTGAGATACCACTACAACCCCACTTGAAAGGCTAAAATTAAGACTGGCAGGTGTTGACAAGGATGTAGAACTGGAACTCTCATACATCACTGGTGGAATTGCAAAATGGTAATTCGGCATTACAGTTTGGCGGTTCCCATAAAGTCAAACAGCCACGTCCACCTCCTCACACACCATTCACGACCAGCTAGGGCATTAGCAAGAACTCTCCATGGCTAGGACAATCAAAAGAAGAAAAGGAAGAAGAAAAAGAACAGCACCTCAAAGTGATGAGCTGCTCTCTGCCACTAGGCTCAGTTCTAGAGCCTGCTCAACTCTCTCCCCAATACAATAGTTCATATACCAAGATCAAAATAGAGAAGGGAACATCTCAATTATTTCTCTCAGCCCCATCTTTTAAAAATCTCTCTCTATATAAAATGCTGATAAAAGATACGAGGCCCAACTCAGGCACTCATTTCCTGGGAATCTGCCAGGATGCCATTCTGAGAATTAATCCATGAGATCTAATGTAACCATAATTAACAACCTTAGGCATCCACATACACTTATCATTGAAAGAAATGCACACACACAAATGGATGTGATCCAGGTTTAACATGTGGCCCAAATTAGACATATAAGCATTATTCCTTCAGAAAAATTACAGGGGAAAAAAAAAAATCTCCTTAGAGACAGTAACTAAACCAACCTCAACTCCCAGCTGGCTTCATTATTCTCTTGTCCTCAACATAGTAAAAACTTTCTAGCATTTATACCTAAACAATTTGGGGAAAACTTGTTCTGTATAAATTTTAAAGTTCTTAACTACCTAAATCTAGCCATCCCAATGCATTATTTTATCATTAATGCACACTGTTAAGACCTCACCCATTAAGCATCTTAATGCCTAACTAAAGGCTGGAAACGTGCGTATTACGTATATAATATGACATTTTACAAAGTTTAAAGCATATGGTAATAAGTAAAGCTACTGACAAGCTGAGGTCACTGTAGACACTGTTGCTGGTTTTGCATGGCCTGGCCTCTGCTCCTCTCCTCCTGAATGCCCTCTCTTCTTGCTCTATTGTTCCTGCCCCCACTGACCTTCAGACACTCCTTCCTGCCCCAAGTCTTCTCCACAGGCCAGTCCCACAGCCTATCACACTAGCCTCAGGAAACACATTTTCTACTAACTTTGTACTAGCATATCACCTCCCAAGAAATACCTACATAAGAATCATTAACTTCTAACTCAGCACAGGGATCACCTGGCACAGTAATCCACTTGACAGTTAACACTTTGCTGAGTCTCTCCAAAAACCAAGCACTTATTTAAAGCACTGCTTCAAGCCAGATACACTTGGGGAAACTTGCCTTTGTCGTGCCTGACTGTTCAATGCACAACTCACAGAGGGCAGGCCCCTCCACATGCGTGGACACAGTGAAAGCTGCTGCTGAAACGGTGCTGTCTCCTTCATCCCTCCCAATTACTAACTGCACCAGGAACTGCACCCCATCCCAGGAGTGCTTAGAGCCAAAGGTCACCTTGACGCTTTGCCCCCACAAGGTGCCTGGCAGGCACCCCTGAAGCAGGCCCGGATGTCCCTCTTGTTGGTCTAAGCGACTGCAGAAGAAAAATATTCTCTCTAGATTCTAGAGAGCTGGGCTTGGGAGGAGAGGTTGTTTTCCTGGAAATCCAACTCCATCTTTTAGAGACAATGAGAATTTACGGCTAGAATTCTGTTAAAGCCATATGGTGTCTGGGCGCTCCAAAACCTTTGCAAGGATAATGACTTTCTGGGGACCATACAACAATGAACAAGAATACTATCAATGGAAAAACGCATTCCACGTTTGAAACGATCAATATACAAACATTTGGAATGTGATCCTTCTGTACATTTGGGACTGCCTCCATGTGACCAAGCAGCAAAAACAAATGGGGACATTTGTAGGACTCAACTTTTCATGCTCACACTGGAGACCTGGCAGAATTATTCACACTTCAGCAAACTGATGCCCAGGAACAAAATTAAAATGTAGCTTAACACATCACACTGTGGTGACACTTCGTAGAATTTTTTGTATCAAATTAAAAAAGAAAATTGACTTACTTTCCTATTCCTCAACCACATGCTACATTTAAGGAAATTTTAGCCAATTTTATCTCATAAAAGTACAGATGACTGACACCTCCCCTGTCCCAAGAAAAAAAAGTTTTCAAAAAGTATTTAAGGAGAGGTATCAATTTAAAACAGGAATATAAACCAGACATGGTGGCTCACGCCTGTAATCCCAACACTTTGGGAGGCTGAGACAGGAAGATTGCTTGAGGACAGGAGTTCGAGGCCAGCCTGAGCAACACAGCAAGACTTCATCTCTATTAAAAATTTAAAAAATAATAATAATAAGCCAAGCGGGGTGGCATGCACCTGTAATCCCAGCTACACAGAGGCGGAAGGACTGCCTGAGCCCAGGAATTCACAACTGCAGTGAGCTATGACTGCACCACTGCACTCACGCCCGGTCAACGCCGTGAGACCCTGCTTCAAAAAATTATAAAACAGGCACAGACAGGAAGTTCACTTTGCACACGTTGGGTTTAAAGTAGAGACTGCAAGTGGCTATGAAGAAGTCTGCATGTGCAACTACAGGGAAGTAACAGGGAAAGAGGTGGGTGAAAATCCATCTCTGAAATGACTGGCAGGTTTGCTGTCCGAAGAAAATCTGGCAGAAAAATTACACACAACTTTGAAGGTATTCTAAGACTACAAAGGGCACATCTTCTTATATTCACAATGCACATCAACCTCAGAAACCTCTTCGGCATTTGCTAAGTATGCCCACATGTGACAGTGGCCAGAAAAATGTTAAGATACAAAGTCCATTCCTACTGGACCAAGAGGTCGTGTTCCACCTGGAGACGAGGTTCGTGAACACAGGTTCAAGACACTGCCATGACTAAACTAATGCAAAAGTAAGGGCCCCATTAATCCGCCAAAGTATCATCAGTCTGACCTTGAAGCCAACCTTAATCTTAACTGTGAAGAAACAAATTTCAATTTGTTAACAGGACCAAGACTTCAACTTCACTAAGTCAGCTGGGTTAATTTCTCATTGTATTTATTTCTTTATTTTTAATACAGGGCCTTGCGCTGTCGCCCAGACTAGAGCGCAACTCGACTCGATCACAACTCACTGCAGCCTCGACCTCCGAGGCTAACGCTATCCTACCACCTCAGCCTCCCTTAGCTGGGAGTACAGGAGTGTGCCACCGCGCCCGGCCCTCATTTTCATATTTTTTGTAGAGACGGGGTTTCGCCATGTTGCCCAGGTTGGCCTCCAACTCCTGGACTCAAGTGACCCGCCCACCTCGGCCTTCCAAAGTGCTGGATTCCAGGCATGAGCCACCACGCCCAGGCGAGTTAACTTATTTTTGGTCACAGAAGCCAGTATTCCAAAATGCCTTCCTCCAAATGTTGGTCTCAGCCTGAGCTGGTTTAAGTTGCCACCATTTCTCTGTATCATGCTAGTTACTGGAGTAACTGTGTATCTTAGGGTAGCTAACTGGTCTATAAACTACACTGTCACAAACTCTCCCTCCATCCACCCTTCTCCTTCCAAAAAAGCGAGAATAAAAAATACGGGCCTTTCCAAAGAGTTTCTATTGTGAGATCAGCCTCACCCTCCTTAGAATAATTTCTGCATGTTCTGAACACAGGGGTGCTAATAAAACTCTCTCTGATGCAAAGGAAAAATAAGAACCCCCATAAACCCTACCACAAACTCCACGTTCAGCCCAAAGTAGGCTCAACTTTGTTTCATTCTGAAAAGCAACTTGTTATTGCCAAGGGAGAAACTTGTCTGTTCAGAACTTTTCATCTTGTTTCCTTTTTACCAAAGTTTAAAAAAAGTAAATAAAAGCTGAATTTTCCATCACCCTAAACATTCCAGAAAAGAATGGTCAGAAAATTCCTGAAATTCGAAGTTCCCCAGGTCCTGGACTGCTGGCAGCTGCGGGACATGCACAGCCCTCGAGGGGACTGATGGGTTATACAATCATGGTTCCCAGAGCAAGATCCACTAGAATAATCCGCCCCGGAGACAATGACATCATGTGAGCAACGAGGCAGGAAGTTGGGCTCAGAAAAGTGAAGGGTCAAGTCTTGAGAGCTCACACTGGAGGACACCCCCCTGCCCCCAATCTAAAGAAGACAAAAGTCACCGCCTGCTAAACAAACAAAAAAAAACTACTTTAAAGAGAAAATGAGCCCACGGGGGGAAATCAATCAGCAAATGAAACCACAAACACTCAACTCCAGGACCATTCCTGCGGGCTCCGACGCCCCGGTGAGCCTCTCCACACCAAGGGGCCTCACGGTGCCCCGCTGGCGAAACTCTGATGCAAACGCGCAGCGGGAACAAAGCGAAGTGGAGTTCCTGCCTCCAACTTTCCCGGACACCCGGCCGCGCGAGGGCAGCCGCCGACCCCGAGGGCCGGGGGCGGCCACTCCGCACAAAGCCGCCCCCGACTCAGTGACAGCCACAAGTGGCCGGCCGCGGGACTCCAGGAACGCCAGGACCGCGTGTGCCCCCGCGCCCCCCGCGCCCCCCGCCCGCGCACGGGACCCGGTGGGGCTCCCGGACACCACGCAGGCAACTTTCCCTTGGGAACGGGGCGGACCCGGCGCGGACCGGAGGCGACTTGGAGACCCCAGGAGCTCCTCGAGCGCTCCCCGCCCCCCACGCCGGCCGTTCGCCCCGGGCACCGCGAGCGGAGCCTGCGTCCGGGTGGGCCACCCACCTGCACAGCTCGGGGAACGGGGTGGCCTCGGCCTGCGTGGCCCCCGGTGCCGCGACGAGCAGCAGCAGCTGCAGCAGGAGCAGAGAGCGCTGCGGGCGGCCGGCGGGCGCGGGCCCCAGGTGGGAGCTCCGGCCGGCGGCGGCCCCCATCGCGCCGGGCACAGGCTGCACGGCGGGCGCCAGGTTGATGGCGCGCGACTGCTGGGGGCCGCGCCCGGGACGGGGTCGCGCCGCCAGGGCAAAGGCAGAGGTGGAGACGGAGCCGGAGCTGGAGCCCGAGGTGAGCGCGGCTCGACTGGGCTCGGCGACAGCGACAGCGGCAGCGGCGGCCCCGGAATCGCGTCACGTGACAGCCGCCCGGCACCGCCCCCCACCCCCGCCCCCCGCTCACGTGACTCCCTTGTTCAGGTGACCCCCGCCCGCCCCGGCTCCTCCCAGGCCCGGGTCACGTGAGCGCAGCACGCGCGGGACGGGAAGCGACGCGGGCGGGGCGCAGGCGCCAGGTGCCTCCCGGGGCCTGAGCTTCTCGGCGGGATGGGTGAGGCGCGGGTGCCTGGCCGGGCCTCAGTTTCCCCTCCCACCGCGCCCTGCTGGATTGTGGCGGGTGCTTCCCAGCTTACAGCAACTGTTCCCAACCTCGACCGACGGGTAGGGGAAAATAGAGAACTTGGATCAAAGTGGCATGGAGGTAAATGCCTTCGCACACTCTCGTGGCAGCGGATCCGTGGGGGGTGGGAACACACTTTAACTGCCCATCGAGTCACATCATGGAGGTTTACAACCTTGGCCCATCAGAGCCTCTCAGACCTTCTGTGGGAATGTTACTGCCCAAGCATGGGCTTCCTACAGCAAGGAAGACAGCACAAATACAGCAAGGTGAAAGAGTGGACAAAAGTGTGGCTGTCAAGCAAGTGCCACTCAACAAAGCTTTATTAATTCACTATGTGGATGGCCATGAGCTAGCCACAATGAAAGTAGTACGATGAATCTAAAAGTCTTGAATTTAAAAAATTCACTTTCTTTCAGAGCAAAGATACAAAATAATCATGATTGAAAAGAGTAATCATCATCATCATAAAAGCTCATCTTTTTTAGTGCTTATTCCATACCAGACATTGCTAAGCATGTAAGCGTGAATCTTTAAAAACCTATGAGATGGGAACCTTCTAATAGATGAGGAATTGAGGCACAAGGATATTGAGTAACTCACTCAAAGACACTCTGGGATGTGGTAAAGCTGGAATTCAAACACATATAAATAATCATGACCCAATAATAGCTAACATTTCTTGAGCAAGTAATTATGTACCCAGTACTGAAGTGTTCTGACACTGTAATTTAGCTCATTTAATCCTAACAGTCCTCTGAGAGGGGTGCCTTTATTGCACCCGTTTTGCCGATAGGGAAAGTGAGGAATGGAGAAATTAAATAACTAGTAAGTCTTGCAGGTAGTAAGTGAAAAAGCCGAGGTTTGAACCCAAGGCCTGTGACCTAACTGCCGTGCTATTCATATATTGCCCAAGAAAGGGAAGTGTTGTAGTGATTCAAAGGGAGAGCTCAGGTGTGAACTGTGGACGTCGAAAAAGGGTTTGCGGTGGTCGGGCGCAGTGGCTCATGCCTGTAATCCCAGCACTTTTGGGAGGCCGAGGCGGGAGGATCACAAGGTCAGGAGATCGAGACCATCCTGGCTAACCTGGTGAAATCCCATCTCTACTAAAAATACAAAAAATTAGCCGGGCGTGGTGGCACGCGCCTGTAGTCCCAGCTACACGGGAGGCAGGAGAATTGCTTGAACCCAGGAGGCAGAGGTTGTAGTAGGCCGAGATAGCGCCACTGCACTCCAGCCTGGGAAACAGAGCGAGACTCCGTCTCAAAAAAAAAAAAAGAAAACGAAAAAGGTTTGCGTTTTGCAACTCCAGTGTTATAATGGATACAGGCAAGGACCATCAGTAAGTACTAAAACCATCTGGTGAAAAATTATTGTGAAACAGAATATTCTCTTTGTCTCAAAGTATCTCCTTCAAAGTATATTTCCTTAAAAAAGACAAAATACATCTTCACAATGGAAAGATCTGTTAGAACCACCTTAATCAAATGATTAAAGCTAGTATCACCAATTTTTTAAAAACTACCATTTTCTGCTTTCTAAAGTGATGCAATAAAAAATGCAAAAGGGTAATATTTAAAAGATGGTATAATCATAACTCAGATGTGGAATGAACATGTATCAAAGGTATTCCTTAGTTCATTCATTAATGTGAGAACCAGTAACATGTCACAGCTGGTTCAAAGGAAAAGCCAAAGAGAATCCAACAAATATTCAGGCAGTTAGGAATGCTGAAAGATTGCCTATAGTTGGAAAATTGGTCAGTAGCCATAGGTCAAAAAACAGCTGCATACCCAATGGACACAATTTGCATTTCTAAAGACAAAAATCATATATATTACCATCACTATTCTACAAGTTACAGAGTTGTAAAATACCTCAAAGACAATGGCAGGCACAAGACCCCATAGAATCAGATAACACGAAGGAGTGTACTAGACAACAACTAGCATTCCATTACAGTTGACCACTAATATTTTGGGTCCATTTCAAAGTCTTTCACAGTTATTCCCTACCGTACACACTATCACAAGTAGTCTTGCCAAGTTTAACTTTAATTAAGACAAAACAATCAACTTCAAATTGTGAAACATATGACAAGAAAACTGAACTGGACTATTGCAAAATATTAATACTCTGAAAAAAACTCTCCTCCAAAAAACAAAAAAAAAAGTGGAAGTGCTATTGTAGATCCTCGTAGCAAGCAATAACCTGTGGGTCAAATGTGGTAAGGCAGCTGTTTGGTAAATAAAGTTTTGTGGGAATACGGCCACACCCATGTGTTTATGTATTATCTATGGCTGCTTTTGCCTGCAATGACACAGTTGAGTAGTTGCAACAGAGACTGTATGACCTGAAAATCCTAATGTATTTTGCCATATGACTCTCCGCAGAAAAAGCTTGCAGAAAAAGTTTGCCAACCTCTCTTCTAGATCAGTGGTTTTCAAAAGTGTGGTCCTTAGACAAGCAACTTTTGTGTCACCTGCCAGATTGTTAGAAATGCCAATTCGTGGGTCCTGCCCCAACCTACTGAATCAAAATCTCTGGAGATGGGCCCCAGGATATTGCTCTACCAAGCTCTCCAGGAGATTCTCATACACATGGAAGTTTGAGAACCATCGTCCTAAATTAAAGGAGACTAAAAAGGCATGACGAAATGCAATGCATGGTTCTTAATTGGAGCCTAGACTCAAAAATAGGAAGGTATAAGGGACATTTGGAGACCACTGGAAAATATTTATGTAAATCATATATAAGACACTTTAAAGCAGCAGTCCCCAACCTTTTGGCACCAGGCACTGGTTTCATGGAAGACAATTTTTCCACGGATGGCGGAGGGGGGTTGTAGGGGATGGTTTCATCAGGCATCACAAGGATGGTGCACCCCAGACCCCTCGCATGCATAGTAGGGTTTGCACTCCTATAAGAATCGAACACCACCACTTATCTGACAGGAGGCGGAGCTCAGCGGTAATGCCCTCATTCTCCTGCTGTGCGGCCAGGTTCCTAACATGCCACGGACCAGTGCCAGTCCAAGGCCCAGAGGGTTGGGGGACTCCTGTTCTAAAGTCAAATACTATAGGGCATAATTCTCCTTTATTTCATTTAAATTTTCCGAAAAACCTTTGAGGAAGTAGAGACTCGCAGATGTCAGCCTAAGACCCCCTGTTATAGGCTGAATTGTTTCCCCTAAAAGGATATGTTGAACTCATAACCCCCAGTACTTCAAGTGTGACCTTATTTGAAAATAGGGTCATTCCTTATAGATAAATTATGATGAGGTTTCACTAGAGTAGGGTGGGTTCTGAATCCAGTATGACTGGCGTACTTACAAGAAGTGGGCGAGAGACACACAAGGAGAAGGCAGCCGTATGAGAATGGGGCTGCCATGCATCTACAAGCCAAGGAACACCAAGGATTGCCAGCAACACCAGAAGCTGGGACAAAGGCATGGAACAGATTCTCCCCTAGAGCCTTCAGAGGGAGTGTGACCCTGCCAACGCCTTGGTTTTGGACTTCCAGCCTCCAGAACTGTGTGAGACAATTTCTGTCATTTTAAGCCACCCAGAGGTACTTTGTTATGGCAGCCTATGAACACAAATAGCCAAGAATACAAATGTCCCTCAACTGATAGGACAGATCCAGGCTTGGCATCCAGGTGCTCCAACCGCCGCCCTGTTGTGGTGACCCAATCTTCCTGCACCTGACATTTGGCCTGACTTTGGAAGCACAAGCTCAAATGACAGACCAAGGACAGAAATAGCAGCTACTGAGGATGTCCCCGCATGGTGTCAAGAGCAATAGCAGGGGCAGGTAACACTAATAGCTGCCCCTTTGGAACACAAACCATGAGCTGTCAAACTGATGGCATGCACGTATTGTTCTGAAACCCAAACAGAATCTCACCCCAAAGACCCAGGGACTTTTTAGAACACCCAGAAAGGAGCATGATTCTACCAAAAGACCCTCAAAACACATTGCGATTCATTGTAGGCTTTTCTTGATTCCTAAGATCATAAACTGCCAAGAAAAAATGTACAGTAGATAATATTGAATCAATGTTAAATTTCATGAGTAAGATAAAGCTACTGTGATTATATAGATGATGTGCTTGTTCTTATGTGATACATGCTGAAAGTGAAGTGTCATGATGTTGGCAACTTTCAAATGATTGGAGGGGAAAAAAGGAATATATGTATGGATAGCAGGCAGATGTTAAAAATATTAGCAATCACAAATGGAGATGAAGAGTATATCAGTGCTCTTGTACTATTCTTTTGACTTTTCTGTAGGTTTGACATTTTTCAGAATGAGAATTGGGAAAGAGATCTCATCATGAAAGAGATTGCTTTCGAGTGAATCTGGAAGAATAGGAGGAAATTTAGGGAAAGGACGTTGCAGGCAAAAAGAACAGCAAGTGCAAGGCCATGGTAAAATACAGAAGCTGTATTTTCTGTACAAGGCCTTTTGCTTGAGCAAAAGTCACATGGGAATAAAGAAAAACTATTTTTGGCCAAAAACTGTGCTAGATCCTGGGCTTATAAAATATAATCCCTCCCTCAAGGAGCTCACAGTTTAGGACATAGTCAATTCATATATAAGTTTGAAATTTTTATTGTGCCCAGCTCCTAGAGGATCTTAAATGGTCATCTAATAAGCTTAGATTTGGCTGGATATGAAGTAGGGAACAATAACAGCAGATACAATAATACATACTGAAGGCTTACTCTGTCAATGCCATTCCTGTGTTATATCATTTACTTTTAATACCAATCCCACCAAATAGGTAATTTTATTACCCTCATTGAAAAGATGAGCAATTCAGTCATAAAGAAATTATATACCTTGCCCAAGGTCATGCAGTTGGTAAGTGACAGCGCTTGGATGTGAGCTGTGTGATCTGGGACCAAAGCCCATGCTGTTAACTCATAAACTGCCTCCTCATTGAGAGATTTGGAGAATGAGAAAGAGATGTTTACGGTGACACGTCAGGAAAATCCATCCGGTTTTAAGATAGACTGGAAGCTAATTTATTAAAAGTATCAGAATTAAGGTGACAGAATCGACAGTAGGAAGCCTTGTGTCCTTCAAAAACACCCAGTTCCCAATTAGTTAACACCTGGCCACGTAACTATCAAAGGTAATGCCCTAAGGCTTTGGCATGGAAATTTAGAGGGGAATGGGTCTAGAGCATGAGGCAGGTGTGGTTGGCTGCCTTCCTGCAGGCATCTCATGCCCTTGATTGCTGGCAAAGCCCACCTCCACCAGAGGCTGCGGGTGCGAGATTCTCACTTCCCAGACATCCTTACAGTCAGAGCAAGGGCATATGACCCAGTCCTGATGATGGAACTCGATGGGCAGTCTCCTGAGATCTTCTGCAAAAATGTTTTCTCTCCAATATAAAGAGATGCAAAAGAGAAATCCCTTCCCCTTTTGTGTTTTCTGGATGCAGTAATTTCTAGATGAAACTGCTGTCCTCTCGTAATTGTGAGGGAAAATGTGGCCAACACAGTGGGCACAACACGGAAGACGTCAGCATCCTGAATGACACTGGGCCACTTCACCAAAACTCTTGTGTCTGATCTTTTGTTTTGTGACACAATAAATAAATATTCCTAAGCCATGTGTGTGTGTTATTAATGTATTGCCTCTCTGCTTTGAATGCACATTCTAGTATATGCTCTGTGATAAACAAAGGAATTCTTTTAAGCAGTTCTCCTTTCAACTAAATGACATTAAGCTTTCTGAACAGAGGACACTGGAGGGAAACTGCAGAAGAGATTCTCCTGCTGTTCCCAGGACATCCATACCATGAAGTGCTGACCATCTCCTCCCCAACCTGCATAGTAGTGCAGACCAGCTCCAGCCTGGCCAGTCTGCTATCCAATAAATGGAACTAAACTCTTTCCCATGAGATCTGAATGCCTTCAGATCTGAATGCTTGTCCTTCCCTGAGTCCTCTCCGTCAGCCCGAGGGACTATGTAGTGTTTTCTTATATCTTATAGTTACTCCTCTCTCATAGTTAGTGATTATTTATATTAAAACTCCCCTGTTTCTACCTCCTGCCACACCAAACTCCCAAACTGCCACACCGTAATTAGCTGGCTTTGTATTTCTTGCAGCCAAAAGCATACCAGCTGACCCCGTGCAGCATTTAGCAACCTGTTGGGTAGGACAGACAGGAAAGAAAGAGTCAATGATGATCAGTGCTTCTAGATAGGTAGGTTGAGTCCAGAGAACAGAGAGAACAGAAGAGAAATGAATCTGAGGAGCAAGATGCTAAGTATCTTTTTGCGCAATAGCAAGTCTGGGTATTCACAGGTGACCACTAGACAACTGGTAATGCAACACTGGACACAGGCAGGAAGCCTGCGTTTGACGTAATTATGGGGAGGCGCTCGCAAAGATGGGAGAGTTGACATTGGGAGGAAGGTGAAGAGAAGGATAACTAGACATTGGCATAGTGAAAGAAATTGCCAGGGAGAGAACAAAAGAGAAAATAGACTCTTGGTATTAACTGTCTATCAGCATGTAATAAATTACCCCCAAATCCAGTGGTGTAACACAACCACCATTTATTAATTCTCACTACTGAGAATTAATGGGATCAGAAATTTAGACAGGGCCCAGTAGGAATGACTCATTTCTGTTTTATGACTTCTGGGCCTTCAGCTTTAAGACTTGAAGGCTGGAAACTGGTATCATCTGAAAGCTTTTCACTTGCACATTTGGTGGTTGGTGCTGGCTGTCAGCTGAGACCTTAGCTGGAATGCCTACATATAGCCTCCACATGTGGCCTGAGTTTCTTCAACTGTAGTAGCTGAGTTCCAAGTCAAGCAGAAAGAGAGAGAAGGAAGAGTAAGCGAGGTGGAAGCTATATGCTTCTTATGACTCAGCCTTGGATCACAGGACACCAGTTTTGCCATTATGATCAGGACAGTCACCAAGCCCTACCCAGCTTCAAGAAGAGGAAACCTAGACTCTAGCTCTCAGTGGGGGAGGGCTACTCACATCACAAGAAGAAAAAGTGAAATGGAATAAATATCCAGGTGTGGCCATCTTTGGAAAGCATAACTTGCCACACTTGAAGACCACAGTTATGAGTAAGAGAAAATTCACTAGAAAACAAGCAGAGACATAGAAAGAGAACCAAGGGGATTTACAGGAGCCAAGCGGAAAGAGAAAGTTTCGGTGAATTACCATTTGGGGACTATGTGGAGCTCAGCACATGTGGAAATGATGGTGGTGGCCGTGATGTGAAGGATACTAGCAAAAATAGCACTTTTAGGTTGGTGTTTACAAGAAAAGTCTACAGATTAATTAGAGACATTCGTTACTTAAGTTCTTCAGCTGGGGAGCCAAGATCAGCTTGTGTAAGTGAAAAGATAGGGAAATGTAAGTGAAAAGATAGGGAAATGTACAGTGTCCTTTATATGTGCTTCAGTTTCCTTATTTTTAAAGTTCCATACCAGCAGAGTCAAAGAGCTCAGAATAAATAAAACCCATTAGATCTGTATTTGCAAGATATAGTTTAAGTTCTCTCATGAAACTGCAACAAGAACGAGGTGGCTTATCAAACCACCACCTTTCTCTATTCTACTTACACTCTGCAAAAGCACAGTTCAAAGAGAAGGCAGTAAAGTTAGTTCAACAAACATATACTGAATACTTATTTTTAATTGATACTTGCTATGTTCATATGTTAAGTTTCTAACATATGAACTCTCCCAAAGTTCGTGTGTGGGAAACTTAAACCGCAATGCAACAGTGTTGGGAGATGGGGCTTAATGAGAGGTGTTTAGGTCGTGAGGCCATCACCTTCATGCATTATAAAAGGCCTAGAGCCTGCAAGTTTGGCCTCTTAATCCTTTGCTCTCACTGTCTCTTGCTCTCTTCTGCCTTAAGCCATGGGATTATGCAGTAAGAGGGCCCTCACCCAATGCTGTCACCATGCTCTTGGACTTCACAGCCTCCAAGACTGTGAGCCAATACATTTCTGTTCTTTATAAATGACCCAGTCTCAGGTATTCTGTTATAGCTGCACAAACAGACTAAGACAATAACATACCTGGCACTAGGGATGCAAAGACAAGAAGGCACAGGAATACAAAGACAGGGGATGCACAGCCCCTCCCCGGAGGGACTGACAGGTTTAAAAAGAGAGACAAATAGATTATTTACAACTCAACTTGATGAGTAGGTTGATAATTAAGGGAAACAGAGAACACCTCTAATTCTAACTCAGTCTGGAGGAATCTGAGAGGAATTCCCAAAGCAAATGATCTAAGCTGAGTCTTGTAAGGGGCAATGTTTGGCAAAGGTGGGGGTGGGGGGAGAGAACTTAGTTTAAAAAAAAAAAAAAGCAAAAAACAGCATGAAAATGGGAGAAAGCTTGCCTTGGAATGGGGCCTGTGACAGATTCTGGGAAATGTGTCTGGTTCTTTGTGACTGAAATACAAGTAAAAGTGAAAGAGTTGGGGAGATGGAGCTAGTGAGGGAAGCACAGGGCAGGTTTTAAGGAACTTTGTGCTTTGCTAAAGATAAATGAAACTTGAGAGGCTTTTTAGCTGAGTAATCACATAATCCAGTTTTCGTTTTAGGCAGATCACACTGCCCACCATATGCAGGACAGGTGTAGGGAGCAGTGAGGGGATTACTGGAGATAGGGACTCAAGATTTGTGGGCTGATGGGCTGTGCCATAACGTAGGTGGTATGGGTTCAGTTGTGACCACTCCCTCCAAGATGTTGAGGTCTTAATCTCTAGTAACCCAGAATGTGACCTTATTTGGAAATAGGGTTGTTGCAGATGTAATAGTTCAGATGAGATGATTCTAGAGAGGGTCCCTAATCCCACATGACAGGTGTCCCTATAAAAAGAGCATCACGTAATGAGGCAGGCACGTGCACAGGGAACGCACCATGTGAAGACTGGAGTTGGGCTTGCACAAGCCAAGGAACTCCGGGGATCCAGGAGAGGGCCTGGAGCAAATTCTTCCCCTTCAGAGGAGGCATGGCCCTACTCAGACCTTGATTTTGGACTTCCGCCTCTAGACCTGTGAGACAATATATGTTAGTTGTTCAAAGCCACCCAGTTCGTGGCACATTGTTGCAGCAGCCATGGGAAATGGTTGCAGCTGATGAGAAATGATGAATGCCCAGTGAAGGAGAGGTAGCAGCAATGGGACAGAGAACAGCAAGAGGCGCTTGCCAGGACCCCAGCATTGATTGGTGGTAGAGGTAGGGAGAAAGAGGAATTAGGATGACTCTCAGGTTTCTGGCACCATGACTATTTGGTGATGCCATCCTCTGAAAAAGAGGAAATGGCCCCAGGGTTACTGCATTTTGCTTAATGCTGGATCCTAGTACCTAGAACAAATATTTATTGAACAAATGAAAAATGGCTAAAAGAAGGAAAAGAGGAAGAATATCTTTTTCATATCCATAATACACACATAGATCTTTTCAAGTTTCCCCTTTCTTTACCAAATTTTAAAGTTCCATACTATTTTTTTTTTCTGTATAGCCTTATTTACAATGTTCTCCATTGTCCAGCTTTTACCCCTCATATTTATTACTTCCTCCCTTTAAGGTGCATATTTTTAGTAAAAAAAAAAATAGAACCCCTGATCCCTTAAAGAAAATATGCTTGTAGATACCACCACAGTGCCGAGCACCTAGTAAGTGCTCAATAAAAGCTACCTATTGTTATTGTTATCAGAAAAATTGAACGTGTGCTATTCTGAAAAATCTGGGACTCTTTTTTTCCCCCTTTTTGTCCCTTCATTTGACATCTTTCTAGCCTCCTTTTTTGTCCTTCATTTCATCCCTAACTCTTCCTTCTGACCTGCCTGCCTCTTTCTTCCACCATCACTTTTGACCAAAAATGAAAGAAAAAGAGTATCATGTGATGAGGCAAGCATGTCAATATTGGTTACCTATGGCAGCATAACAAATTACCCCCAAAACATGACGACTAAAAAGAACAATAAGCACTTGTTATCTCTCACACCCTCTTTGGCGAGCCAAAGTTGCCGTCATCTGAAGGCTTGATAAGGTTGAAGGGACTGCTTCCCATGAACTCACTCACATGGCTGGCAATTTAGTGCATCTGCTGGTGGGAGGCCTTGGTGCCTCTCCAAGGGGGCTCTCCACAGGGCTGCCTGAGCATCCTCACAGCATGGCGACTGCATTTCCCCAGAGCAAGCAAGCCGGGAAACCAAGGTAGACTCTGTGATGCCTTTTAAGATATTGCACGCCATCATGCCAGCCATATTCTATTGGTCATAGAGCAACTCTTAGATGATGTGGAAGGAAACTCTATGGGGGTATGAATTCCAGAAGGCCGGAGGGGCTTGGGCCACCTTGGAGACGAACTACTATAGAAAGATGGGGGGTAGGTGAGGGGCTGAAGAAGTACAGTTGGGGAGCAGGGATTGACTGCATAATAAAAGAAAAAACAGATATTACACATGTGTCCTTTTTGTGAATACTATATTCATTTCATGTTTTTAACTTCATTTTTAAAACTTTCTGTGAATTAAACTCATCAAGGTAAACATGAATCAAAATTTCAATCTATGTGAAGTTATCTGTTGAAAATCTGTAATTTCAGCAGGGCATGGTGGCTTATGCCTATAATCCCAGCACTTTGGGAGGCCAAGGTGGGCAGATCACCTGAGTTCAGGAGTTCAAGACCAGCCTAGCCAACATAGTGAAACCCCTACTAAAAGACAAAAATTAGCCAGGCGTGGTGGTGTGTGCCTGTAATCCAGCTACTGGGAGGCTGAGGCAGGAGAATCGCTTGAACCCAGGAGGCAGAGGTTGCATTGAGCCAAGATTGCACCACTGCACTCCAGCCTGGGTGACAGAGTGAGACTCCGCCTCAGAAAAAAAGAAAAGAAAGAAAATCTGTAATTCTGTAATTTCAACCCGGCCTTTATTAAAATTTTTAAATCTTATTCCAGTTGGTGTTTGTGTGTCTTTTAAAAATGGAGTGTCCAATGTTTTATGATAAATTATAAAATATCCTTTTCATTTTCTCATGCCCTTCCTTATCCCTCTATTCACATTAACATGTAGAATTTCAGTTCCTAAGAACTGAATTCATCACTATGGACATATTAATTTCAGCAGGCCTATGTCAGTGTTGCTCTGTGTAAAAGGCAGCATTGGCACACATCACAAAACATGCAAGCCTATCCTAAGAAATTCTCCCAGTGGAGCTGGTAGCAGAGAGAGCTTTGGGCTTCTGGCTTAGACTCTAGCCTCTGTCTACCAGCTCTTTGATGTTGAACAGGTTGTTTAACCTCAACTCCACTTTCTTCATCTTGAACAAGGGTCAACAAACTTTCCGTAAAGGGACAGATAATACATATGTTAGGCTCTGTGGACCATCTGGTCTCTGTCACAACCACTCAATCTGTGATCCTAGCACGAAAACAGGTATAAACAATACACAATCATATGAACATGCTGTGTTCCAATAAAATTTTATTTATAAAACAGGCAGCTGGCCAGATTTGGTGCAAAGGCTATAATTTGCCAACCTCTGATCTAGAAAATGATATATGTAGAGGACATTGTAGTTGACTGCTCAACATCTATTTATCCCAACTAATGAGTCTAAGCCAATCAAGATGTCTAGCCCTGGGGCCATATTAGTATAGAAACAGGCCTGCCTAAGCCATTCTGTGCCCATGAGACACGAGCAGAAAACTACCTGTGGCTTCTGGGAAATCAGCATCCTCGCTCTTAAGAAAATGCTGCTTCACAAAGCTGGCCTCTCTCTACGCTGGGCATGGACGAGGAAGCAGACAGGCCCAGCTAGGACTAGCACTGTACTACCAGCCTTAGGAAAAATCTGATGGCCAGAATAGCAGAGAGGAATCTTCCTCTGGACTTCTTATGTAAGCTAAAAAATTTTCCAGCTTCTCTTTATTAACTCTGAATTGGGTCATTTGTTATCTTGGCTAAAGGCATCCTAAGTGAAAACCTTATTCCAAGGGTAGTTATGAGATCTAAATGGAAAAACATGTGTGATCATGGCATGCAAGTTGTAAAACTCTACCATTACAACTCAGTAATAGTGAAATAATCACCAACTACCTCCCAAGTCGTCCCTGGGTCTCAGTCACATTAACTGTATGTATGCACATGCCTTTGATACACATATTCCATTGAAAGTGAAAACCCTTCATCCTCCTCCATAATTAAAAAAGATCACAAACTATCACTTCTCTTAGCTAGAGTTTCCCAACCCACCTAAGATAAAACTCAGGGGAAAGAAAACAGCAGTAATTATTAACCTGTGAAAGTGATGAAGCAGCAGTATGCTAATGACCCCTGCAGGGGTAGGTGAAGGGCCATACAAGGCAGTTTCTCTTCTTTCCTTCCTTCCTTCCTTCCTTCCTTCTTTCCTTCCTTCCTTCCTTCCTTTCCTTCCTTCCTTCCTTTCTTTCCTTCCTTCCTTCTTTCCTTCCTTCCTTCTTTCTTTCCTTCCCTCCCTTCGTCTCTCCCTCCCTCCCTCCTTCCCTCCTTCCTTCTCTCTTTTCTTCTTTCCTTCCTTCCTTTCTCCCTTCTTTCCTTCCTTTCTCCCTTCCTTCCTTTCTTTTCCATCCTTCTTTCCTTCCTTCCTTCTTTCCTTCCTTTCTCCCTTCCTTCCTTCCTTTCTCCCTTTCTAACTTTCTCCTTTTCTTTCTCTTCCTTCCTTTTTTCTTTTTCCTTCCTTCCTTCCTCCTTCCTTCCTTGCTTCCATTCTCCCTTCCTTCCTTCCTTCCTTTTTATGTTTCTTTTTTGGAAAATAGCAATTAGTAAAGTTCGGTTTGAGGAATGTGGGCCTGGAATCAAAAACAGATCTTCTGTGACTTTCCAACTTCTGCTTCTGAGTAAATCATTGCATACTGGGTATCACTAGTCCTCATAAGTAATATTTCATAGTATCAAGAAGGGTATAAATAAGGATTTGTGATTACTTATTAAAATCAAAAAGTGCTGAAAACCTTATAAAGTTACAACACTCATAGTCTTTTTCTCTCTCTTATGTTCTCTTCCTAGGGAGGTTTAGTAGGATCAGTAATATTTGTTTTTCTATTTCTTTTTTATCTTTCCATGATGACCCAGTTCTGTGGTGATTTAAAATTTGAAACAAAGAAATCAATTAATCCGATATCATATTTCATAACTTCTGTTGCTTGCAACTATGTTGTATGTGCAGCCTACCAGAGATGGATGATGAATTGCAGCTCTAACTTGGAAGTCCCCACATTGGACTATGTCTTGGACTGAGAGATTGACAATCAACTCTCCCCACAACCCTGCAAGGTATTATTCCCTTAATTTCACACATAAACAAATTGAGGTTCCAAGCAGCTAAGCAACTTGCCTAAGGTTATAGAAAAAGGAAGTAGAGGGGCCTGGACTTAGATCCAGGTCCGCAAGACATCAAAGGCATTTACATAGAACCACTCAGTGTGGAAACAGTGGGAAGAGTGTATCTGTCAGGAGTTTGTGCTTATCCAGTGCTTCTGGCTGTGACACTGAGTTCGAGGATGGGACATGCCACACGGGGGGAGGTATGCCAGGCCCTGGGGAGGTGCACGTTGGACCATGAACGAGCAAAGGGACAGCGAGACGTCTGCCAGGGAGAGGGGTGAATTCAAGCTGGGATCAGCTACCTGGAAATGTCACAACTGCTTTTGCACCCAGGGAAGTCATAATGGGCTTCCAGTTCACACGTTTGATTAATGACAGAACTGGAACCCAAAGGAATCCAAGTTTCTGATGCCAATTCCATCCTTTCCCATAATCCAACTATCTTTCCTTTAAGCCCAGCACAAAACTCTCCTTCTCCAAGACACCTTGCTTGCCCCACTTAGGCCCTAGTGACTGCTGTTCCAAATGCCAGGGACACTCCTTAGCTCTGACTGTCGTTTGGCACTTACTGTATACCGCCTTGTATCACTAGGCAATTTTCCATTTTTGAGCATTTATTTCGGTATGCTCAAAGGCAGGGCTACATTTTATATCCTTTTTGGTCCCTACATCCTATTATTCTGTGTCTTCCCCAGGACCTAGTACAAGGCCAAGCATGTAAAAACATTCATGTGCCAGATGTTTGAGTTTTTAAAATATATTTTTAAAAGTTATTATTGTTATTTTTTAGAGAGAGTCTCAGTCTGTCACCCAGGCTGGAAGGCCGTGGTGCAGTCATAGCTCACCGCAGCCTCAAACTCCTTGGCTCAAGGTATCCTCTCACCTCAGCCTCCCAAGCAGCTGAAATTACAGTTGTGTGCCACCACACCCAGCTAATTTTTTTTTCAGAGATGGCATTTCACTATGTTGCCCAGGCTGGAGTGCTGGATGTTGACCGACATAGGAAAGTGTGCTCTGGGGACCCTCAGGGGCCATAGGACCCTTTCAAAGCATCTGTGAGGTCAAAGCTATTTTTATAATACTGCACGACATCTCTTGCTTTCTTCACTCTCACTTGCACGTATGCGGGCAGTGTTGTTTCCCAGAGGCAATCTGATGTATCATGACGTCACCTCTCCGCTAACGGCACGCAGGCTTCACTATTCCTGTGTGTTTATATTTTCTCCATTATA
Source organism: Macaca fascicularis (assembly GCF_037993035.2). Lineage (NCBI taxonomy): Eukaryota > Metazoa > Chordata > Mammalia > Primates > Cercopithecidae > Macaca > Macaca fascicularis. Next base: position 11,025,840 of record NC_088378.1, read on the forward strand.
ATCTTGACTGCGGTAAATATCAATAGATACAACTCACATTTTAAAAAATCTCTTTGATTTTAAGAGTGCAAAGTGGTGCTGAAACCAAAAGGTTTGGGAACCTCGGACCTGGATGCTTCTGTGGCTACCTGCGCTTAGCATCGCTTGACATCAGCTCACCATATCCGTAAGTCACGCCACCGCCCTCATTATCTTTGTGAGAAAACCATTTGAGCAGCAAGGCGGGTGCCCTTTGATTTCATGACACGTTCTTCTGACGGGTCTGTTTAAGTCAATCCTGCCAACAGTCCTAAAAAATAACTGTTGCCAAACAAGCAGGAGCGAGGTCTTCCCACCATGCCAGGCCTACAGACACTGTCATGGAAGTATCAATCGCTTTCGGTGAAAAACAAAAAAGTCTTTGGTTACAGGCTGCTACTCCAGAAAATGGTTCCTGACAGGCAGCTGTTTCTAACCGCCCCTGTGCCCTGCGTTTGATTTTTGCACCTTAAAGCTGTGCTTTGCTGTTAAGCAATTCAGTTCTTGAGTTTGTGAAATAACCCCAGCGTGATTACTGAGCAGCTCTTACAAGGATTTCCTGTTTCCCAAGAGTGTGCTATAGGAGTTGTGGCCACAGAAGTTGCAAAGGGCTGGGGGCGGTGAAGGGGGACTAATTATATATGGATTTTTGCTGTTTTTTCTGTCCCACAGACTCCGTGCAAATGGTGTGATTGTTCACACTGCAGGGGCAGATATGCCATCAAAGGGATAGGAAATCTTGGCAGGAGGCACATGGGCACCAGGAGTGTGTCCCCCGACTGACCTTGGTTGGCCTCCCTCCAGCAAATCTCGCTGTTTTGGTGAATGAGGAAGGCAGCTTGTGTGGCCTCTGCCAAGGTGAATTGGGCTCAGGGGTTCCCATCACTGGAACTTGCCAGCTTTAGGCTAGGAGAATCAGATGCGTTTTACAAATGAACAGCAAATGTACAGTCCCCTTTAACGGCACAGGTGTCATTCACTGTTTAATCATTTATAAATGGAACCCCTTCTGGGGGTCTTCCCCCGGGGGTGACCGTTCAAGAGACAAGGTGGATCCTGGGTGTGTTGATAGAAGACATCTGCTTTCTTTGGCTTGCTGTTGCCATTCCTCAAGATTTCTGTGCTATGGCTGGTCCCTGGCAGAACAAAAACAAAAGCCGATGACCTTGCAAGGTCGAAAAAGGTGTATGGACTGAAACAGGATTTATAAATCACACAAATATGCAGAACTAGTCTCCCAGGGTCCTTGAAATGATGAGCAAGGTCCTTAACTTAGAGCACACACAGGACACCAGAGTCTCTGCATACAAAACAAGTCATTATGGTTCTGATCTTTCCAGACTCCAAAGCCGCCCCCAGGCCAGGTCCCCATCAGCCTCAGCCTCCTGATGACCTTCTACCTTTCTCTATGTCACACCTACACTGCAGCCTCCGGGCACATTATTTATAGTGTTTGAATGCTTTAGAATCAAGTTTGCAAAGCTTTCATCAGTGAATTTCCCCACTCAGCTCTGCAACGGCACCCCCTGCCCCAAGTCCTTCACTTGTAACCAGAGGGCCCCTGAGTGTTGGCGAATACTTGGCAATTCCAACACTTGGCAATTCGGCCCAGAAGTCACAAGCCTCAAGGCCAGATAAGAAAATTCAGAAGCAGAGTCACAGAGCAGGTTTGCTGCTCCTAGCACTGGTACAGGAGGAGGATGGGAGGAAGAGGTCTGTTCTAGAGAAAAGTGAAACATTGAGAGAGCACAGAGCCAGGGTCAGGCAGCCCCGTGTTTGAAAGAAGTGAAGGAACCCACTGGCAGAGATTCGCTTCTAGCCACTATTGGGAAGGATGCCCGGCCCGTTGTCTGACAATCTGCTGGTTTTAGTTGACTCAACCTGTGCCTCAAGATTTTCCAATCCATCACCCAAGGGCCCCAAGTGCTCCAAAATCCCCCTAGAGCAGAAGAGGGAGGTGCTTATGGAAGTGAACTTCCTGAGGAAGAAGGTTGGGCAGGAGGAGGGGAAATGTTGGAAGCAGTGTTTAACTCCCAGCAGGAAAGTGCAGAGAGTTTACACATCCTCCTGGGGAATGGGGAAACTCCACCTTCAGAGTGGGAAATGTGTACAAAGATCAGAGCCGTGTTCCACCCGAAAGGCAGCGTGCGCCCTGTACTGTGATAAGGGAACCTGAGGGTCATTCGGAATGTAGATGCAGGAAGATCCCAGGGAAGGAGTCCAGCCCCCTACCTTCCAGGGCTGAGTGAGGAGCAGAAACACCAGATAGAAACTTCGGGAAAACTCAAGAGCACTTGGCCCTGGAAGCTGCAAACCCCAAAGAGAATTCCCATGCCCGCAGGGCACCTGAGTGGTTGGGTAGCACCAGTCCTGAGGTCCATGCTCTGGTAGATGGGCTTGAGAGAAGCTTCGCAGCGTGGGGGGATCAGGGCGGCAAGGACATGGCTACAGTAGTTGGGGGCCGGTGGTCCCGAAGGGGCTCTCCCAACTGGGATAAAGAGGACTAACAAAGTTACCCCGATAATAATGTATGTCTTGCAGGGCAGTGCACGTCTTCTGAGGTATCAACCTAAAATAATCAAAAAGGTCAGAATCTGGTTTAAAAAGTTTATTCAAGCACCATGGTTGAGAATGGACACCCAGAAGCATAACTTCAAGTTGCCCTGAATACGAACACGCAAAAGTGGTTCTCTCACAGTACAAAGTGATCCCTGGTACCCCAAAAGCCAAAGAGATCAGGTCATATAATGCAAAAGAAAGCCGAGCTTTAGGCCTGAGAGGAACCTACCTGTCTATGACACCTCAGACTCCACAGGAAGACAGAAGATCCCAGAAAGGGGGTGAATGGCACTTTTTTCTGTGTTTTTTAGGAGCCTGAGTCACTAGAATTCCTCTCTACATTCCTTCATATGCTACTAAAGACAGCAAGAGGAAGCAGGAGCTTGAAAATCAGCTTTTAATTCAGCCAACTTTGACCATTGAGTTCTTTGTTTGTTTTGTTTTGTTTTGTTTTGTTTGACAGGGTCTCACTCTGTCACCCAGGCTGGAGTGCAGTGACACAATCACAGCTCACTGCAGCTTCAATCTCCCGGTCTCAGGCAATCCCTCCCACTCAGCCTCCCGAGTAGGTGGGACCGCTAGCATGTACCACCAAGTGAGGCTAATTAAAAAATTTTTTTTCTGAGGCCAGGCTCGGTGGCTCACGCCTGTAATCGCAGCACTTTGGCAGGCCGAGGCGGGCGGATCACGAGGTCAGGAGATCAAGACCATCCTGGTTAACACGGTGAAACCCTGTCTCTACCAAAAATACAAAAAAATTAGCCAGGCATGGTGGCGGGCGACTGTAGTCCTAGCTACTTGGGAGGCTGAGGCAGGAGAATGGTGTGAAACTGGGAGGCGGAGCTTGCAGTGAGCCGAGATTGTGCCATTGCACTCCAGCCTGGGCGACAGAGCAAGACTCCGTCTCAAAAAAAAAAAAATTTCTGAGACAGATCTCACTGTGTTACCCAGGCTGGTCTCAAACTCTTGGGTTCAAGCAATCCTCTCACCTCCACCTCCCAGAGTGCTGGGACTACAGGTGTGAGCCACTGCACCTGGCCAGAGCTCGTTTTTAAAAACTCCTTTAAATCTCTTATTATCAGATTATTACTGAGACAAACAGATGAGATTCCTGGCTTTTGAGCTTTTTTTTTTTTTTTTTTTTTTCACCCAAGTACCCTCCCAAGTGAATTACCAAAACCAATAAGGCTTAACCAAGGTTGTAATTTAATCAAGAACGCATGAGGTGTCTCTGAAGAGGTGCAAAGCAGTCCTCACAAGATCCAGAACCACTCTGAAGATAGCTCAACGAAAGGATAGTTTCACTAACCACAAATGGAGGACAACTCACATTCTGTCCAGCTTTGTGGGCAGCTGAGCACCTACACATGAAGACCTGAAGGCCCCCATGTGTCCCACGAATGGAAAGATAGAAACCAAAAGCTGTCCATGAAAGGGAACAGGGTCAGTAACAAACAGGTATCCCCAAAGCCAAAAGTCACCCAAATACCAAACCAAAGGGATGGTTCTCTAACCAGGGATCGAACCCAGGCCATGGCAGTGAAGGTACAGTATTTCACTGTCCAGAATTCCAGGCGGAGCAACTTTCACTGCGAATCCCATAGGGCATCTGAAGCAGTCACTTGAGCTTACACAGGATTTTAACTTTGTTTTTGGTCAAATTTTTGCCCTTTACTTTTGTCAAGAGAATTTCTAAGGCTGGCCATGGTACCATTATGTGTCTTTTAGAAAATCTGATCTTGGCCGGACACGGTGGCTCACACCTGTAATCCCAACACTGTGGGAGGTCAAGGCCGGTGGACCACCTGAGGTCAGGAGTTTGAGACCAGCCTGGCCAACATGGTGAAACCCCGTCTCGCTAAAAATACAAAAATTAGCCGGGCATGGTGGCAGGTGGCTGTAATCCCAGCTACTTGGGGGGCTGAGGCAGGAGGATTGCTTGAACCTGGGAGGCAGGGGTTGCAGTGAGCCAAGATCATGCCATTGCCCTCCAGCAGCCTGGGTGACAGAGCAAGACTCAGTCTCAAAAGAAAAAAAAATCTGATCTTCCCATAAATACAAATAAGGCAATTTGTTTAGAATGAGAGATCATATGTATATATAAATCTAGAAGTTATTATAATTCAAAGGATCCATCTCATGGCCAGTGATGATTAGAATTTTTAATGGTGTACTTATTCTAAGAGCAACTCGATCCCATATGTGTACCAAGAAGTACACCAAGGTTGCTATACCCAAGACTAGTCATACAAATCCTTTTCTCCCATTAGCCAAAATTTTGCAGAGGAAAAAGAGACAAACATGGTTTTTACTGTCAGCTCAACCAGATTCCACAAAATGAAAGATGGGGAGGCTGGCTGGTAAGAAGTTCTTACCCTTCTGCTGGCCTGTCAGTTCCTCAGTTCCCTTCACTGGGGCTTAGAGCAGAGCAGGTTGGGTACTCTGCTCACAGTGCTAAAGCTCTAGGGGCCATGGGAAAGCTTTCCCCTCACCCTCTGAAAGTTCGCTGAAAAAACTGAACTCACAAAAAGAGATTAATGGGGGAAATGGCATGCAATTTATTAACATCCACACAGGGGATAACTATTCCCCTTTGGAGAGAAAGAGATAGGTGTATTGTATAATTTTTATTTATTTTTTATTTATTTATTTATTTATTTTTTGAGACGGAGTCTCGCTCTGTCGCCCAGGCTGCAGTGCAGTGGCCGGATCTCAGCTCACTGTAAGCTCCGCCTCCCGGGTTTACCCCATTCTCCTGCCTCAGCCTCCGGAGTAGCTGGGACTACAGGCACCCACCACCTCGCCCGGCTAGTTTTTTGTATTTTTTTTAGTAGAGACAGGGTTTCACCGTGTTAGCCAGGATGGTCTCGATCTCCTGACCTCGTGATCCGCCCATCTTGGCCTCCCAAAGTGCTGGGATTACAGGCGTGAGCCACCGCGCCCGGCCTATATAATTTTTAAAAGTCTCTGCATATCATGTGGATGGGAGCTGAGGGAACCAAGAGGAAAACATGTTCCCTAAAGAGAACCCAACTGAAAATCAATTTTGGCAGTCTTTTTTTCAATTCAGAAATTGTTGTAGACAATTGTTTTCCTCTTGCAAATAAATGACTTTATTAGAAGCTTTGTAAAATAGAGATGGAGTCTCACTATGTTGCCCAGGCTGGTCTCGAACTCCTAGGCTTAAGTGATTCTCCCACCTCAGCCTTCCAAAATCCTGGGATTACAGGTGTGAGCTATCGCTCCTAGCCTAGAAGCTTCTAAGTACTTTGAAGGTAGCTCTATCTGTTATTTTGTTTTATTTCGGCCAGCATTTTCTGATTGAGTGCACAGATAAACTACTTTAGGTATTTTAAAGATACCCCATTTTGGCCATTGTAACTTGGCGTCTTCCTAAGTTATGTGAGACCATTTTTCTGAATATATGAATGAAAAGGTATCATTAGTATCATACATGCATTCAGGCAGTATTTCTAAGGCAGATTTCTCCTTTAGTAGTAGAATTGTCCATAATTTAGACTTTCCTTTGAAAGACCAAAAAGACCTAGTGGGAGGAATTTCAGTCACTCAAGAAGAAATTTTAGATCTGTCAATTGCACCAAGTTGCAGAATCCCGCCAGTTTACAGATCACACATTTTTCACTTAAGCTACAAGGATATCACTTTCTCTTTTCAGAGAAAACTGTTTTCTCTTTGACCAAATTTAGAATAAGAGAAAAGGTTGTAAATTTTAATGAGTAAGACACACAAAACCTGAACCTCAGAGAAAAGTGAAAATCACAAACCCGCAGTGGGCAGAATTTCTAGAGATTAACAAGCAAAGCTCCCACCTCAAAGCTTTAAAATAGAGCTTCATTTCCAACCCTGTCAAGTGTGAAGTCAGGTCAGTTGAATAAAGTTTGAATCTCAAACCAAAAATTAGGGAGATTCAAAATCTGAGAGGAGACTCCACAGAGACTCCTGCTCACCTGGTGAGGTTGAGTTAACACAGTGGTGCTCATGTTGGCACCAAGGCTCTCATTGTTGGCAAAACAGGGGTATCTCTGGAGGCTCATTTCAGGTCCCTTTGTAGTCACCTCACCTGAACCCAGGCACCACCTGGGATGAAAGGAAAAAGGGGAGAGGCTTGAAAGAATCTTGGGTTAGCTGAGTGGTTTCTCAGAAGAAACTGTAGTAAACTGGAGACAATTGAAGCATGACAAGCCATAGGTCTCCTCCATGAGAAGAAAAAAAAGTTGTTGGCTAAGTTGAGTTCAATTTTAGAGAAGTCACATTTCTGCACACCTGAGTTTGTGGATGGAGAAGTTTATGCCTTCTGTGGGTTCTGGGCAATCTCCTGCTAAAAATATTGTAATTATTTCCTTTGCACTTGTAAATTAATCCAAACTCCGGCCTCAGGCCTTTAAGACTCTAGTTCCACCTCTCCATCTCTAACCAAGCTTTTGTCCTACTGGGTCTCCTTTTTGATGGGCACACTTGCCAAGCTCTTTCCTACTTTGGGGCTTATGTGTGTACAGTTTCTTCTGGCAAAAATGGTATTTCCCATACCAGCTCCTTCTCAGATTTGGTGGGGTCAGTTGCAATTGGCTTAAATAGTTGTTCTGGCCCCATCTCATTCTTTATCTCAACGTTCTTTTCTTTCTTTTTTGTTTTTTAAACTTTATAGCATTTCACACTTTATAGTTACTTGTTTATTTATTATATGTTTGATTCACGAGATAATACACAAATGCCTAGTGGAATACATGTATGAGGAATTCATTGAAATGGTTAATAAATCAATAAATGAGAAGATAATTTCCAATGAGTGATTATTTTCCACTTTTCCTAAGCACAGAGAGAGAAATGAGAGATAAATGCCAGGAGGAAATTTTTAGATTAGACATTTTGTTACATGGCCTAACATCAAGATTGCGCCATACCGTAGGATAATCTATTGTGGCCTATTCATCATAGAGATGAAAATCAAGTTCATATAGGAAGTTCTCTGTGACCTTTTCTCTGGTAACAATCAAGTGATTCCATTCATCATTTGTTATTCGCCAGCCCCTTACCATTCCTTAGTTGTGGTAAACACCATGGAAAGTCAGGAGAAGCATTAAAGAATCAACAACACAGCCACAGAGTTAAACATAGCACCCCCTGGGAAATTGCAGTTAGGGACTACAAAGCAGTGTGTTATCATTCCCAGTATTTTGGGAATGATGGCATCTTTCTCTGGTTTGTGCAGATAATTTTCCTCTTTCCTCTCTAATCTTCTCCATTCTTAATAGCTGTGTGGTGTGGCATTTTAAATGAATTAAAATCAATTTCATTTTGGGGATTTTTATACCTCTGAGATAGTGCACCTGGAATTATCTGAAAACCAGGACTGGAAGATCTAAAACAGTGTTGGGGAGTATGATGAATGGGGAAGGCTTATGACAAAAATTCCATATTATCCATGGCATAGCTTACTTAAGAGAATATACTTTACTTACTAATGGAAAAGAAAACATTATACCTAGACAGGATTAAAAAAAAAAAAAAAACCGTCCCTAATGTTTACATGCAGTGATGTTAATTCTAGAGGGGGCCCAATGACTCCCTACCAGGCCCTGCTGAGACAGAAGAAATCACATTTTTCAGGCTCCTCCTCTCTTAGTCTTCTTAGTGAGAGAGGAGAATCTCCACTCACCACAGGCAACACTTTGGGCCTTCTTCAATGTGTTCTGTTCTGAGTCCAAACCACATCCTAATGGTTCACCTCCCACCAGACAGAACCCAGGCTCATTTTCTAATAGGCTGAAGAGCACTGTGCATGGAACATACCTCCTAAAGTTTGGATGAATGAACTCCAGGAGGATCCTGTGTTTGTGGGGTGAGAGGCCCTGGCTCCCAGAGAAGGAATGCTTTCACTGGGGCCGCAGCTGCCATCAGGCCTCTTGGTGCCAAGAGAGCAGCTACAAAAAAGGGATTCATCAGACCAGCAGGAGGGTCTGCCCTTACATGGCGGGGTCATGGAAGAATATATTTGCATACTGGCAGTTCATGAGGGTGTCTCTTGGTATTTCTTTGCCTAATTCTAATAGCATCATTAGACATCATGCAGCAGCCATAGCCTGAGAAGGGCATGATGACCAAGATTTCCAACCCCCAGAGATGAGGGTTTAGATCATCCTACCAGGGTCAGTAAGGTAACCAGACCAGCACAGGTGCTGGCTGAGGTGGAGGGAGATCTAGAATAGCTAATAAAGAAGAGAGATGATGAATAGTGATTGTGGCCTCACCTGCAGCAAAGGAGACTAATGTCTTGCAGTGTTTTGTGCTGCTATCACAGAATACCACAGATTGGGTAATTTGTAAAGAAAATAAATTCATTTCTCACAGTTCTTGAAGCTGGGAAAGCTACATTAGGGCAATCCAAAATCAAGGTGTCAGCATCTGGTGAGAGCCTTCTTGCTGTATCAACTAATAGCAGCGGATGAAAACGTGAATGAGCCTGCAAGACAGAGAGCACACTGGGTGGGAGATTGAGCCCCCAAGGCCTCAGGCAGCCTCACCCACATGGCTTTGCTGGGCTCAGTCCACACTTCAGCTCTCTCAGGTTGGAGTCTCCTGCCTGCAGCTTTCCCAGGCTGATGTTGCACACTGGTAGCTACAGTTCCGGGGTCTCAATGGTGATCCCACTCCCATCAGGCATTACCTTTGTGAGGACTCTCTGTGCTGGCCTTGTTCCAATGGCTTCACTAGGCATTGCCTTAGTAGGAACTCTCTAGGGTAGCTCTACCCCTGAAACAAGTTTCTGCCTGGGCCCCCATGTTGTCTGAACATTCTTTGAGACCCAAGTGAAGGTTGCTATGCTCCCACATCTCTTTCTTCTGTAAGCCTACAGACTTAACACCATATGAATGTCACTAAGGTTTACTGTTCGCACTTTGTGGAGTCTGAGCCACACCTGAGCCTGCTTGAGCCACAGCTGGGACAGTTGAGGGGTATTATATTGGAATGCAGAGAGCAGAGTGCTGAAGTGGCCCTGGCCAGTGAGCTCACGGATGGTGCCCTGGGCCTGTCCTCTGAAACCATTCTGCCCTCCTAGATGCCCTAGGCCTGTGGTGGGAGGGGCAGATTTCGAAGATCTTTGAAATGCCTTTGAGGTATTGTGCCCATTGACTTGATGAATAACACCTGGCTTCTTTCCCGTCATACTAATCTCTTAAGCAAATAATTGCTTGACCATACCCTTGATTTGCTCTCCCAAACACACCTTTTTACTCTTCACATAGCCAGGTTGCACATTTTCGAAATCTTTCCATTCTTCTTTTCTTTTCATTACGAAAGCCTGTCTTTAAGTCATTTCTTGCCTCTCACATCTCACTATATGTATTTAAAAGTAGCTACACAGCAGCCTGATTTTCAGTTGCTTAGAAGTTTCCTCTACCAAATATCTTAGTTCATCACTCTCACATTCTGTATTCCATAAAGTCCTAGGACAAGAACATAATCCTGCTAAGTTCTTTGCAACCATATGACAGGGATGACCTTTACTCCAGTTCCCAGTACCATCTGAGACATCAGAATGGCCTTTACCATCCTTGTTTCTACCAACATTCTGATCACAACCACTTAAGTAATTTCTAAGATTTAGGCTCTCTCTAGTTCTGGGGTCTTCTGAGCCCTTACCAGATTTGCCCTTAATGCTACATTCATGGCAGTCTAGGCTTTTTCTAGCCTTCTTCTCCCAATTCTTCCAGCCTCTACCCATTAACCAGTTCCAAAGCTACTTCCACATTTTCAGGTATTTGTTACAGCAACAACCTCACTCCTAGTACCAATTTTCTTTTAGTTTTGCTTTCTGCTGATATAATGGAATAAATACACAGACTGGGTAATTTATAATGAACAGAGATTTATTTCTCACAGTTCTGGAAACTGGGAAGTCCAAGTGACCCACATTTGGTGAGGGCCTTCTGTGTCACCCCATGGCAGAAAGGGGGAGGGTGAGTGCGAAAAAAGAGAGGAAAAGGGCCGAATGCCTGCAATAGAAAAACCACTTCTGCAATAACAGCATTAATCCACTCATGAGGGCAGAGCCCTCGTGACCTAATAGCTTCTTCAGGATCCCACCTCTTAATACTGTCATAATGGCAATTAAATTTTAACATGAGTTTGGAGAAGGACATTCAAACCATAGCAACCAATATTACTGTCATAAATTTACCCAGGAAAAGAGAGTAACTAAGATCCTGAAGTAGCTGTTTCTAGATGAGATGAAATTACTATATGAAGCAGTTGGGCAAAAGGTGGGCTGTAGAGGATGCTGTGGTATGCTGTTCATATCCACGTTTCACATTCAAAGGCACTAATTTCTCCAGATTTAGGAAATGTTTTCTGCTTCACAGCTGTGTTCTTCTCTAGGTACAGTCCTCGACTGAAAGGGGCTACCCCATCCATGTTTTGTTTTCTGCTGATATAATGAAATACCACAGACTAGGTAATTTATAATGAACAGAGATGTATTTCTCACAGTTCTGGAAGCTGGGAAGTCCAAGGTTAAGTGGCCCACATTTGGTGAGGGCCTTCTGTGTCACCCCATGGCAGAAAGTGGGAGGGTGAGTGAGTGTGAGAAACAACATCTTCTCCCCAGGGACAGCCTGCATCCAATGATCAGTTTATGAAAAGATCCAGAGACTTAGTTCCCCTCTTCATTAGGAACATACATGTGAATACTGGTACATATTTAACAAGTTGTTCCTGGTGGAGCGGGAAAGCCCTGGTTTGTAATATTGGGCAGTTTCCATGGTGTAAATATTCCCACTGTGCCAATGTCAAGATCAACCTGACATCACTGAATGAGGAGTTGGGAGGAGATCCACGCAGCTGACTCAGGAATCCAGCTGGTGGGAACCAGGGAACCCAGTTCAGCACTCCCCAGCCATCCCTCGAAGGGCCATCCTGGTTTCAGAGCTGCTCACGCGATCAGCTGAGGCCTCTGTTGAAACCACATCAGACTTCCACTTCTTTCTCCACCCAATCCAGCATTCCTCCTTCCTTACAGGTATTGATTCTGGAACACTCCCCAATACACTTCCTGCTCATAAGTTTCCATCTCATAGGCTACTTCTCAAGGAACCTGAGCTACAACACACTTAGATGCCGGTGTCCTTGTGGGTTTGTCCTTGGCTCTGTTTTCTTCTCACTCTGTACTCTTGCACTGGGCGTCCTCACACATTCCTGAAGTTTGACATCACGTCTGAATCAGATGACACTGCTCCACTCGGGACTCCTTTTCTGAGTCCAATCCTAAATCTCCAGATTTCTGAGGACAGATAAACAGATTTCACTGGTACAAAAAACTCACCTTATACAAAACAAACTCACCGTCTTCTTCACAAACTTGCCTTTTCCCCCTGTACTCTCTCTAAAATGAATCCTCATCTTTCCAACAGCGTAAGACTTTAAAACAAAACAAAACAAAACCTCAAACCCAGAATGATCTTGAACAGTTCCCTCTCCCTAAGCTCCTGGCAATTTTCTACTTCTGTCTCTGAGTGTCTGTCCATTACCTTACATTCCCTGCATCTCCACCTTACCTGGGTCCAGGTGATCTCTTGTCTGCACTATCACTATCATCATGACCTGCAAGGGTCTTTCTGATTCTCTTTTCCCCATTTTCCTGCCCACACTGGTCTACAACAGCAATCTTCAAAGTCAGGGGAACCTGACATCCAATAGGATGCAAGAAGAAAATACTTGGGCTACTATTTTCTTTATCACTTTAATTTCTTTCTTTTAATATACGTCTTAAATTGTATATGCTAGATCCATAAATGCTTATATTTTATAAGTAAAATGCTTCGGTTTGGTTGCATGCTCACTCGGTTTTGTTTGGTTGGTAGGTTTGTTAGAGGTGCATGATAAAAAAGTTTGTGGATCACTGCTCTGTGCTAGTAGCCCAGTGACCTTCCTGCCACACTTCCTTCTTTCCTGCCACACTTCTTTCCTTCCTGCCTTTCTTATGTCCCTCCTTTACTCGAAGATATTCGGTGGTCCCCTGGACTCAAACACCACTTTCTTCATCACCCTTCGGTGACCCCCTGGACTCAAACACCACTTTCTTCATTACCCTTCCCAGTGTCCAATGCTGTTAACTTCTTTCCATTTATTTAGAGCTCCTCATATAACACACACTTATTCTTTTTTTTTTTTTTTGCCTTGTAATACAGGTATGTGTGTAAACTGTCCTTATTCTCTAGCTCATTGAAGCTCATTGAAGACAGAGACTATAATTATATATTGTTTACCAGAGTCTAGGATTTTTCCATGCATATAGAAAGATAAATATTTGCTGAATGAATATTTGAAGTTGTATACACCTCAAAGATTCATCTTAATGATAGATTTCCTATTTAAATAATTCATTCTTCATAGAAAGCATAATGGTAGTTAGTAAGACATCATGCAGGGTTAAGCACTTGTCCTCATCAGGATAAGTCCACGTCTCTAACAGCCACAGACCACAATCACCAAAGAATCCGGAGAATGATACTGCCACAAGATGGCAGAATGACATTGTGCTTCAATATAACATTTTCGGTTTGAATTATCTTCCAAAATATTGGTAGCCTACCCACTAAGCCGCCCTTAGAGCACATCGCATGTCCCCAGGAGAAAATGGAACAGAAGTTGATTTGACTTCCAGGCCATCCTCACCCGTGTCCCCCGGTCTTTGCAAAGGGCATTAGACAACAGGTAATGCCAATCTCCCAAGCACCGACCACAAGAGATTCTAACACAGTAGGTCCTGTCTCCTGCAGGAGGAGCGGACTGCAGCCATCCGAGTGTCAGGACTTATGGGTGGTCAGGGTACCAAGGCGTCTTCTGCTGGCAGCTTCTTAGCACTGGGTGCCTCCTCTTAACCCACAGAGAACCAGGTGGAAGTTAACATTTGGACCTGTTGTTCAGGGCTTCCTCCTCCATTTCCCTGTGTCCTTGAGTCACCCGCATGCAGTCACCCAGGGCACCCCCGCCTGTGGTTCATTCAAGGGATGGCAGAGCAGAATGCAGACAGAAAAGGAGAGTAATTGGCATTGCATTTTGAGAGACTGGTGGAGATATTTTTGAATGTATTTTTTTCGGAGAATGCACGATGAGGAGTAGCAAGGCTTTCTGCTCTTGCACCTTCTCCCCACGTCTGGATGAAGATTTCTGGGGCTAGACCTCTCTAAAGATGGAAGCCGTAAGCAAATAGATTGTGATAAGGCCCTGGGCCCTGCCCTCTCCATCCCTAGAATCCCTGGATCATTTTGAAGAGAAAGGATCAGAGGCACAAGAGCCACCTTTCCTGGGTAGAACCTGAAGGAACCAGGAGCCCAGGAAGAAGGGCAGACAAGCTCCCCTGACTCCAGTGTGACAAAATAAATATCACTTGCAGAAGACTCACCATATTCCAGGCACTGCTCTAAGTACTGACTCTTTTAATTTTCACAACAACCCTGTGAGACAAACTACTTTTATTTTTATTTTACTTATTTATTTTTTAAGACTGAGTCTTGCTCTGTTGCCCAGGCTGGAGTGCAGTGGCATGATCTAGGCTCACTGAAATCTCCACCTCCCGAGTTCAAGCGATTCTGCTGCCTCAGCCTCCTGAGGAGCTGGGATTACAGGCAGGTACCACCACACCCAGCTAATTTTTGTATTTTTAGTAGAGATGGGTTTTCACCATGTTGGCCAAGCTGGTCTTGAACTCCTGACCTCAGGTAATCCCCCCGCCTCAGCCTCCCAAAGTGCTGGGATTACAGGCGTGAGCCACCATGCCGGATCTGAGTCAAACTATTTTTAATTAATGCCCACTGTTGTTTTCAGATGCAAAAACCAAGTCCTGCCTTTGCTGGGAAATGTGGGACCTTCCCCCCATCCAAACAGTCTCTGAAGCCCATGCCTCTAACTTCTTTTTTTTTTTTAATTTTTATTTTTTGTAGAGATAGGGTCTCCTCGTATTTCCTAGGCTAGTCTCAAACTCCTGGCCCTAAGCAACCCACCCGCCTCAGTCTGCCAAAGTGCTGGGATTACAGGCATGAGCCACCATGTCACACGCCTCTGACTTCTGTGTGTGGAAGACGCCAAGGAGAGCTGGGCCTGAAGAGGCTTGAGGCTGCACCGGGAAGATTGAATCATGAGCCGTGGGTGCTCAGCCAGAGGAAGGTGGAGGGCACTGACTGCTGAGTAGCTCCTGACGAGGACAAGACCCCAGCAAGCGTCATGCCCAGAGGCCCCCACATAAACCTTCCTCAACTTAGAAGTTACTCTGAGGAAGGGCACCAACCACATTAATTGATTTCTACTCAACAGTGGGTCAATGGCTCAAAGTAGAAATTAAATTCAGTACCAAAAATGTCAAGAAGAAAATCAATTTCTGGCATGTCTGACTTGGACTGAACTTCATTCCCACTAGAATAAGGAAAAGGAAGAAAACAAGCTAGACACTCTTTAACACCACTCCATGAATCCTCCCCACAGGTGCAAGGGGCTAATAACCTCCAGTGTCGACCTTGAGGACACACAAGCCAAGGCATTGAGGGCCGCAAGGCCAACACTAGTACCAGCGCCTGGTGGAGAATGAAACCCAACCCAGACCAATAGAAAATGCTCAGTGTTTCCACTGCCATGATGTCTTGGGTATTAAAGATCACCTTATCCAAGGCTGCCATCTTAGCGATGAGAACACTCAGCTTGAAGATGGAGTGAAGCCTCTTGGATTTGCTGACCTGCCAGCCCTGCTGTTCACCCTGACCCAGTCCCGCTGACTAAATCCCTCTGGAGAAAACTCTCGTGACTGGAAAACTACTTCTTATTCAGTACAAATGACTTCATTTTATTTGCAGTTTTGGCACTGCCTTATCTCTGATTTTGATAAAGGGAGCTTTGCTGAAAAGCTCTTGGCGGTGATTCAGTAAGGGATTTTTTTTAATTTTAAAAGCTTTATTGGGGTATCATTAACATGCAATGACTTGCTTATTGACATACAATAAATTGTCCATTTAAACTGAACACCTTGGTACGTTTTGACATATGCATACACCCATAAAACCATCAGCACCATCAAGATAGTGAACGCATCCATCCCCCACAAAACTGTCCTTTGTCCCTCCTTTTTATACCTTTCTGCCTCCTGCAAGCAACCACTGATCTGCCTTCTGTCCCCATAGATTAGAAGGAATTTTCTAATTTAATATAAATGGAACCATATAGTATGTACTCCTTTTTATGTAGATTCTTTTGCTCAGCGTAATTTTGACATTTGTGTTGTGTGTATCAATGGTTCACTCATTTTTATTGCTGAGTAATATCCCACTGTATGGGTATACCAGTGTATCCATTCACCTATCATTGGACATTTATCCTTTTTTGGGGGGTAAGTACCTAGGAGTGGAATGGATGGAATGGATGGTGGGTCTACTACTTGCAAAGATGGTTGTACCATTTTATATTCCCATCAGTAGTGCCTGAGAGTTTGTTTTTCTACATCTTTGCCAACACTTGGTATCATCAGACTTTTAAATTTCATCCATCTTAATGGGTATGTAGTGGTATCTCATTGTGGTTTTATTAATAATGTCTAACGATGTGGAACAGCTTTTCATGTGCTTATTTGCCATCCATGTATCTTCTTTGTGAAGCGTCTGTTCAAAGTTTTTACCCATTTTTAAATGGGCTTGTTTGTTTCTTCATTGTTGAGTTCTGAGAGTTCTTTATATATTTTAGACAAAGTCCTTTCCACATACACGCTTGGCAAAGATTTTCTGCCCATTTATTGCTTATCTTTTCATTGTCTTAACAGAAACTTTTGAATGGCCAAGTTTTTAATTTTCATAAAGTACAGTTTATCACTTTGTTACTTTACGGATGGTGCTTTTGACATTACATGTAAGAAATCTTTCTTTGCCCAACCCAAGGTAACAAAGGTTTTCTCCTATAATTTGTAGAAATGCTATAGTTTTAGATTTTACATTTAAGTCTATAATCTCATTTGTTAGCTTTTGGTTTTTGTTTTTTTAGGGTCTTACTCCCATTGCTCAGGCTGGAGTGCAGTGACATGATCTCAGCTCACTGCAGCCTCAACTTCTTGAGCTCAGGTGATTCTCCCACCTCAGCCTCTCAAGTAGCTGGGACTACAGGTGCACGTCACCCCACCTGGCTAATTTTTTGTATTTCTTTTAGTAGAGATGGAGTCTCCCCATGTTGCCCAGGCTAGTCTCAAACTCCTGGGCCCAAGTGATCCACCTGCTTTGACCTCTCAAAGTGCTGGGATTATAGGCATGAACCACTGTGCCCAGCATTTGTTAGTTTCTGAACACACTTTAAATTATGGGTTCAAGGAACTAAGTTTCTTCTTCTTCTTCTTCTTCTTCTTCTTCTTCTTCTTCTTCTTCTTCTTTTTTTTTTTTTTTTTTTTTTTTTTTTTTTTTTTTGCACCTATTCCAGCATCTTTTGTCAAAAATCAGTTGTCCATATACGTGTGAGTTTATTTCTGGACTCTCTACTCTGTTCCATTAATCTATTTGTCTATCTTTATACCAATGGCATGCTGTTTTGACTGCAGTAGAGGAATTTGAGCATGATGAGAAGTTTAAAAATGGCTCTGAGGTTCATTTTATCCTGGAGATTTGGAATTCCTTTTTCCTTCCAAGTCAAGGGGGAAAGCCTACAACCTCTTCTTAGAGGTGAGCATGGCCCGTCTTTTGCTCAAAGGGTCTTAGAACTGCTGCCAACAGGTTGCAACAGAGAATTTCCTGGGCCTCTGTGGATGATGGGAAGCTCTGCAGAAAATTCATCCATCATTGGCTCCCTAAACCAGCCTGAGAGCCAAGCTGACAGCAAACAAAAGGCCTCATGTAGCCACTCTCAATGGCAAGGAAGAGTGCCTGCTCCTGTAGGAACAAGGACTACTGGTGTTCCTAGCTCTGGGCCATCCAACTGGCTAGCAGTTTCTGTAAAGATTTGCAGACACAGGGGCTGAAATGAGACATTAAAATCAGATTTGGGAATATTAAAGAATTTATTGTACCTCCTTCCTGTCCCTCATTTCCCTCTTGCAACATCACTCTCGATCTTCAGAAATTGTGAGACAGTTATATGCTGTGAAGGAAGTAGGAAAAGAGGCTGTCTCTAGCTCTCTCTCTCTAGGAGCATGATATTGATGACCTGCATGAGCCTGGCACTGGGCAATGGGCAGGGCTGGACAGAAAGTTAGGGAAGCAGGGAACGTGGAACCTTCTATATGATCTGTGTGATTTGCCTGTAAATCTAAAACTATTCTAAAATAAAAAGTTGTTTTTTGTTAAAGGTCCAAGTAACTGTTTAGAAGAAAAGTTAGGGAAAGGAAAGGTTTATTAAAACTAATGAAAAACAACCTAGCCATTATAAAAAGTAACCATTCTCTTTTTTTATTATCTTCCCAACTGAAAAATGACCATAAATCTTCACTCTTCTGGAGACTCCTATTTGATTGGGTATGCATTTCTTTGAGCTGTGAAATGGCCATAGATGGCTCCATGCAGCAGAAGCAAACATGTTTTGGTTTCACCCCCAACCCTTCCTGGTTCAAATACCCTTCCATCTGTTCCTCCTTCTCCTCAACCCTGGTCATGTCATTTTTTTTTTTTCTGGTTTAATCAGAGATAAGAAAAATGGATCTTGAAAGTCTTTTCACAAGAGAATCTAAAATTCTCAGTGCTGATGGAAGGTATGAAAGCATGGGAAGTTAAAGAAGAGGATTTCAGGCTCTCATCATCTATCACTGCTGTTCTGGCATAACACAAACGGAGGATATGAAAATATCCATTCTGTGTCCTGGGAATCAGAGCACCCTGCTGAGAAAGGTCTTCTACTGAGGAGTGTCCCACTAATGGGATAATCTCACAGATGGATAAACACAAAGACACAGAGCTCTGTCACACACTAGCACCAACCAGGTTACTGTGTTTCCTGGGTCACAGATTTGCCCAGGAGAAAGTCCACCCAGTAAACGCAAGTGTTAAAATGAAAGCAAATATATTGGAACCTGAACACAACAATGCATACTACAGAGTGGAATTCCATAAATGGCTTTTTACTACAATAAAATCACAAGGAACTCAAGATAAAACCATTGAACAGTATGTACAATAAGGGCAGTGTCAGTCCAAGACTTGGAAACACTTACCAAATGGAATGGAGAAGGCATTAAATATTCATTTACATGTCAAGTCAGTCTTTCCACTTAGAAGGTCCAATGGAGAATGTGGTGGAAAGATCCAAAGTGACCCCCAAAGACACCCACCTTCTGAGATCATGCCTCTGGGTACTCTCCTCCCCTTGAGTGTGGGCAGGACCTGGGACTTACTTATAACTAACAGGATATGGCAGAGATAACAGGATGTCCCTTTATGATTAAGTTACTATATATATAAGACTCCCTCTTTGGAGCAGACATGCTGTACTCTCCCTTACTGGCCTTGAAGAATCTGCCATGAAGTAAGGGGCCGTGGTGAAGAAGCCCATATGGCAAGGAACTGCAAGCAACCTGTCATTGCTGAGAACAGCTTCAGCAAGAATCCAAAGCCTCAACCCTCCAAGAAGTAGGAAATGAATTCTGCCAACAAGCTGAGGGAGCTTGGGAGTGGATCCTTCCCTGGGTGAGCCTCTGATGACACTGCAGCCGAGTCAACACATTGACTGCAGCCTAGTGAGATGCTGAAGCTGAGAACCCAGATGAGCCATGCCCAGGCTTCTGACCTACAGAAACAGGGAGATAATAAGTGTGTGTTGTTCTGGCTGCTAAGTTCATAGTAATTTGTTACACAGCAGTAGCTGACTAATACAGGAGATAAGAAATAGTTTGGTCAGGCGCAGTGGCTCACGCCTGTAATCCCAGCACTTTGGGAGGCCAAGGTGGGTGGATCACAAGGTCAGGAGATTGAGACCATCCTGGCTAACATGGTGAAACCTCGTCTCTACTAAAAACAAAAATAATTAGCCAGGCGTGGTGGCAGGCCCCTGTAGTCCCAGTTACTTGGGAGGCTGAGGCAGGAGAATGGTGTGAACCCAGGAGGCAGAGCTTGCAGTGAGCCGAGATTGCGCCACTGCACTCCAGCCTGAGTGACAGAGCCAGACTCCGTATCAAAAAAAAAAAAAAAAAGAAATAGTTTGACTTGCTAGCCATTTTTACTTTCATAAAAAATGTTGTTTCTAGTTATCCTTTCATGCTATAAGAAGCATCCTTTCCAAGTCCCACGGTCACAGAGGGCATCCCACATCTCAAGCTCATGGTGGTCCCCTAGCTGAAATAAATGACTGACTGTAGAAGAGGGGTGGTTTCCCAAAGGAAATACAGGGTCTCATTACCAAAAGAAAAAGGAGATAGAAAGTGAACATCTACAAAATAGTAATTGCCCACCTGAGAGCCCTCCCTATTTAATTTGACTGGGGAAGAAACAGGTCCAGAGATGGTGAACGGCTTCCACAATCACACAACAACTTCGTGGCAGAGCCAGAAGCCGCACAGTTTCCTCATGCAGTCCAGGAGTCTTATCACCAGAGCACACTGTGTGACTAACGTCTTTAGATGATTTCATTTCTCTGTTATTTTAACCTATTTAGGAATATTTATTCAGTGAGAAAGCATGAAAATCAAAGTTAAATAATTAGTGAAGATAAATAAAAGTTTTTTAAAAAATCCAACAGTGGAATCAAGCCTGTTATTTGGAAGAGAAATGCCTACTTGGCTGCCCTTTTAAAACATTTCCAACTGGTTTTTGCATACTTGAGACTTTGAATTACTGCCACGACCAAGAACAACAGAACAGCAAATATGAACCTGTTAAAGAAAGAAAAGAAAAGAATTGAGTCTTTGGTTTCTACTTCCCCCCACCTCCTCTTTTTCTCCTTTCACATACAAACTCTCAAGGGTCTTTTCGTATAAAGAGAAATGTAGGTTCTTGCATTGAGATTATATACTCAAATGCTCCCCTTTATACATAAATAAATGAGTGGCTAAAGGGGCCAGTTGTGTGCTGAGCACTGTGCTGGGCACAGTAGAGGTGACTCTGGGCTTGGGTCTCCTTCCTTGACCTTGTGATTTCTGTCCAGCACATCTGTGGCCCAGGAGCACCAAAGCTTCCAAGAGTAGCAACAGCTCCTGAGTTTGGATCACAGCTGCTTAGAACCCCACAGGGGCCCTGGGACCACAGAGCAGCTGCGTAGCAAGGTCTTCTAAGTAGCATGTCACTGCTCAGCCCCTTGGAAGCCAGTCAGGCATTTGCCTCTTGTGTTGCATTCTACTTTTTATTAAGTTGATGCCAATTTCTCCAGGCATGCTCTTAGGGATGGCCACAATTTCATGAAGCTTAAGGGGGCAGAGGAGGAGGGAGGATGCAAGTAGAACAAAAAGTAAGTATAGTGCTACATCTTAGGAATTCTGCCACCAGCTTGCTGTGTGAGTCAGAATAAGTTAACTTCTCTTAGTCTCAGCCTCTCCTGTGTAGAATAAAGATAATAATGGCTGCCCTGCAACCTCAGCAGGTTGGGCATGTGAAAGCTGCCCATAACATGTTTAATAAGCATTATGGGTACCAGTCTGAGCCAATTCTGTTTCCATAACCACTTCTCACCCGTGACTGAGGCCCCGAGGGCTTAGAGGTGATCATAACTGACACTGGTGGCAGTGCTTACTGTGTACTACATGCTACACTATGCACTTTACACATGGCAACTCAGTCCACCTTCACAGCCGCCTATGAGAGAAACGTTATTATAATGATCCCCCATATATAGATCAGGAAACTGAGTTACAGAGGGTTCCAGTACTTGTTTGGAGTATATAGCTAGTGTGCTGGTACAGCCAGAATATAGGCTCTGGCTGTGGGGCTCCAATGTCTGTGTTATTCATCGGCACATTCTATGCCTTGCGGATAAATGCAGTATCACCCAAAACAGGGACCAAATAGCCCAAGAAACCATCCGTCTCCCCGTCTTCCACCTCCTCTCTCCCATTTCCCATCAGCTGCCCCCGGCCTTCTAAACCCACTTCCGGTCTGTAACACCTCTGTCCTGCTCCACATTTCTGGATTCTGACTCCTCCTTGGGCCCTGTGCATTGCTCCCTCTATTGAACTTGCCTCTTTGACTTCTTTTAAGCACCTGTGGCTTTCTCCAAACCACCCTTAGCTCTTGCTCTGCAGCCTGGAGGCTGGGGGTTCCACTGGGTCCAGGGCTTGTCTAGCTGTGGAATTAGGAAAATTACAGTTTTTGGTCATTTGGCAAAGAAGGCTGCTTAGGTGACCCTTTGAAACCAATATTGAATGATGAGACAGCAAGAACCTGACCATGCTAAGGTAGTAATGATGCTAGTCAACCATCAGGTGGAACTTACCAGGAGATTCAAAACCCTGGTGGGGAGTTCCAGTTCAGGTAAGCTCCCAGAGAGCGAAGACACAGCACCAAGAAAAGAGATCACCCTTAAGTTCCCATCTGCTGCCACACAGATTTTTTAAAGGTTCTGAAAAGATCATAGTTGGGGGGGAGCTGGGGAATTGTGTATCTCCTCTCTAGCATCTGCTAAACAAGGATCTTGGGCATGAGGCCAAGCTGTAGGCTGCTTCATAGAGCCACAATGCTCTTCCTCCAAGTCAAAGTTATGCTAACACTTTTCATTTTATCAAAAAGGTCTTTTGAGTTCATGACAATCTCTTTTTCTTCGGTTTTCAATCTCAGAAAGGTTTAGTGTGCTTTTGGATTACTGGTCAATATATTTGACAAATGAGAGTCCCTCTATTCCTTGTAGTGGTGCTCGGAAGCTCATATCTGATGTTACAGTAGCAGTTACTACCAGTATCCAACCTGTCAATATTGCACAGGACTAGTCTTCGTTGGTTGACACTCAAACATTTGTCATATCTAACCAATGAAACACTGGTTGTATCTGATGAAGTGGTGCCAAAAATACATATGTGATCTGCCCTAGCAAGTAAAATAATTACTCACCCTCTATCAAGTGATGGGGAGTCTGGGGTTCTTGAACTCCAGACTTAGCTGCCTGGGCCATCTGGTCATAGGAGCTG
The DNA here is from genome assembly GCF_037993035.2 of Macaca fascicularis. NCBI lineage: Eukaryota > Metazoa > Chordata > Mammalia > Primates > Cercopithecidae > Macaca > Macaca fascicularis. Next base: position 11,048,494 of record NC_088378.1, read on the forward strand.
CCACTCCATTGAGTAGTTCCGATTGGCTTCTGATATGGCAGGCCTGGGAGCATCCCTTTCTCCTGCATGTCCATGTGAAATATCTTTACCTGCAAAGATATTCGCTTGATTTAAGGGCATGACCTTCAATATTCACTTGATTTAAGAGAAAATCCCTTCTTAGCTCAAGAATAACCTCCAAAGACACATACAAAGATATTTATGGGAGACACACCATCTGGGATTGGCTTTAAAATTCTTCAGCAACAATAACTATGAATAACAACAAGAAGACAGGAGTGGAGTTAAATAAAAAGGAACTATGGAATGTTGACAACTGTTGAGCCTGAGTCATTTTATTTATGTATTTATGTATTTTGTTAACTAAATTGAAAGGCCAAGAGGAAAACTAAAGCACCCCAAGGTAGCATCACAGGAACAGATATCCTAGGACTGAGGGCACAGAGGGAAGGATCTGCATTATTCAAACTAGTAAATCTAGAGGAGACACCACGGTGCTGGGATCCAGGCTTCTGAAGAAGGGGGCACCTTCCTGACAGCAAGCAAGTGCTGGGATATCTGAAGTGAGGTCTGATGGTGCTGGTGCTGCATGTGCTGGAACAACTGCAAAGTGGCCTCAGCTGCTGCGACGGAAGGACTTCCAGCTGCCAGGGTGAAGCAGCATGGCTGGAGGAAGATGGTTAAGATGAGAACATAGGATCACAGCAGACGTGGAACCCACAGGGAGCAAGCAGAAAGGAGTGTGTTCCCTTTCCTCCTCCTCCAGCCTTCTCTCTTGAGCCCCCAGTTAGCAAAACTAAGAGAGAGCCAGTGGCATAGCAGACATGTTTGCAGAGCCTTAGCTCGAGCATCACATAGCTGAGCATAGACAGCTGGTTATTGAGGGACAGCTTAATAACTGACACAGTGGACTTACTTTGCCCCCTGTGGTTGTGCTTATCTTTTCCAGCTTAGTTCGTTCATTCAATAAACCTTGAGCACCCGCTAGATGTCAGGTGCTGTTCTAGATTGGGGGATATGATACTAACGAGACGGGCATAATCACTGTCCTGGGACTTCAGTCAACCTTGACTTCTTTTTCTGTCTTTCACTTTTCTAATAGATTCCAGCCTCTGGCTCCACCCCTGCTGCTGTGCACCCCACTGTAATGTGCTGTTCTTGTCTTTTTATTATATATAAAATATACACAACATAAAGTATACATAACATAAAATGTACCATCTTGACTATTTTTAATGTACCATTCAGTGGCATTAAGTACATTCACGTTGTTGTGAAACCGTCTTCATCATCCATCTCCAGAACTCTTTTTCATCTTGAAAAACTGAAACTCTGTAATGATTAAACACTCACTCCCCACTCCCTCCTCCCTCCAGCCCCTGGCAACCACCATTCTACTTTCTGTCTCTATGAATTTGAGTACTCCAGGGACCTCATGTAAGTGGAGGCATACCGCATTTGTCCTGTTATGACTGGCATATTTCGCTTCGCATATTGTCCTCAAGGTTCATCCATGTCATAGCATGTGTCAGAACTTCCTTTCTAAGACTGAATAATATTCCATTGTACATTGTGCTGATCCATTCACTCGATGACACGTGTTTGGTTTGTTTGCACCTTTTGGCTACTATGAATAATGCTGCTATGAACATTGATGTATAAGTATCTGTACAAGTCTGTGCTTTCAGCTCCTTTGGGTATATGCCTATGAGTAAAACTGCTTGTTCATATGGTAATTCTATGTTTAACTTTTTGAGAAACCACTCCATGTGTTCACAGCAACCATACCATTTTACATTCCTACCGGCAACTGGTATCTATGAGGGTTCCAATTTCTCCCTATCCATGCCAACACTTGTTATTTTTCTTAATAACAGCCACAGGTGTGAAGTGGCCCACTGTGGGCTCTCACATACATTCAGCCTGAACACATCACGTTTCTGCACAGTGTCCTTATTGAGACTGTGCCTCAGTTGTCACCCTTGCAGCCTTTCAGTCAGCCCAGGCTTCCTCTCCTTCTCCAAATCAGTTTGTTTTTAATTGGCTTTTGGAAGCTTCACCATTTCTCAGAGAGAAGATTTGTATTCTTTTGATAGAATGATCTTAATGAAATGTTGTAAGGTCAGAGATGCGGAAAGAAACCAAGAAAGAACTTTCTACTTTGAAGCCTAGGAGTGTGAACACTGATGAGGCAGGAGCCCTTTGCAGTCTCATCTGGAGGCACAGCAGCAGGGGCGGCCTGGGCTCCAGCAGCAGCTGCAGCATTGGCTACCAGTGGGCCAGTTGGGTACCAACCTGAATGTCCAATAATTAGACAAACATGCTATGACCATAGAGTGTAATTTCACACCAGCATGAAATATTATGCTTCAAAAACATAGTTAATGACACAGGAAAGGCACATGATTTAATTTGGTGCAAAAACCTGAATACAAAGCAGTAATGATGTTAAATACTATAAACCTGCCTTTTAAAAGACTAAGAAAAAGTACATCAAAATGTCAGTACTTACCTATGGTATAGGTCACGTTTAAGTCTCTGTTTTCCTATTCCCAGATGCTTTATAATAAGCATTTAACATATTTTAATCAGAAAAAAAGAAAAACATTTTTAAGCAAACACACCAGTGGCCATAGTGGGTGCACTAAACTGACTGCCAGGCAGGGAAAGCACATGGAACCACCTGGAACTCTGCCAGGGAAAATCCAGAACAGGGATGGTGGCTGAGAGGATTCAGCTACTTTTATAACTGCCGCCACTGTTACCTGAGCCCTCGCTTCCCTCTCCAGCCTGGTGTGGCGTAGACAAGCAAGGGTGACAAAGAGTTTACAGCAAACATACAACCCCAAGCTCATTGCCACCTCGTAATAGAAAGAACCCCAGAATTAGGGAAAGCACCATTAGCTACTGAGATGTTTGCTGATGAAACGCTCTCCTCTTTTTCCTCCATAGTTGTTATATAAATGAGCCAGAGGTGGCCTCATGTGTTGGCCTACAATGGCTCCATGTTATTTAGGCCTTCACAGCAGGCTAAGACCACTAGCTCAAAGCCCACTGACACCAAACTCAAATTCTTCCACATTGATTGCTTTAAATATAGTCCAGAGAAATCTATTTTTGGCAATTTGGATCCTACCTACTTTACATAGCCCACGAAACTGTGCCCAACATCTGCTAAGCCACAGATAAGACGAACGCTGCTGCTATCAATGACCCTGTATTAGTCTGTATATTAACATAATGTGTATGTACATACATGATACAATGTATATATAGCCATGTGTCACTTAACTACGGGGATATGTCATTAGGCGATTTTGTCATTATGCAAACATCAGAGTGAAGGGTATTTTAAAAGTTATTTAAAAGCAACACCTGTATCGGGCATTTACCACGAATGAAGCCTGGAGGAGTAGAAGTTGCTCTGATGTCAGCGAGTGCATGGTGAGTGAATGTGAAGGCCTAGGACAGTATTGCACACTACGATAGACTTTGTAAGCACTGTACACTTAGGGAACACTATATTTATTTCTTCAATAATAAATTAACCTTACTTTACTGTAACGTATTCACTTTACAAACTTTTTAATTTTTTTGTAACTTTTTGGCTCTTCTGTAATAATATTTAGCCTAAAACACAAACATACTGTACAGCTATACAAATACTTTCTTTATATCTCTATTCTATAAGCTTTTTTCTATTAAAATTTTTTTCACACTTTTTGTTAAAGACTAAGACACAGACACACACATTAGCCTCAGCCCACATAGGGTCAGGATCATCCATATCACTGTCTTCCAACTCCATATCTTGTCCCACTGGGAGGTGTTCAGGGGCAATAATATACATGGAACTGTCATCTCCTATGATCACAATGTCTTCTTCTGGATGCCTCCTGAAGGACCTGCCTGAGGCTGTGTTACAGTTAATTTTTTAATAAATAGGTGTACACTCTAAAATAACAATAAAAAGTATAGTATGGTAAATACATAAACCAGTAACATAGTTGCTTATTATCACTATCAAGCATCATGTACTATACATAACTGTATGTGCTATACTATTATATGATTACAGCTCAGTAGGCGTGTCCACACCAGCAGCACCACAAACACATGAATAAAGTGCTGCATTACAACATTACAGAAGCAATAATGTCACCAGGCAATAGGGATTTTTCAGCTCCATTATAATCTTAAGAAATCACCACTATATAGGAGGTCCATCATTGACCAAAATGTCATTAGGCAGTGGATAACTACACACATTCTAATAAGTTATATACGTAAGTATCTATACATATAAACACACACTATATATATTCTGTATGTGTACACACACAATATATAAATATATAACATATATTTATATATTATATATATATATTTTAGAGACAGAGTCTCGCTGTGTCACCCACGCTAGTGTGCAGTGGCATGATTTCGGCTCACTGCAACCTCCACCTCCTAGGTTCAAGCAATTCTCCTGCCTCAGCCTCCCAAGTAGCTGGGATTACAGGCACCTGCCACCATGCCAGGCTAATTTTTGTATTTTTAGTAGAGATGGCATTTCACCGTGTTGGCCAGGCTGGTCTTGAACTCCTGACCTCAAATGATCCACCCACCTTGGCCTCCCAAAGTGCTGGGATTACAGGCATGAACCACCATGCCCGGCAAATATATTCTTTCTCTGTGTATACACACACACACACAGAGGGAGAGAGATTTATAAGGAATTGCCTCATGCAATTACAGAGGCCGAGAGGTCCCAGGACCTGTAGTTGGCAAGCTGGAGATCCAGGAGAGCCTATGGTGTAAGTTTCGGTCCTGGTCTTAAGGCAAGAGAAGACCCCTGTCCTGGTGCAATGACGGTCAGGCCGAGCCAGTGAATTCCCCCCACTCAGCCTTTTTTGTTCTGCTCAGGTCTCCAGCAGATTGGATGAGGTCCATCCATGCTGGGGAAAGCAGTTTGCTTGACTTGGTCTTACAATTCAAATATTGATCTCATCCAGAAATGCCTTCACAGATAAAACAGAATAACATTTAACCACATTTCTGAGCATCTCAGTACCTAGTCAAGCTGATGTGAAATTAACCATCACAGATCTCAAACTGCTTTGGCCCTTTGGAAGTCTCTGACCCAGAGACTCCCCACCTTGTTGCTGAGTGACGTCACCTAGACACATAAGCCCCCTCTTCGACTCTCTCTGGCCCTGGAGTTTCCTTGCCCTTTTCTCCTTCTGGGAGGGTCTCCTGCTGTGAGGGAGCCCCCCTCTTCTCAGGCAGCCCCACTCAAGCATCACTCAGTAAAGCTTATTGTGCAGTGCTGCCTCTTCCTGATTTGCCTTGAAACCCTCAAGCTGACCACAGCAGTCCTCATTGTATCATTAAAGAACTTTCTTTTGATCCTTTCTGTCGCTGTCTGAATTCTTGGGGAAAAAATGATCACTTTCAAATCACCATGTCCTCTGCATCAAATCTCTCCCCAAGGAGCTGGGCGCGGTGGCTCATGCCTATAATCCCAGCACTGTGGGAGGCTGAGGTGGGCGGATCACTTGAGGTCAAGAGTTTGAGACTAGCCTGGCCAACATAGCAAAACCTCATCTCTACTAAAAATACTAAAATTAGCCAGGCACAGTGGCGGGCGCCTGTAGTCCCAGCTACTTGGGAGGCTGAGGCATGAGAATCGCTTGAACCCAGGAGGCAGAAGTTGCAGTGAGCCAAGATCGCACCACTGCACAGAGCAAGACTCTGTCTCAAAAACAAACAAACAAAAAAATCTGTCTCCAAGATTCTTGAATTTCTTATCCCTAGCTCAGGAATTCTGGATAGAGGGTGCACTGGGAAGGGAGAAGCAGGCAGGGTGAATTAAATATCCTTTCTTCCGCTGAAGCTTCTCTCAATCAACTTGGCAAAGTCAGAGCTTAAAACGCAAACTACTTTGAGACCTTTAGTGGTCCAAATACTGAAAAGATTATGACACCCACTATGAACTTCAAATAAGAACAATACTGAACCATAAAACTCAAACTTATATGTATGCTGAAAGTAAAAATAATTTCTAGATCCTTCTGGATGCGAAATGCTAAATGAGTTTATTGAAAATGAATGTTTTATTCAAATTTTTCTTATTCTGCTTTGTTTTTGAGCCCCTGACTTGCTGGCATGCTTAGCACAAAGCAGTCCTGTATGGCTTACACTCAAGCGTGATAAGAAATCAAAAATCTCTGAACCAGGATCATGTTATTTATGCTTAGCATGGTGCATGGCATGCAGAAGGTGCTCAATAAATGTTTATACTAATTTGGAAAATAAAGTAGAGAATTATAATGACCACTTTAAAGCTACACACTGTGGAGAACTGTATTTTTCCTCCAGCTGACCTTAAGCCACTGAAATAATGTGTTTTGGAAAGTATTGTACTGTATTTATTGTTGTTTCTTTTTTAGAAAGAATATAAAGCTCCAGTTTCAATAAAGCCTGTAAAAAATGTCAAAAGGGAAAACAGTTCCTTCTTAACCAAACATTCAAGATTTCTAAATTTAAATAGTGAGGTTTCTTTCCCCCCTTAGATCTCTTTTTGGTAGATGGAGGCTGCACTATTATATAACCCTTTCTGTTGCCAAAATACAATGTAAATGAACCAAAAGGTTAAAACTGTACCTTTAAAAATATCTTAAACATTTGTTTGAATCATGGAAAGAAAGAGTGGAAGGCAACCGACCTCTGATCTTTCATTTGCCTTGTTATTTGGTAATTAATAAATATATTTAGAAATGTTCTTTCTGTCACAAAAATATTGGAAATAATGTTCCTCATAAAAAGATGTCAGACAGAACTTGTAAAATGTTATTTATAGCCTTTTCAGCAGAAAACTAAAGAATAATTGATTTGGCTTATTAAATTCTGCCTATCTCTGGAAGCCAACAAACCTCCAAACTCCCAGGTTCTTAAATGTCAGAACCCTGTGATTAAATGTCTTGATATCTACAATCTGTCTGAGGCTATTATCTGTGGAAATGTATTTGCTTCTGCCAAATGTATTATTCCCTACAGTACTGGGTGGTTGGGATCTTCTCTTGGTTAAAAGTTATCTAACATTAAAATGAGCACCTATTTGCAACTCCTGGAGTGATACACCCCAGCAGGGGAGTGCAAACCGGAGAGAGCCAACATCTTCCAAAACTGCAGATCAGCCTCAAGTTAGCTCAGTTCATGGTTAGATTAAGATGATCAAACTCACTCTATCTTCCTAACCAAAGCTTGCAGCACTCACCTCTGGAAGAAGATAATAATATCACCCATAACTGCAGCATTCTTAACTGGGGGTCTAAGGACTCAAAAAGGATCTCTGGCTAGGGTTCCTGATATGGTTTGGCTCTGTGTCCCCACCCAAATCTCATCTTATAGCTCCGATAATTCCCACGTGTTGTAGGAGGGACCTGGTGGCAGATGATTGAATCATGGGGGTGGGTCTTTCCCATGCCATTCTCATGATAGTGAATGGGTCTCATGAGATCTGATGGTTTTAGAAATGCAAGTTTCTCTGCACAAGCTCTCTCTTTGCCTGCTGCCATCCATGTAAGATGTGATCTGCTCCTCCTTGTCTTCCACCATGATTGTGAGGCTTCCCCAGCCACGTGGAACTGTAAGTACAATTAAACCCCTCTCTTTTGTAAATTGCCCAGTCTTGGGTATGTCTTTATCAGCAGCATGAAAACAGACTAATATAGTTACATTTTCATATCATTGGTTTCTTTGTAATCTCATAGATTTTATTTTCTGCATTTCAAAATATTCTTCAAGAAGGAGTCCTTAGGCTTCTCTAGATTGACAAAGGATTCCTGAGACACGTTTCTTATATGCAACGTCCAGAATTCACCAAAAGTTTCCAGGCACACACACAAAAAATAGAACCAAGAATAAAAATCAATTTCATGTCTATATACTAGCAACAGAAAACATAATTATAACAACTCCCCCCCACCATCTACAATAGCAATAAAAACTATAGGGTGCCTAGAAATAAATCTAATAAAATATGTGCAAGACCATTACTCAGAAAATTATTAAAACTATTGAAAGTTATTTTAAAATTATCTAAATGGAAAAGTATTTCATATTCACAGTAAAAATACTTAATATTATCAGGGAACAATTGTCCTCTAAAACTGATGTATACATTCTATATAATTCCAAAGCAAAATCTCAACAGCATTTTCATGTAACCTGAAAAGATATTCCAAAATGTATATGAGATGTCAAAGTTTTAAAATAGGTTAGTCCCAAAGAAAACTCTGAGACAGGGATACATGTGCAAGTAATTTATCAGGAAGTACTCCCAGAAAAAACTGGTAGTACAATGGACAATGCAAATGAATCCAAAAGGATTTGGGGAGAGCCCTGGCAACAGTTGCTCTATTATCCCTAAACAAAATGAACAGCAGAGGATATTGCCCTCCAGATATCAAGACTTACATAAGGCTATGGCAATTACAGCATTATGGACTTGCCAGAGAAATTTTTTAACATTGACCAGGGGAAAAAAGAGTGCTGGCAGAGCCATGCTTATTCTGAAAGCGCTAGAGAAGAATCTTGCCTTGTCTCTTCCCAGCTCTTGGAGGTTGCTGGCAATCTTTGGTGTTACCTGGCTTGTAGATGCCTCACTCCAACTTATCCTTCTTGTATTAGTCAGTTTTCACAAGACTGGGCAATGTACAAAAGAAGGGAAGAGGCCTGGGGAGGCCTCACAATCATGGCAAAGGTGAAAGGCACATCTTATATGGAAGGAGACAAGAAACGAGAGCTTGTGCAGGGAAGCTCCCCTTTTTAAAACCATCAGATCTCATAAAACTCATTCACTATCATCAGAACGGTGCAGAAAAGATTCATCCCCATAATTAAATCACCTCTCACCAGGTTTCTCCCATGACACGTGGGAATCATGGGAGTTACAATTCAAGATGATATCGGGGTAGGGACACAGCTAAACCATATCATTCCACCCCTGGCCCCTGCCAAATCTCATGTCCTCACATTTCAAAACCAATCATGCCTTCCCACCAGACCCCCAAATTCTTCATTGATTTCAGCATTAACTCAAAAGTCCACAGTCCAACATCTCATCTGAAGCAAGGCAATCCCTTCCACCTATGAGCCTGTAAAATCAAAAGCAAGCTAGTTACTTCCTAGATACAATGGGGGTACAGGCATTGGGTAAATACAGCTATTCCAGATGGGAGAAATTGGCCAAAACAAAGGGGCTACAGGCCCCATGCAAGTTCAAAATCCAGCAGGGCATATTAAATCTTAAAGCTCCAAAATTATCTTCTTTGACTCCATGTCTCACATCTGGGTCATGCTGATGCAAAAGGTGGGTTCCCATGGTCTTGGGCAGCTCTGCCCTTGTAGCTATGCAGGGTACAGCCTCCCTTCCAGCTGTTTTCACAGGCTGGTGTTGAGTGTCTGCGGGTTTTCCAGGCACATGGTGCAAGCTGTCAGTGGATCTACCATGCTGGGGTCTGGAGGACAGTGGCCTTCTTCTCACAGCTCCACTAGGTGGTACCCCAGTAGGGACTCTGTGTGGGGGCTCCAACCAACATTTCCCTTCTGCACTGCTCTTGCAGAGATTCTCCATGAGAGCCTCGCCCCTGCAGCAAACTTCTGCCTGGGCATCCAGGTGTTTCTACACATCTGAAATCTAGGTGGAGGTTCCCAAATCCCCAATTATTGACTCCTGTGCACTCACAGGCTCAACACCACATGGAAGCTGCCAAGGCTTGGGGCTTGCACCCTCTGAAGCCATGGCCCAAGCTCTGTGTTGGCCCCTTTCAGCCATGGCTGTAGCAGCTGAGATGCAGGGCACCAAGTCCCTAGGCTGCAAACAGCATGGGGACCCTGGGGCCAACCTGGGAAACCACTTTTTCCTCCTAAAACTTCAGGCCTGTGATGGGAGGTACTGCTGTGAAGACCTCTGACATGCCCTCGAGACATTTTCCCCATTGTCTTGGGGATTAACATTCAGCTCCTCGTTACTTATGCAAATTTCTGCAGCCTGCTTGAATTTCACCTCAGAAAATAGTATTTTATTTTCCATCTCATTGTCAGGCTGCAAATCTTCCAAACGTTTATGCTCTATTTCCCTTTTAAAACTGAATGGCTTTAACAGCACCCAAGTCACCTCTTGAATGCTTTGCTGCTTAGAAATTTCTTCCACCAGATACCCTAAAACATCTCTCTCAAGTTCAAATTTCCACAAATCTCTAGGGCAAGGCAAAATGCCATTAGTCTCTTTGCTAAAACATAACAAGACTCACCTTTGCCCCAGTTCCCAAGAAGTTCCTCATCTCCATCTGAGACCACCTCAGCCTGGACCTTATTGTTCCTATCACCATCAGCATTTTTGTCAAAGCCATTCAACAAGTCTCTAGGAAGTTCCAAACTTTCCCACATCTTCCTGTCTTCTTCTGAGCCCTCCAAACTGTTCCAAACTCTGCCTGTTACCCAGTTCCAAAGTCACTTCCACATTTTTGGGTATCTTTTCAGCAACACCCCACTCTACTGGTACCAACTTAGTCCATTTTCACGCTGCTGATAAAGACATACCTAAGACTGAGCAATTTACAAAAGAAAGAGGTTTCTTCCCACAACATGTGGGAATTGTGGGAGTTACAATTCAAGATGATATTCGGGTGGGGACACAGCCAAACCATATCACTTCTGTCTTCAAATGGTTCTCTTATAAGGACATATGTCATTGTATTTAGGGTCAACCCTAATCCAGTATATCATCAATATAATTTAACTAATTACAGCTATAATACCCTATTTCCAAATCAGGTCACATTCTGAGGTCCAGGTGGACAGGAATTCTGGGGAAGGCAGGGACACTATTCAACTCAGTATACCATATGGCTAAGAGTCATAAAAAGATGCTCAACCACTTTTGTAATCTGGTAAATGTAAATCAAGCCCACAACGTTATACCATTTTACACCCTGCAGATTGGCAAACATTGAGAAGTACAGAGAGAATGTGGATCCAGTAGACTCATATATCGTGGATGAGAGTGTAAATTGGTTCACTTGATCTGACTGACCCACCTTGAAAGCACTTTGATATTGTTTTATAAATCTGACCTAGTAATCTTACTCCTAGGTACACACCCAAGAGAAATTCTCGCGGAAGTGTACAAGGAGACATATATAGAAAAGTTTTTTAAATAGTAATGTTTCCACATTTCAGAAAAAACCTGGAAACAGTCCACTGACAAGAGGATAAATAAAATTTAGTATATTTACTCAGTGGAATATATTTGAGCAGTCGAAATAAATGAACTACACTACACACAAAGACATTGAACCACTCTGCATAATGCTGAGTGGAAAAAACAATATGAAGAAAACTACATAGAACACGTTATGATTTTTATAGACTTCAAGAAAACACAAAAACTATATATTACATAGCACACAAGTATAACAAAATGTTAATTGCAAGAGAATGATAAAGAGAAAAAAGTTAGGGTAGCCGTTGATGCAGGCATAAGTAGATTAAACATGGATATCATAGCTGCCTTGATGGAATTTTCAAAAGCAAAATCTGAGTGTGGTACATGGGAAGGCAAAAAGGTAAATCATTTATTTGTTAATAACTATATATATATATATATATAGCTTTCTTTGTTCATTCATTCAACATTTATTGAGACATGAAAGCTGTTAAAGATGAGGCCTTTCCGGAGACTTGCTGTTGAGGACAGAGGGTGAGGGGACCTGGGCTGGATCATTCTGGAAAAGGAAGGGCTCCAAACTGTGGAGGGAGGTAGGGTGCATAAAGACATTCTGTTCATTTTAAAACATTTACGATCCTTGGTGAAAGAAGATGTATTAGGTTGGTGCAAAAGTAATCGCGAGTTTTTGCCTTTACTTTCCATGGCAAAAACCGCAATAACTTTTGCACCAACCTATAGATACCTGCTAATTATTACGTAACATATCTCTTATTCATAACTGTGTGTACTGTTAATTGTTATCTTTATCAAATCAGTTTCATTATTCTTGGTTCCTTATTTTTCCACGCCCTTGTCCTTGTGCATTATCATCTAATTTATCTCCTATTCTCCCCAAGACACTTTAGAACTGCCCTTCATGCTTCCACCTCCATCTTCTTATGTCTTCCCTCTGTACCTTCCCACTTCCAGGCTCTGCTCCAGAACATTTATGCTGTTTGTGGCCCTCAGGACACAAGACCATATCCCTTTTCAGTAGGAACAACCACCAGGTGAGATGGACCTGCGAGGTGCGAATTTCCAGGTACTCCCTGAAATCCATACCCAAGTCCCCACACAACGTTCTCCACTATCTGGGTTCTTTTCTTGTTTGCAAGCAGTGTTGGTGCAGCTGAATGCAGAACCTTCCATTAAAACCTGAAAAGAGAACACTGGAGCAACCCCAGTTCCATTTCCTCCATGAAGTGTAAGTGTAACATACCACACTGCAGCAGCTGGGCTGGAGGAGGAAGGCAGGCGAACAAGTGAAGAGCTAGAACACCAAGACTTGTTTCCCAACAGCGCAACTCCACACCACTTATCTCTCTGAAAGATATGAAGCTTGAAGGAACATCTTCATCTCTCCGCAGTGATTCCTCGCAGCATCTACATGACATGTCAATTTCTCAACTTACTTTTCAGGATAACAGTGAAAGTGAATCTTCGGTCAACGTGGGAATGAATCTAATACTGGATAAGATGAAGAGCAGAGTTCTGGGCTCAGACTGTCAGTTTGAATTCTGGTTCTAACATTGACTAGCTTCAGGACAGTGGGAATGCATGGAGAGGTGGAATCTCCTCCAACTCAATCTCTGTTCTAATCCCAGACAGTGAATCAGCCAGGGGCTGAGGCCTCTGCTGGGAACGCTTTCTGAGAAAGTTTTCCCTGTGAAGATCTCCATCATCCAACAGACTCTTCTGAGATCTAAGATCCACTTTCTGCCTCATCTTCCACATCAGCACTTTTACTGAACTCAGATCAGCTCTGATGAGCTCCTCTGGTCACTTGGGGTCATCTCTTACCATGTGAGAGAGAGGGCATGGGTGCATCAGGCCTCACAGGCCACTTCCCAAGCATTATAACTTCATTCTATTCTTCACCATGCTGTTGTGTGTGCAGGGAGGGGAAGTGCGGGGGCCCAGGGGCTGTCATATTTCTGCAGCCTTCAGCAATGTTCTGCTGTGACTGGCATCGTCTTCACTCACTTCTGTTCACCAACTTTATGAAAAGTAAGGAAAATGATCAAAAGTTGGTGTCTTAGTCTGTTCAGGATGCTATAACAAAATCCCATAAACTGGGTGGCTCGTAAACAACAGTAATTTGTTTCTCACACTTTTGGAGGCTGGAAAGTCTAAGATCAAGGCACTGGCAGATTCAGTGCCTGGTGAGGGCTGCTTCCTGGTTCCTGGACAGCACCTTCTCACCTATCTCCCTCACCCCGTCCTCATATGGTGGAAGGGGTGAGGGAGATGATGGGAGGCCTCTTTTTTAAGGGCACTAATCTCATTCATGAGGGACCCACCTTCAGGACCCATTTACCTCTCAAGAACTCCACCTCCAAATACCATCACATGAAGGGTTGGATCTCAACATATGAATCTGGGAATACATGAGCATTCAGGCCATACCAGTTGGGCAGAAGGTCTGCCAGGAGAAGTCAAAGCAAGCAGGAACAGTCTAGCATGATAGTGCTCGAAGCCTTGTGGGAGAGGGTGTTGAGCCACTGTCCTGGAGGAGAAAATGGCTGGACGTCAAGGACTGACACAGGCCACAGGCTGATAGGCAAGCTTTATCCATGTAAAGATAATAGAGATTATTCTTTCCCATATGTCTACACCTAAAATTCAACAGGGAAATACCCTTGTTTTTGGTCTGTAGAAATAAAAGATTTGGGGATGCTAAACCCTCCCAAAATACAATCAGCATTGTCATGCACTCGCTGGGTTAGCAAGTTCCTAGCTTAGTCAGATGCAGAAGGAAAACTGCTTCTCAACCCTCATCTATTTTCCGTCTTGGAAGAAGAAAGACAGGAAGTTCTCTGTAGCTCAATTCAATTCTCGTAAACATTCAATCATCTTCAACTAGAGCTAATGAGCCTGAAGGATTTGTAATGATGTTTTATTGTGTCATTATTTTGCTTTAAGTGTTTTAAGGAATGTTTTGAGCTTTTGACATTTGCCTAAGAGCAACTAATTCTAAAGGGTACACTTTGATTAAAAGCATACATCAATAAATCAATGTAATAATGACCTTTGCAACTGAGTTCCTGAAATATTTATCCCGCAACCTGGGGCAAGGCTTATGTTCCTTGCTGAGGATAGTGATGGTACAGACCCTGCAAGTGCTAATCAACCCAATGTGAGGAATGTTCTGGTTTTTAATTTGTTAGCAACTAAATTTTATTCATGCTGTACCCAGAAGCCATATGTGAGATCCTATTCTTCTAAAAACCCAACACAAAATTCTTGTGCATGAACATTTTATCCCTGATCTCTGAAAAGTTCCAATAATTCCCCCTTAATCCAGAGAATATAGTTTGATACAAGTGAACAAAATGGTCCCTGAGCACGTAGAATTGAAATTCTATTTACAGCCAAGGTACTCACTACAGAAATCTCTCATTTTTAAAAATCGCCTTGTGATTAACCCAAAACAGAATTTCTCAACTTTACACCGATCTCATCCATCAGGTTTGGGTCAGGATGTCTGCTGGTCCTTCTGCAAAGTTAAATCCACCAGGAAACAAGCAAGATTTGCCACTACTGAAGTCAGGATTGTCAAATGGACGTGCTGCAGCCACATTGAAGAACATTTCAGGAAGGGGAATTACCAAAACACTGTAGGCTGGCAGTGGCAAAGTCCGGCCACTACCAAATCTGGCTGCCACCTGTTTTTATAAAACCCACAAGCTGAGAATAGTTTTTTACATTTTTAAATGGTTGAAGGGGAAAAGAAAGAATTTCTATGACATGAAAATTACATGAAATTCAATTTTTAGTGTCTATAATGAATTTGTTGGCGTGCAGCCATCCTCGTTCATCTAAGCACTGTCTGCTTTCACACACCCACAGAGTTGTCATTGCAGCACAGACTGTGCGGCCCGCAAAGCCGAGAGTGGCTGCTATCCGGCCCTCGATAGCGGCTTCATTGGAATCAGGGGAGTCTGCACTCACTTGGGAATACAGGTTTGAGATGGGTTGTTGAATTGGCCTCATGTCTTTGCCCCTGGCTGGCGACAGTGCCAGTGCTCCCCTCACTGGAGCGAAGATGAAGAGGAGGTTTGTTTTCATCCTTCATCACCCAAGTATTGACTTGGTGCCTGTCTCGGAGCCATGTGCTGCCCAGCATCCTAAGAAACACGCTGAGTGCCTTGAAAGTACAATAACTAACTTTTTTTATTGTGGTAAAATATACATAACATAAAATTTACCATCTGAAACATTTTAAGGAATACAGTACAGTGGGGTTAGCTACATGCCCATTGTTGTGCGACAGATCTCCAGAACATTTTCATCTCCCCAAACTGAAATTCAGTCCCTATTAAACACTAACTCCCCACTCCCTCCTCCCTCCAGCCCCTGGTCACCACCATTCTACTTTCTGTCTCTATGAATCTGACAACTCTAAGCCCTTCATATGAGTGGAGTCATACAGTCTTTGTCCTTCTGGGCCTGGCTTATTTCACTTTGCATAATGTCCTCAAGAAATAACTAACATTTGTTTGATGCTTGAAAGTTTACACAGAATTTCCTTGTGCATTACTTCACTTACTTGGCACAGCCACTTTGTGGGGTAGGTTACTTTAATTCCATTCCATGAGAGCAGATGCCATTGGTCAGCCCTGCAGCCACCCCTGTGGTCACTTGCAGGTAGATCCTGTACCTACCCATGGCTCCCTGTGTCGCTCTGCCTAGACATATTCCCTGCTTTGGGTCATGCTAGGCCTGAGCACAGGGCAGGCCAGGAAGAGATGGGAGTTGACGTCAGTGAGTGATGCTCCCTATTGAGGGGCAGGAAGTGGAGGTCAGCACCACGGCTCCTTCGCCCTTCCAGGAGGGCAGTTCTGAGGTGGCCCTTCCAGGAGGGCAGTTCTGAGGTGGCCCTTCCAGGAGGGCAGTTCTGAGGTGGGGCCTCACTATCCTAGGCCCTTGTTCTCCTTCACTCGCCCTTTGCTAACTTCCTCCTTTCCCTGTCTAAATTCCCCACTTTCTCTCATGTTCCTCTGGATGGCGCCTACATGAATTACTTGCACTAAATCCTTGTCTTGGGATCTGCTTTGGGTGGAACTCCAACTAAGTCACCAGTCACGGAGATTAACTTGTTGACACTTGCCAAGCTACTAAGTAGACAGTCAGGCTTCTAGTGCTGTTTTCTCATTCCTGAGGCCTCTGCCTCAGGCGTTGACAGGCTGGTGTTGGTCAAAAGGCACCATACAGGGAATGTTAGCATCAAGCCTGCAAATCACTCTTTCCCCACAGGAATGCCTGCACAAACAATATTCTCAACCAGGGCACCTTGCAAAGACGCTGAAGACCTCAATCAGACTGCTCTGTAGAAACGTTACACTCAGTGAACTAGTCCTATTTCCAGCAGGATATACCTAATCTGTCAAAATTGTTTATTATAAATAAATTTGGGATTTATAGATTTGTGGGGCAGGGAGGCTGGAGAAGGGATACGGGTAGTCACGTAAGTGTATTCTACCTGTGTGATGAACAACGTGCAAAATGGAGGCACCCCCAAACTTTCACCAGTTTCCTTTGAGAACAATGTTTCTTTATATACGTTGCTCAAAACTCATCAGTCAACATGAAACTAAAGTGTGTGCCAATGTAGGAGAAGGGGACGTTTTGGGGGAGCTCAACAAGATGGCAGAATAGAAGATTCTCCGGAACCATTTCCCCCACAGAAATATATTCCAGCTATTCAAAGACAAGAACGCCAGCCTAAATTCACCAGAACTTTGGGGAGAAGCTGAAAAACCCTGGGTCCACAGAATTGAAAGAGGCCAGAACTGGTAAGAGAAACAATCAATTTGGACTGTGCCACCACCCCCAGTGGGTATAATGCCACTCAGAGAATGTCTCTAGATCCATGTTTTCCAAGGTGACAGCAGGGAATTAGAGGTGAACATTTTATCTCCCCACTGATCTGGTAATCTTCATGAGACGCCCACTCTGGCCCCGTCCCACAGGAACCACTGGGAATGCCAGGATGGCTGAATGACCTGGGGTGAACTGGGGACACAAAGCCAAGTGCTGATTGCAGCAACAGGTGCACTGGTGTACTCTGAGCTCTGATCAGTGGGGACACCATGGTGAAGGGACTCGCTGGCACAATCCACAGGGAGGTCCAAATCCTGGCTGCATTTTCCACAGAGCCCAGGTATACTCGAGAGCCCTCCCCTGGCCTGGAAACAACAAAAAGCTCAAGATTAAGTTCTGATACCCACTTACATCTTCCCCGGACTGGGAAATGTTGACAGAGCAGCACGATAGTTCCAGGGCAATGTTTAAGTTCCAGTGCTCAGCGCAAGTCTCACTCAGAACAGGAAGAAACAACAGACCAGAGTTTAAGTTCCAATACTAAGTAGCAAAGCTCTGACACCACCGAAGAATACTTGAAAAACTGGCAGAGGTGACTGTCTTCTCAATCGCACAGGGATCGACGTGAAGTGCAAGGACTGTGAAAACTCACGGGAAAACGACACCATCAAAAGAGATAACAAAGCTGTAGCAATGGACCCAGAAGAACTGAAGATCTACGAAACATCTGGCAGAGAATTCAGAATAATCCTACTAAAGAAGTTCAGGGAATCACAAAAAGCACACATAGAAAACTAAATGACATTTGGAAAACAATCCAGAAACAAAATGAGAAATTTGACCAAAAAAAAAAAAAAATCAAACCCAGAAACAATTAAAATTGTTGGTCTCCTCAAGAAAAGAGTGTTTCATTTGCGCCTGGCACTGGGCTCTTATCATTTGAATCATTAATTTCATGTTGAGTAAGATCTGTAAGTCACTCTGAATCTGCTTTAACCATTCGACCCTTTGTATTAACATGTATATGTACACATTTAAATAATTAGTGTAAGAGGATCTTCTTATCCATGAATGATCAGTTTTAGTAAAAGATTGTTAAAAAGGAATCTTGTTAAAATGAGGGCCAAAATTTCATAGAAAATTGTGGAAAAAGTCAAATTAAAATCAGGAAAATTGTTTTAATTTTGCTTTACTAAAACTCATTATAATTTCAACAACATGCCAATAATTTTAAGCTAATAAGACCCCAATAGTTGATTTTTGGCCTTCAGGAAAAGCTAATTCTCAGGAGACTTCCTTCCAGAACACAATCACTATGTTGCAAGAAACCCAAACCACATCAAAGGGCCTTGTATAGGAACCCAGGTCCACCTTTCCAGCTGAGCCTCAGGCAATGACCAGCCTTGTGAGTGCACCACCTCGACTGCCCTGCCCAGTCAAGCCTTCAAGTGGCTTCTGCCTCAGCCAACAACTCACTGCAACTACAAGAGACACCAATGAGAAACTGAGCTCAATCAACCTATGGAGCCTTGAGAAATGATAATACATTGTTCTTTTAAGCCACAAAAATACTTAATTTTTTGGCATAATTTTTCTTTTTCTTTTCTTTTTTTTTTTTTTTTTTTTTTTTTTTTTTTTTTTTTTTGTGATGGAGTCTCACTCTGTCACCCAGGCTGGAGAGTACTGGCCCGATCTCAGCTTACTGCAACCTCTGCCTCCCAGGTTCAAGCAATTCTCCTGCCTCAGCCTCCCAAGTAGCTGGGATTATAAGGCACCCGCCACCACACCCAGCTAATTTTTGTATTTTTAGTAGAGATGGGGTTTCACCATGTTGGCCAGGCTGGTCTCAAACTCCTGACCTCAGGTGATCTGCTCACCTCGGCCTGAGGTTTACAGGCTGGGATTACAGGCATGAGCCACCGTACCCGGCCAATTTTTCTGTCTTTACTTAATGGTTACTTTTGCTGAATATCAAAAAGTGGGTAATTTTTGCAAAAATATCTAAAGACTTCAACAGTTTTCCCAAGAGCCTCTTTTCAACATTTGATATTAAAACGCTTCTTTTTGGAAGCTCCCATCTCATCATCATCCTTGTTTATTTTCCTCTGATTCAGCTGCTAACCGGTCTCACTCTGCTCCATGCTCTTTTATCAATAGTTGAAATGTTATTTTAGCAGTTCTGTGACACCTCTCTTACCAACTTCATGGAATCCTGAATGTTTGTCAAGATCATCAATTAAAGTTTGAGGACAGTTTGCATAGTGTTTACATTGACTCTCAGGCATCACAAGACTGATCCACAAAACTAGATGAGGCAGGGAGAGAGACTGTAGTGCTAAGCAGGGGAAGGCCTGATGGTACGCATTTTATAAGTGATACATTTGCTAATGTTTCCATATTAAGGATTTTTGTTTCCCACATAACCTTGCAAAGTTAAACAGCCAAAGGTTAGGTAAAGAGAAAAGAAGCCTCCTGTTTGTGGAATCAAGCAAGCAAATACTTGATTGCTCCCACCTACTCCTTTCTTCACTTCTACCACCCACTCCACACCATCACATTCAGCAGCCTGGACACCTGGGTGTCTTGTCTTGCACTGCACTCCATGAGAAAAAGCACAGGATAAAGTATGTATGACTTGATGTGTTATCCTTTCCAGGGATGATTTGTAATTTTAGAAGAGGTTGAGTAAAAAGACAAATTTCAACCTAACGGAACTACTCTTCTGATGGTGAAATTGTAGGGACACTCATAAAGCATCTTCTTCTTCTTCTTTTTTTTTTTTTTTTTTTTTTTTTGAGATGGAGTTTGGCTCTGTCGCCCAGGCTGCAGGCTGGAGTGCAGTGGCACGATCTCGGCTCACTGCAAGCTCCGCCTCCCGGGTTCATGCCCTTCTCCTGCCTCAGTCTCCCGAGTAGCTGGGACTACAGGCACCCGCCATCACGCCCGGTTAATTTTTTGTATTTTTAGTAGAGACGGGGTTTCACCGTGTTAGCCAGGATGCTCTCATCTCCTGAGCTTGTGATCCGCCCACCTCGGCCTCCCAAAGTGCTGAGATTACAGGCCTGAGCCACTGCGCCCAGCCCCATAAAGCATCTTCTAAGTGCTCCTTAAACAACTCCATGAAGGCAGCCAAGGATCCCGTCTCCATCTCCATCAGTCACTGGGGCTGTGAGGCACAAAGGGAGGGGATGGCTGCTGGTAGTTCTCCAGTTGCTCATCTCAGTGAATACAGTGCTCTCTCCAGAGAAACAACCAGTATGTGTGGCCGGGAGCAGGCTAGTCAAGGCCAGTGGTGCTGTTCACCAACCCTCCTCCATCCTGCTTCCTGAAAATTCTATCCTCCCTTATCCTGGACTGAAACTGATGGTGCAGGACAGAGAGGGAGAATTGCTGGAGAAATGCCATTGGGCAGGCAACAGCGGAAGGGGCTGGAGCATCTCAGCCAGGGTGTCACCTTAGCCAGGGAGGGGTATAGCGAGTTCCTCCGAGCACAGAGGGGAGAGGCCACTATGCAGGAGATGTAGCTAGCTCAGCAGAGGGGATGGCAGGGATGTCTGGAAGAGTTCTTCCAGTTGCTTCTATTCCCCTTGTGTAAAGGGGAACCAGCCATCATTAGCCGAAAGTGAGGAAGGGAAAGATGTGGAAAGTCTGGGAATGAAAAGGTATGACACTGTTATCCAGGAACTCAGCTTCCAGAGGCTCTCCTGAGACTCTAACGCTTGAGCTGGATGTAGATGGATAAACGGAGTTTGCTAGATTAAGAAAAGGTAGAGCAATCTGTGCAAAGGGAATAGCATAGCAAGGGGGACAGGGTGACCAGCGGTGTCCTTCACTGAAAAATGAATAGGGGTGGGTCCGGTGCAGTGGCTCACATCTGTAATCCCAGCTACTTGGGAGGCTGAGGCAGGAGAATTGTTTGAACCTGGGAGGTGGAGGTTGCAGTGAGCCGAGATCACGCCACCGCACTCCAGGTGGGGCAACAGAGCAAGACTCTGTCTCAAAAAAAAAAAGAAAAAAAAGAAAAGAAAAAGAAAAAAAAGAAAAAATGGTGGAGAAATGAATGGGTTACAAGCACCTGTAGGACGTTGGGTCAAAAAGTCCATTAGATGGTTGCACACACAGGACTGGAGGCCAGCAAAGGGTTCTGCTCAGCAAATGTCTATTTGAGGTTCATTAATAAGCAGATGATTATGGATCAGGATCCAGGGAGAGTTCTCAGAAAGAGGAGAGTGGAGGCCCAGCCACTGAATTATGGAAAATGTGTCCATTTAAGGGAGGAGCAGTAGAAGAGGGAGGAAAGAAGTGAGAAGATTCCAATCGGGAAGACAGAATTCAAAAAGAGACCTGGAGAAAAATGTAGCAAACTAGAATCCAAGAAAAGAGATAATTTCAGGAAGACTGTGGGTATTAAATGCCACAAAAGGCGTAGGTAGAAAACAGCCCATCAGATTTGGCACTGTGGAAGTTACTCACCTTCCTATCTGGACCAATCTCTCTGTGATGGTCAGACTGCAAGACAACTGGTAGGATGTTGAGGGGTGAATTGTGGCAAGAGTCAGGACAGTAAGTGTGGAAGAGCCTTTCCAGAAGGTGGTTTGGATGGAAGGGAGGGAGGAGAGATAGAAACTGGAAAGGAAAGGACTATGGGGCAAGGAATGGCTTGTGGTTAGGTGGAAGCAATTTGAGCCTATTTATATGTGCAAGGGAAACATCCCAGAGAGGGGTGCAGTGGATTAGACCACCACAGCAGATAAGCTGGGGCTATAGCAGTGAGCAAAGTTACATCCCTGCCCTCAAGGAGCTTATAGTCTAGCGTGAAGAGACAGAGAACAAGCAAATAAGCAAATCAATACACAGCATGACGACTGCTGAGGAGAAACGCCAGTGGGCAGGGGAGGGAACAGAAGAGGCTGTGTGCAGTGTGGGGGTGGCAGGAAGAGCCCCCTGCTGCGGTGACCTCTGCCACACAATTTTGTTCCTAACACTTGTCAAACAAACTTGTGTGCAGCCTGGCGTTTTAGTTAT
The DNA here is from genome assembly GCF_037993035.2 of Macaca fascicularis. NCBI lineage: Eukaryota > Metazoa > Chordata > Mammalia > Primates > Cercopithecidae > Macaca > Macaca fascicularis. Next base: position 11,070,611 of record NC_088378.1, read on the forward strand.
GCAGTGTCTCTCTCTCCTACGACACAGGACAGCGGCTTCCACTTCCCCATCTTTGCCTTGTCCACATCATGGCGTTCTGCAGAGAAGGCTGTCCATGAATCTTTGTAGTAGGAACGCTACAAACCCTTCCTCTTCAGTTAGGACAGGCATTATCCAAACAATCTCCTCCCCATCCCCAGGGAATTCTCGGAAGCGGCACCTAGTAACCTACAGTGACTTAGGCAAATTGTCTGAATGCCTAAAGGGTACAAATTTTTTAGTATTCTCTACACATTTGCAAATCTACTCAGATCTTCTTGTTTTCGTTTTAACCTTACAGTTCATTTTAGGAATGGATTTGGGGGAAGAGTGAAAGAAATTAGTCTTTATAACCCTGCCAAACTCTGAATCCTACCTCTTGGTAAGGCATCATTTTAAAAGGTTAGAATAACTTTTATATTCATTATCACATTTGATTTCCCAACTTTATCTGCAGAAAAACAATAAATGGGGGCTTCCTATTAGTTCACCATATTTTCCTTAGGTAGAAATTCCTTGTATCTGATAGTCTTTAGGGTCCTCTTTGAGACTAAGATCCCCTTTGAAATGAGATGAGGTTGGCCCCCTTTCCCTACCCCAGAGGCCAGCACGCAGCACACACAGGAGAGGACAGGAAACAGAGGGGAGTCGCTCTGATCTCCATATTCTGTTCTTTCCCAGGGAAGATGCTCTGTTTTCAACCAAAACCAAGATCATTCTAAATGTCACTGCTCCACACCCCATCTGGGCTCCTGACAGCAAAGCTGCCTTGTTTCTGAATCAGATGTTGTCACCCACTGAAAAGCCTCCGGCATCCAAGCTTGGCTGGTAGTGGGGTCCTGGCTCGACGGGAGAGACTCAGCTCCCTCAGCGAAGCTGCCCCCCATCGTTTCTTTTGAGAAAGGAAGAGAATGGGGAAGGACCAGCAGCAACAGAGAACCGTTTCATCACTGCCTCTCTGACCTTTTAAAGAGCAAATGGTTAAAATAAATACTATCGGGCTCATTTCTATGGACTTGAACATTTTACAACCTGTAGAATCATGTGACATATTGGCATTTTGTGTAACTCCTAGAAGGGACAGAAGGAAATAAACATCGCTATGCAGTCTATAGGCTGAGACGGGCTTCACAGCTAAAACCCAGGACATGTGGTGTCTGGAGGGCAACTCGTGGCAGGCAAGAGGCAGAGCCTGCCCTGGAGTGCTGAATAAAGATGCTGAGGATGTCATGCAAGGATCTGCCATGAGCAAAAATATCAGAGTCCTCCAGGATGTGTCCACATTCTCATTAGCCCTTACACTGAGCCTCCTTCCAGGTATGATGAGAAAAAAAAAAAAGCCTCAGGAGGTGAGGAGGCAAACAGGTGCAGATACCTGCACTTGGCTGCAGGTGAGAACGCTGGCTATAAATAACCCACCGTTTCATGGGGGAGGAGGATCCCAGTCACCACCAGGAAGTCATAAATTCAACTCCATTCATAAAAATTCATATGCAATCAAAGGATTTCAAAACACAGACTTTCATTTCATCTAGTATACCCACAGAGGGAAGGGAAGCCATGAGAAACTCCTCTACTGGTGGCCAAATGTTTTTCTTCTTAACCTGAAATGATGCACGAGCACATAGCTGCTTAGATCATAACATCCGCGATGTTTTTCAATAGAGGGGTAATGCCATGAAAAGCTTTCATGCTGCAAGCAAAAAGAAGACCTTCGTAAATTTACATTCAATGTGTAAAAACACATAATAACTTCTGTACATGATAGAGCTGTGTGTATGTGTGTGTGTGCGCTTTACGAAACAAAAATTTATATTTTGTCTACCATTGAAGGGAGTGAGGAGAGACTGATGTTTGTTGAGCATCCACAATGTGCCAGGTGCTTTGCAAGCCTCATCTTCTCATTTCATCCTCACAGCAGACCAAGGAGGTATAGACTGTTGCCATGACCATTATATGAGTGAGAAAATGAGGCTCTGAGAGGTTTAACAACTTGCCTGAGGTCACACAGGAAGTGACCCTTGTTCTTCCTGCTACATCAAGCTGCCTCCTCAAGTTCCAACAAATACTTTTGTTACCTTGTCCCGTACATATCTGTAAATCTTCCTGCTAGAGTCATTTTTATGGTTCATGGTAAGATGCTGCCAAAAGAGCTGAAAGAAATAGAAAGAGTCTTTATCAAGTACAGAAATGACAGGTCATTTCCAGAAGATACAGTACAAGAGTTCAATTTCATCATTAATTAGTATCTCATGCATATTAGATGAGATGTCCCTCTGTATCACATTTAGGAGATACTTAAGTTATATTCCAAGCACAAGCTAAAAATGACCTGTGTTCCACCATTGTTATCCACAACTTCCCTCTCAGTTCTTAGACAACAGTCTCAACTGTGACCGTATTACAATTGTCTTCCTGGCGCCGAGGTTGCATTTCATCTTTGAAAGCCCTGGTCAGAACAACTTTTAAGGACTCCTTGAATCGTTTCTTCTTACTGCTTCCCACAAAGAAGTAAATGAAAGGGTTGGCGCTACTGTTGATTGTGGAAAAGAGCAGGGAAATGTGGTGTAGGTTCCCAAAGGTTGACCAATACTCATAGTACAGCAGGTAAAGGAGTCTCATGGGCATGGCGAAGATGAGGAATATAATGATGGTGACCATGATGACGATGTACAGCTTGGAGGAATGGGAAGCCCACGTGTTCTTCCGGATCTTCACGACCAAGATCGTGCTGGACACCAGCATGAGAGGTGTGAAGACCAGGAAGCTCAGGACGGCTATAAAGATGATGACTGCCCGGCAGTCACTTCGAGAGTGACTCTCTTCTTCTCTGTCGATGCACATGACATACTCCATGGTGGTCACCAAGCAAGAAAGAGCCCACAGAAGGGCACAGACCAACGCCGACTGGTACTTGGGGCGATGGCATCGGTACCAGATGGGGTAAAGGACTGACAGGCACCTCTCCACACTAATGGCCGTCAGCAGATAGAGGCCCGTGTTGTAGCCAAATAGAAAAGTCACTGATAATGTGACAATTGTGTAGTAATGGCCAGAAGAAAGCTCGTAATCTAAAGCATAGTCGATAGACAAGATGAAAATACAGAAGAGCAGTGAGATGTCTGCAATAGACAAGTGGGTGATGTAGACAGTAAAGGGATTTCTTCTCATCCGGAAGCACAGGAACCAGAGGAGAATCCCATTCTCAACAAACCCCACTGGGGAGATGCTCATAATGACCCAGTGCACGATGGGGATTTGCCGATGTGCATTCCCAACCGAGGCGTTCCTGCCAGTTGAGATGTTCGTGGGTTCCTCAACAACAGATGATGTCACATTTAACCCATCCATGAGGAGGTCTCAGGCTGGAACTCTTCAGGTAATTTTCTGTAAATATATCCAAAACAAAAACAAACACAAAAATCCATGAAAATTGTTGGATTGGAATAAAAGGGAGAAATTCAGCTATAAATCATAATCTTCATGTTATTTAAAAAAGTTTAACAGACTGTACAGTTATCTTTTTCCCAATGATAAGATTAGGCCTTTAGGATCTGATAAGAAAGAGAACTTAGACCTGATAAAAGAAAGAAGTGATTGAATGACCCTTTTGGATCCCCAGTGATAGCCATTCATTCTATATCACTGTGTGCTTGTGGCTTAGCGCCAAAAAGGAGATGGCCAGGCAAGAGTGGCCGAGTGCCCTGTGCAGGACCCATTTCCAGTTCTGGCCCGAGCTTTCCTAATGGCATTTTGAAAATCATTTCATCTTCTGGGCCTCCATTCATTTTCCTGAGGGACCAGGTTGACTGCATTAAGACTTGATGGCAAAATGCATGTTTGGGCAATGCTGCCATTGTCATTTTTTAATACATGAAGTGCCATAAGCAGGAAGGAGAGGGAGCGCCTGGGACAATTGGACAATACTGTACCAATATTGCTTACAGTGTGAACAATCAAAAGGCATTTATTTTACAGGGCTTCAATATCTGGGACAAAGCTGGGCACCTGCTCAGACTACATAAGCCAGGCAAGCCATGTGTGGAGTAGATGGAGAGCCCTAACAAGACGTATGTACGTCCCCACAGACCACAGGCCAGACGGTGCCGGAAACACCATCGCCAGATGCCAGACAAAGCACTCTCCCGAACCAGGAAAAATGCTCAGCATTTGAGGCTGCAAAGGAAAGATTCTCAGAAACTTTCCCTCACATTTTACCAATTACAAAATGAATATATGCACAGCTCTGCCCTCTTGCTAAAACAAAAATACCCTACCACTGAGAAGGAAAAGGAGGCTGTCAACAGAGATCATTTCCCTTGTTCCAAAACTAACTTGTCCTTGGCTTTTAAAAAGTTTTTTTAGGCTGGACACAGTGGCTTACTCCTGCAGTCCCAGCACTTTGGAAGGCCAGGGCAGGAGGATTGCTTGAGCCCAGGAGTTTGAGAACCAGCCTGGGCAATGTGGCAAACCCCGTCTCTACAAAAAAATACAAAAATTAGCGAGGCATGGTGGTGCATGCCTGTAGTCCCAGCTGCTTGAGAGGCTGAGGTCGGAGGATTGCTTGAGCGCGGGAGGTTGAGGCTGTAGTGAGTTGTGATCATGTCACTGCACTCCAGCCTGGGTGACAGAGCAGACCCTGTCTCAAAAAAATTTTTTTTTCTAGTTCGTGTGCATGCATATGCATATGTATGTAGTAAAACATTGTTCTTTGTTTTCTGAACTTTGTCGGTAGGAAGCTGATCAAAATAATTTTTTTTTTTTGAGACAGAGTCTTGCTCTGTCACCAGGCTGGAGTGCAGTGGCAAGATGTTGGCTCACTGCAACCTCCACCTCCCAGGTTCAAGCAATTCTCCTGCCTCAGCTTCCCGAGTAGCTGGGACTACAGGTGTGCGCCACAATGCCCGGCTAATTTTTTGTATTTTAGCAGAGACAGGGTTTCACCATGTTGGTGAGGCTGGTCTTGAACTCACAATCTCAGGTGATCCGCTTGCCTCGGCCTCCCAAAGTGCCAGGATTACAGGCATAAGCCACCATGCTGGCTGATCAAAAGAATATTTTTAATTAGTAGATATCTGCCTTTTCTCATGAGCTCACCGGAAGCAGAATAATACATAAATGTGTTATTTCGTGGCACTCGAATGGCTCTGGTGATATTAGACATTTCCAGAATCGAGTCAGCAGAACCCCAGCATGTGCAGGGCCCTGAGCTGTGATCTCAGTACAGCTGGGCCTGGATCCTGGGCCAGCAGGTAGCCTTTGGGTTGGCGAAACAGGTGTTTCCTTCCAGCAATGTGATCCAGGCTTCAAGGAGGCCTCTGCCTCAGTGGGCCCGATCACACCTCTCCCACTGACACTTCCCTCAGCTGTTCTAATGGGATGCAGGAAATTACTTTCACTGGAGGAGAGCTTCCTTTTACTTCATAATTAGAAGACAGAGACCCCAATAGGAACCCACACAGGACGAGAGCTCACATGCCCTGTCATGGCTAACCAAAGGCCTGCTGTAGAGACCGGGCCTTGTTAGAAGTTTGCAAGTAAGACCACCATGTTCCCCCAATTCTCCCCCCACACATTTATCCCATGCCAGGCACTGTTGTAGGCACTGGGACACAGCAGTAAATAAAACAGACAAAGTGCCGGCCTGCTGGAGTCTATATTCCAGTGGGGAGGCAGTCGGTAAACAAAAAACAATAACAGCAACAACAACCAAACTGACGTCAGTGCATAAACAGTGCTATGGAAAAAAGTAAAGCAGCATTAAAGGAAAGGAGTGGCAGGGACCTGGGGGTTCCATCATCCATAGAGTGATGGGAAAAGTCTCACTCATGAGGTCACACTTGGCCAAAGACATGAAGGAAGTAGGTGACCGAGGCCTGCAGGTTCTTGGGGGAAAAGTATTCCAGGCAAAGGGAACAGCAAGTTCAAAGTTCCACAAGCAGGAGGCAGCCAAGAGTGAAGAACTGCAAAAAAGGCCAGTGAGGCAGGAACGGCCTGGCAAGGAGAATGGTCAGGTGCTGAAGGCAGGGGTCTTTGGCGGCCAGGTCCAAACAGGCTTTGCGGGCTGGGGCTTTTACTCCCAATGAGCCAATAAACCACAGGAGGTTCTTAGAGGAGGAATGTGGTTAACTTGGGGGACTGAGGCGTGAACAGCCTCGGTATGGCCTCTGTGTTCAGGTGACACTCTAGGGACCACGGCAAGAAGGAGGAGGCCATGTGGGAGGTGAAGGCACTGGCCTAGACACAGGGAGGATGTTAGCATAAACTAGGTTGTGGCAGAGGTAGTAATATCTGGTGGGAGGTCTTTGATTTGATTCACTGACGGAAGAGATATGTGTTGTGGTAGAAAGAGAGAATACGTGTTTAGCCATTTGCTGAATGGACAGGTGCAGGTGAAGTGGGTTAGCAGGGCCTATGGAGTTTGAGAAGCCTGTGAGGCAGCCAGGCCATGTCCAGGGGAGGTCAGGAGCCGGGGGGACAGTTGTAGCCTGGGGATATAAATGTGGGTGTTGTATGCAAACCGGGGGAATTTGAAGCCATGAGTGAGATGACAGTATCTGTGAAATACAATTAAAAAGAAGAGGTTCAAGTACTGGGCCTCGACGCATTTGGAAGTTAGAGGCTGGGGAGATGAGGAGGAAGAAGGAGAGGAAACTGAGGATGACCTGACAGAGAGGCAGGAGGACAACTGGGGAAGAAGGGCTCCCGGGAGGCCAAGTAAGAATGAGTTGGAGGAGAAGAAAGTGTGATCAACTGGGCTAAATTCTACTGCAAGTTCAAGTGGGCTGAGACCTGGAACTTGATATTGACCATGGGGGTGGAGTCATTGCTGACCTTGGTAGGAGTATTTTCAGTAGACTGGACAAAACGAATGCCTGATGCAAGTGGTTTAGAGAGAACAGGAGGAGAATAGGTGGAGACAGTGAGTGTAGACAACCCTCTTGGGGGCTGTGGGGTTGAGAGGTGATAAACGGATAAGAATTATCCAGTAGAAAGCAAACAATTGAGGAGTCAGGAAGTAGGGGTCTAGAGCTGGGCGGAGTGGCGGCCTTGCCAGAGCATGATTTATACCCGATGAAGGGGAAGGCTGGGTGTGTGGCTGCAGATACGGTGAGGTGGGTAGACGTGGTTGTGGGAGTGCCCAAGGCGAGAAGTTGTCTTCTGAATGCACAGTATCTCTTTTTCAGCAAAGTAAGAAGCAAGGTCATCAGCTAAGAGTGAGGAGATGTCAAGGGTTTTTTTTGTTTGTTTGTTTGTTTGTTTTGAGGCAGAGTCTGGCTCTCTTGCCCAGGCTGGAGTGCAGTGGCCGGATCTCAGCTCACTGCAAGCTCCGCCTCCTGGGTTCACACCATTCTCCTGCCTCAGCCTCCCAAGTAGCTGGGACTACAGGCGCCCGCCACCTCACCCGGCTGGTCTTTTGTACTTTTTAGTAGAGACGGGATTTCACTGTGTTAGCCAGGATGGTCTCGATCTCCTGACCTCGTGATCCGCCTGTCTCGGCCTCCCAAAGTGCTGGGATTACAGGCTTGAGCCACCGTACCCAGCCAATGTTAAGGGTTTAAGAAGAGAGGGCAAGACATGAAATAAATGAGGGAAAGAGAGGGCTAGGGACATACACAAAGTGCAAGATCTCCAGCCAGGCTAACCTAGAGCCCGCCCAGGCTAGTGCTTGGGAACCTGGGAGAGACCACTCAGCCTCACCCGTGCTTCTCTCCAGCTCGGTTCAGCTGTCCAGGTGCTGGTATGGAGAAAGGGGAGAGTTGGATTTAACCAGGGCTGAGGTTTACCAGGCGGGTACGACACAGAGTGGGGGCCAAAGGAAGCAAAGCATGTAGAAGGGAAGGCCTACGATAATGGACTCTAGAGCTCAACAGGGTTAGGAGAAAAGTGAGGGCACGAGGGAGGTAACAGACGTGAACAGGAAATAGGAGCTACATATTGGAGGTCCCAGCGGTGTCAAGAAATCATTGAAGTCCCCATACTAAACGCACTGAAGGGGAAGGAGGAGGTGGGGGTTGGAGAACGTGATGCTTAAAACTGAGCTTGGGGCAGTGTAGTTATGGGGTTATCAGTATTAAGTGCAGAGCATGACCATGGAAAAGAAGGGCTGAGGGAGAGTGGAGGACAAGATCATTTGAGTTGAGAGCAGAACCTGGAGCCTCAGGGCTGGAAGAATTATCCACAGATGCTGAAATTGCTGAGAAATAGTGTTGGAGACCAGGAATATCGTTGGCTGTAATCCAGGTGCTAAAATCATCAAGGAATTTGGGACAGCAGCCCAGAGGTCCGAAGCGACCACAGCAAGGAGGGTGGGAGGCCATACAGTGGCCAGCATGCACTTTGGAGCCTGGTGTTTTGTTGTTCCTGCTGCTGGTGGTATTGGAGAGAGAGGAGAGAGGGAAGAAAAGTAACTCATAGTACACAAAAGGTAGGGGTAACAAGGGCCTGGACCAGTGCCGTCCAACAGAAACACAACGTGGGCCACCTGTGTAAGGGAAGTTCTAGTAGCCACGTTAAAGAAAGTAAAAAGAAACCAACAAAATCCATTTTAATAATGTACTTTATTTAGCCTAATGTGTTTAAAATATTATTTCAACACATCATCAATACAAAAAATATGGATGAGGTATTAATATTATTTTCTATGCATTAAGTGCCCCAGATGCAGTGGGTATTTCACTCTTGCAGGGCCTCTCGCTTCCAATGAGCCTGGTTCCCTATGCTCAGGAGCCTCATGCGACTTGGGGCTCCCGTGTTGGCCATCACAGGTCAACAGCCATGGCAAAACCAAAGTCACTTATGCAAGGAAGCCAAGTGCTTTCATCTTTTAATTACTAACCTAAACCAAAGACCAGAAATATAAATTCAGGACCTAATCCAAGTTTTCGAGAACATTGACAAGATCGTCTTTCTGCCTCCGGTCCATTCCCTGGGATCTCTCATGGACCACGTCCTTCAGCTGCAGCTTCTTGCTATGTGGAGAGAGCTCTCAGTTATCCCAGGTCACCTCCCCTTCTCTGTCACCCTGCTTGCTCATCCTAGATTCAAGGCATGCTCTATTTTCACCACTGACCCATCCTTCGAGGCGGCCTGTCCTACCCTTTCCTTTTACAATACCAGTTTCTATTTCTGTATTCAACTTTTCTCCTTTTCCCCAAAAGTTTCCAAATAAATTCACAAAAGTCAACTGGGAAAGGTGTTTCAAATTATATCTTCTTTCTTTCTTTCTTTCTTTCTTTTTTAGAGATAGGGTCTTGCTCTGTTGCCCAGGCTAGAGTGCAGTTGTGTGGTTATAACTCATTGGAGGTTGAACTCCTGGGCTCAGGTGACACTCCTGCCTCAGCCTCCCAAATCACTGGGACTACAGGTACATGGCACTACACCTGGCTCAATTTTTTTTTTTTTTTTGTAGAGATGGGGTCTCGTTATGTTCATAGCCAATACATCTCTCCTTGTAACAGAGCAGAGGTAAAATTTTTTAATTAATAAAAAATTTTTAGAGATAGTCTCACTCTGTTGACCAGGCTAGAGTACAATGGTGCAACCATAGCTCACTGCAGCTTCCAACGCCTGGGCCCAAACAATCCTCCCCTCTCAGCCTTCTGAGTAGCTAGGACAACAGACATGCACCATCACACCTGATTAATTTTGTTTTTAATTTTTTGTAGTGTTGCCAGGCTTGTCTCAAACTCCTGACCTCAAGCAATCCTCCTGCTTCAGCCTCCCAAAGTGCTGGGATTACAGGTGAGAGCCACTGTGCCTGGCGTCAGAGTTAAAATTCTATCTTATTGACTGTTGTGGATGGAATTGTGTTCCCTTCCAAAATTCATGTGTTGAAGTCCTAATCCTCAATGTGACTATATGCGGTGATAGGGCCTTTAGGGAGGTAATTATGGCTGAATAAGGTCCTAAGGGTGGGGCCCTAATCCAATAGAAGTGGTGTCCTTGTAAGAAGGGAAAGAGACATGAGAGATCTCTCTCTGTGAGGGCACAGAGGAAAAGCCAGGTAAGGACAGAGGGAGAAGGCAGCCGTCTGCAAACCAAAAGAGAGCCCTCACCAGACCAGCCCTGACGATGCCTCGATCTTGGACTTCTGGTCTCCAGAACTGTCAGAAAATAAATTTCTGTTTGTAAGTCACCCAGTCCATGGTATTTTGTTATGGCAGTTAGAGCAGCCTAATACACCCACTAAACTGCAAACTCCTTGAAACCAGGACTTCATCTTTTTTGTGTCTGAATCTCCAACACTTGCACACAGTAAGCATTTAATAAATACTTATCAAACTGTTTCAAGAAATAAAGCCCATTATAACAGTTCTAAGAATATACTCCGCTTCCCCACGAGAAAAAACCACCACTTTCCATGCAGGGCATCACACTTAATAAACACGGGTTTCGAATCGTTAGAGCACAACTCATGAAGCACATACAGCATTCAGGCAGACTTTGATCATGATGTGGATTTTAGTCATGATTGGAATGCATATAAAAATTCCATTGAAACTAGTTCTCATTTAAAAACGAATCATAATCCTCCAAATTGTTTTTATAGCGGGGTTCTATTTAAACGAACACATTGCTAAAAATCACATTCCCAGTCTTACCCAACCAACTGAGTTTCGGTCTCTGAAGCGAAATAGCAGATGGCGAGAAGTGCCTTGACAACAGCCGGCCCTACGTGCTCGCCACCCCAACCCTTTCCTCCCCCAGCTCCTTGGTCATTTTGTGTATTCTTCATCTCTGCCGGTGGTTGACTGACGGGGATATCTGAAGTTGGGAAGTGTGAGGAGAATAGAACGGTAATTGCTGCTAGCTGACAAAACAGTCTAGCTCAGAATAATTTTGTGTTGGCTTAGTGAGTCTCCCCAACAGCAGAGAGAAGACCACACAGTTGAGATCTCAGAAAACCATGCAGACAGGTAGGCACTTGCACTGCAGGGTGAATCAGTAGGTAACTTCTCTCTGTGTCAACCCAGTTCTAGGACCAGAGGCTCTCTGCCCAGACATGCCAAACATTTTTCATTATATTTTTTTTGTTTGAAACAGGGTCTTGCTCTGTTGCCCAAACTGGAGTGCAGTGGTGCAATCATAGCTCACTGCAGCCTTGACTTCCTGGGCTCAAGTGATCCTCCCACCTCAGCCTCCTGAGGAGCTGGGACTACAGGCACTCATGACCATGCTAGCTAATTTTTGTTGTCATTGTTATTTCTTACAGAGATGGGGTCTCACCATGTTACCCAGGCTGGTCTCAAACTCCTGGACTCAAGCGATCCTCCTGCCTCAGGCTCCCAAAGTTCTGGGATTACAGGCATCAGCCACCACGCCCGGCCAGCAATCATTTTTCTTACACAGCACTTGCATTTGCAGGGATGCATGTTTACCTGGCAGTGACAGCCTGGGGTGGAAGGATAGTTCATCCTGACAGCCCTCAGTGGCCCCTGGAGTGTCAGTTACACTGCAACGGAAACCTCAGTTGGGAACAGATTGCAAAGACAGACGAGGAGGTGACAGCACCGTGACTGGTCAGCATTACTGGAAGCATCACAGAGCATCTTCCCTCCCCTCTTTCTTCTCACAAAAGAGACATCTAGGGCGAAAGAAATAAGTTAGTCTGTGAGAATATCGTGGTGTGGGGCTCTTGAGGCCAAAGCACCTTTCCTTCCATCCTAGCTTTGGAGCCTTGAAATCAGCTTGGGAGGCTGATAAGGATGATGTCATTGCCCCCTTTTTAGAGGGAAAAACCTAAGGATTAATAACCACGCCAGGCTCAGAGCCACCGTGTTGCACAGCCCCAAAGGACCTACCATCTGCGTTTGCTCCAGTGTGTCCAGTGCTCTCTGGGTCCTGCAGGGCTGTAGTGCTCAGAAACTTATGCGGATCTTAATCACAGTGTTGGCCAGGCAGAAATTCAGGTCACTTGACTTCTGACCATAAGCTGAGATAGTAAGAAGAAAAAAGAAGGGAGAAGGGAGGAGAACGAGAAGAAAGGAGAAGGGGAAGGGGAAGAAGGGAGAAAGAGAAGGAAGAAGGAGGAGGAGGAAGAGGGAGGAGGAGGAGGGAGGAGGAAGAGGAAGAGGGAGAACGGAGGACGATGAAGAGAGAGGAGAAGAAAGAGGGAGGAGGAGGAAGAGGGAGAAGGAGGAAGTAGAAAAGGGAGAAGGAGAGAGAAGGAGGAGGGAGGAGGAGGCAGGAGGAGGGAGGAGAAGGGAGGAGGAGGGAGGAGGGAGGAGGAGGAAGAGGGAGGAGGAGGGAAGAGAGAAGAGGAGAAAGAGGGAGGAGGGAGGAGGAGGAAGAGGAAGCAGAAAGAGGGAGGAGGAAGGGGAGGAGGGAGGAGGGGGAGGAGGGAGGAGGAAGGGGGAGGAGGGAGGAGGAGGAAGAAGGACAAAGGAAGAGGAGGGAGCACGAGGAAGAGGGAGGAAGAGGAGGGGGAGGAGGGAGGAGGAGGAATAGGGAGGAGGAGGGAGAAGGAGGAAGAGGAGTGAGGAGGAGGAGGAGGGAGGAACAGGAAGAGGGAGGAGGAAGAGGGAGGAGGAGGAGTAGTCATAGTCTGGAAATCACTGTTCTATCAAACACCTCAACTTTGCAGATTAGTAAGTGGTTGCTGGAGAGCCTGTGAGGCAAGCCAACCTTCACAACTGGTTTGAGAAGCCCTGTAGCCCAGCGTGCCTGATCTTAGCCCGGAGCTCTCTCCACTACACTCTGGGGCCCAATCCTATTTTTAAGACTTTACCTTTTATAGCGTCTCTATACTTAAGTTTTCCAATCTAGTCTGCCTCTAACCTTTCCTATTTAAGGAATTAAAGTCATCATATTGTAGGGAATATTTTTTATTAAGACTTGTTTAGGCTGGGCAGAGTGGCTCACGCTGGTAATCCCAGCACTTTGGGAGACCGAAGCAGGCAGATCACCTGAGGTCAGGAGTTCGAGACCAGCCTGGCCAACATGGTAAAACTCTGTCTCTACTAAAAACACAAAAATTAGCTGGGCATGGTGGTGCATGCCTGTAATCCCAGCTCCTCAGAAGCAGAGGCAGGAGAATCACTTGAACTCTGGAGACGGAGGATGCAGTGAGCCCAGATTGCACCACTGCACTCTAGCCTAGCCAACAGAGTGAGACTCCATCTCAAAAAGAAAAAAAAAAAAAAAGGCTTGTTTAATTTCTAGTTGTGACTTTGCCACTATGTGGTCTCTGCATGTGAAGTAGTCCACAGGGACTGATCAAACCACTCCTGCCTGTTCAGAGACCTCTGCCACTAAATAAATGATTACCCTGAAACCACCTTTGCAAAAATTATAACAATGAGAAAATTTTGACAGTGTGAGATCTCACCTAACTGATTCCATCTTGCTTCTAAACTCTAAGCTGTCCTTGTTCATTCCTGAGCATAGGCTGAACTAACTTTGGGAGGAACTTAGTTTATAGTTTAACTTTGAAACAAAGACAGTAACAGCCCTTTCCCAAAACAAGCACACTTCTTGCCTGGGGACCAGAATGCCTTTGTGAGACTAACAAGTTAGGCACAAGATTCAAAATTATGGTTTAGGAGTCATGCAGCTAGAGGCCACAAGATTCTGTACCTCCCCGATTGCTCCTAGGGATAACATCACTATTGTAAAACCTAACATTAGGGCTCAAGATATTTTTTCAGACACTGCATTCTGATGCACCAGCTGGTGCCACTCGACAGGTAATCCGGCTCAACCAGTTCTGTGATCCCACCCAGACCTCAAGACAACTTGCTTCAACTTCCTGTGACTTCATCCTTCATCCTGACCAATCAGCACTCCCCATTCCCTGGTCCTCTACACACCAAATTATCCTTAAAAAAACACCAGTCTCGGGCCGGGTGCAGTGGCTCATGCCTGTAATCCCAGCACCCTGGGAGGCAGAGGCGGGTGGATCACGAGGTCAGGAGATCGAGACCATCCTGGCCAACATGGTGAAACCCCGTCTCTACTAAAAAATACAAAAAATTAGCCAGGCGAGGTGGCGGGCGCCTGTAGTCCCAGCTACTCGGGAGGCTGAGGCAGGAGAATGGCGTGAACCCGGGAGGCGGAGCTTGCAGTGAGCCGAGATCACGCCACTGCACTGCAGCCTGGGCGACAGAGCGAGACTCCGTCTCAAACAAACAAACAAACAAACAAAACCCAGTCTCTGGATTTTCAGGGAGACTGATTTGAGTAGTAAAACTCTGGTCTCTCGTTTAGCTGGCTCTGCATGAATTAAACTGTTTCTCTATTGCAATTCCTCTGTCTTGATAAATCAGCTCTGTCTGGGCAGGGGGCAAAGAGAAGTTTAAGCAGTTACAGTCCCAACAGGGCTCATTTTATAGCTTCTTTAATCTTAACACAAAATGCGGGTATTTTCTTTTAAACGTTTATCACCTTTCTTCTAATTTTAAAACAGTATGTGCTCATTGAAGACAATTTAGAAAGTCCACACATACAACTACTATTAAAAAATTAACCTGATTCAACATTTAGGATATTCCATTAGTCTTTGTTCAATGTCTTATACACACTCTTTTTTAAAATTGAGATTGCATTTTTATAATCTTTTGGTATCCTTTCTACCTTTTCTTCACTCAATATCATATTGTAAACATTTTCTCATGTCAGTATACACTCTTAAAGTATGACTTTAATATCACTAACTGAAGGTATCATGATTTATTTATTTATTTATAATTTTGAGACAAGGTCTCACTCTGTCACCCAGGCTGGAGCGCAGTGGCGAGATCACAGCTCATTGCAGCCTCAATCTCCTGGGCTTAAGTGAGCCTCCCAGGTAGCTAGGACTAGAGGGACATGCCACCATGCCAGCTAATTTTTATGTATTTTTTGTAGAGACAGGGTTTTGCCATGTTGCCCAGGATGGTCTCGAACTCTTGGACTCAACTGATTCTCCTGCCTTGGCCTCCCACAGTGCTGGGATTACAGGCGTGAGCCACTGTGCCCAGCTTTCATTATTTATTTTTAGTAATCCCCTAGCCTTGGACATACCATTTGCTTCTGATTTTTCACCGCTATTTTTAAAAACAAAGCACTGTCATGAATTTACATGGATGCAAATTTTGTGCACATCTCTAATTATTCCCCTAGGACATATTTCTAAAAGTGGAATTGCTAGACCAAAGGGTATAAACATTCTTCAAGATTTAAATGTGCATTAACAAACCGTCATCCAAAATAACCATGCCAATTACATTAATACGAACATCAACAGTATATAAATTTTATAACAGCATATATGTTTCTTTTTCTACAACATCTTCAGTCTCTTAAATTCCCAAATTTGATAGGTGATAAAAGATACCTTGTTTTAATTTGCATTTATCTGATTCCTAATGAGGTTGGACATTCTTTTAGGTTAACAGTTACTTGTATTTTTCGATGGATTGTTTTTTCAAACTATATGTTCATTTCTTTTATTGAATTGCAAGAAACATTTGTAAATATGGCAATTTGTTATATGTTATATGTTACAATTATTTTTCCCCAGAAACTGGAGTATTTTATAAAAGACATGAAAGGATGCTGCTTGGAGTTTTCTTAAAAACACTTCCTTATTGGTAAAGACCATCCTGTGCTGATCATTAAGATTTAGAGCTTGAAAAAATCATGCGGATACTGCAGACCGCCCCCTTGTTTTTCCAGGTGAGGAAATTAACTCAGGACTAGTCCAAGGTTGCCTACTTAGTAACAAAGGCAGCAGCAGAGCCTGGATTGCCCCAGGTCCAAATTGGCGCTATATCTAGCTCTCCCCTGCCCCACCCAACATACACACACACCAGCTCATTGTCAATAGTCCATCTGTGTGTGAAGTTCACACACCCATTCATGGGGCTCTTAAGAGTTTTGGAACATTTATTAATGGCTTTTATGTCACCAGAAGCAACCACACTATCAACTGGGTTGTCAGTAATTAAAATCCTTAAAAGATGGATTTTTTTATTTATCAAAGGATGGATCTATTTATCAAAGAATGGATTTTTATTTATTAAAGCACCATCTAGCCAATACCAAACCCATAACCAAAACAACACAAACACACAGGAATGAGTTGCTTTCAGAAATACTGTCTCTGTTGTCACTTTCTTCTGTGAAACAGAGTGACTCCTAGCTATCATCATTATCAATAAACACATCTATTGATGAAGGACACCATGCTTCACCATTATGTGTAAAAATAATTGATGTCAGAGGGGGAAATTCAGGCACGTCCTTTCATCAGAACAAATAAGAGAAAGGAGCCAATCCATTCAACAGCACAGTGCTCTCAGCCAAGTCCTCCAGAAGGGGGATGAGACAAGATCTGGGGCTCGAGCCCCTCCCCAATGCGTGAGTGTTGCTATGGAACCCCACTTTATGTCTCCTTGCCTCTGTCTCTGAGATGATGCTAGAGCCTAGCATATTTCTTCCCTCTGGCTCTCCTCTTGCCTGCCTGCAGTTCTTCTTCTGTCTCCTTCGGTGGATCCCTTCTTACACTGCCCTTTGCACATTGGAGTTCCACCGGCCTCCATTCTTTTTTTTTTTTTTTTTTTTTTTTTTTGAGACAAGATCTCACTCTATCACCAGGCTGGAGTGCAGTGGCGCCATCTCTGCTCACTGCAGCCTCCGCCTCCCAGGTTCAAGTGATTCTCTTGCCTCAGCCTCCCGAGTAGCTGGGACTACAGGCACCCGCCACCACGCCTGACAAATGTTTTTGTATTTTCAGTAGAGACAGGGTTTTGCCATGTTGGCCAGTCTGCAGGCTCCATTCTCGACCCTTTTCGCTTCCTACTCTACAGATTCTCCTTGGGTGGTCTTGCTCAATCCCACCGTTTCAACCATCCCCACTTGCTGATGAAATTCAAATGCACAGCTTTAGCTCACACATCTCCCCAGCATGTCAGACCCATATAACCAACAGCCCTGGGTCTCTCCAACTGTGTCTCATGGTGGCACAGCAGCCTCAGTGGGCCAAAAAGCAATCCAACCTTCCCCACTGGTCCACACTTCCTCCAATATGCCTAATAGCCTTCCAACACAAAAAGCTGGACACTTTACCATAACCTTGTATGTCCCCTGCACCAGTGCCTAGAATCAGCCATTTCTCCAAGGAGCCCTGGTTCCTTTCAGTAAATAATTATATTTAGAAGCCAAGATCTGGGTGTAAAATGTGCTCATTGCTAGAAGGCTGTCACTGCTCCCAGGGCCTCTCAGGGGTAGGGCTAAGGAATATATGTACATAGATACATTTATGTATAGTCATACATACACACACCTACAGCTGTATTTTGGTATCTTTGTATATCTTTATAAAATATACACATATAATCATGAATTGACCCCAATATCTCCAATTTTGACCCACCGCCAGTGAATTCATTTGAGTTTTCTCCCTCTCCACATTTGTAACTCCCTTCTCTAAGAAACCTGGCTTCCATGGCCCTCTATGCATTTACTCATTTGATCAACCCACCTATGAACAGTTGCCTATGTCTGGCACAGCTCCTCCCCTGCCCTGCACAGATGCCCTCCTCACTTTGCTGGACTCTTTTACTTCCTGTTGGAACAGTGCTGCCCCTGCCCCCCACCCTGAGACACAGACCTCACGCAGCAGGAGCGCCAACACCCAGCACCAGTTCCCTGTACCTGCCATGCAGATATCCTGCTCTGCCAAGCACTGACATCCCCTGCCATGTCACCACTGCCACTGCCCTCACCCTGGCATGGCTGCCCCCATAGGGATGATCCTTGCCTATTCAGGCTCCAGCACTTCACGCAAGCCACCACAAGCCAGGCTGACCATGGTGGAAAGTAGGACTTAATACCCACCACCTTCCTGCAAAACTCAAAGAATTGTAGGCAGTATCGCATCTGAATCCTGAAGAGACTTTTGAGAAGAGGGGTTTTGACATTGATCAAAGTACAGTGCAGAGATCACTGCCTATTCTGCTTGTGCCTACGGCTGCTTGGCCTGGGAGCTGCACTTTCAGTCAAACTGACCATGAGAAGCAAGTCCTCCATCAAGCAGATTAACCCCACTGGGCCTTAACTGCTTGACATACTGGCATTTTAATGTAGTTCTGAAAGGCTGGGGTATAAGAAATGCTAGAGATTGAAAGCACTTTGCCAGTATGAATCTCATGGAAATGCCAAACTGAGATAATGAATCAACAAGCAGGGAAAACAAGCATGGTGGTTTCCATAGATGGGTAAGGATGTGGGCTTTGCAGAGCCTGTGTCCTGGCAGGTCCACTTGAGATTGCTGGCTGCATTTACCTCTCAATGAAAGTGAGAGCAGCAGATGGGTGGCGGAGCTGATAGAAAAAACAAGGAGACTCAGAGTCGGCAGAGAGTTCTAAATGCCATACATTTATGCTGCTCAAGTGTTCTCTAGAGACCTCAGAAACAAACAACCCCTTCCACATTCCCATTCAGTTGAGCACAGTCCTCCCAGGGCCCCAGATTCCCAGCCTAGCACATCACTCTTAGAAGAAAGAAAGGGGGCTGGGGAGAAAGGCAGGGAGAAAAAAAGGAAAGATAAAAAAGCCAGCAGAACTCAGGTTGGAGGAGTGGGCCGTCTGAAACTGCCTGTTGTTCCCAGGCAACTTAAAGACAGCCTGACCCTAGGCTGGACTTTCTAGGTGTGCAGATCCAGAGAAAAGAGCAAACTCTTCCCTGTGTGCGTGTGCAGTCACCTGGACAAACAGAAACCCATTTGTGAGATGGAATTTCCATGGCAGGCAAGGGCTCTGATGGGAATGTGCAGGGCAGGAACATCTGTCCTGGTATTAAATGCATCATTCCCGTCTTCCCCGCACTGGGGCCATCTGCATGCAGAAGCAGACACTTCTTGCTCCCTTTCCAAACATGCCACTGGATCAATTTAGAGCCTTGGTCTAAAAGCGGGGAAGGTGATTTTGTCCCCTAAGGGATGTTTGTCATGCCTGGAGATATTTTTGGTTGTCACAACGGAGAGGAGTGTGCTACTGGTATCTAGTTGGTAGAGGCCAGAGATGCTGCTAAACATCCTACAATATACGGGACAGCCCACATGGTAAATAATTACCCAGCCCAAAATGTCAATGGTGCCAAGGCCGTGGCACTCTGCTAGAGGCCAGCTTGTTACCACCCTTTTACTGCTGCACCCACAGCACTCTAACAACACACTATACCTTCTCTCACCAAATTACTCCTAAGTATCCTCGCTGGGAAGTGTTGCTAAGATGCTCATACCAAAGATCAAGACTGAGCAGGAGATTCCTTTTAATAAACACCTTGTCACCAAAGGACTGCACATGACTTCGAAAGCAACAGAAGCTAATACTGATGCCAGGGCCCACTAAGGAAAAACAAAGAAACATCAATACAGCTTGCCCCTGTGATGCCCAAGAGCCGATAGCCAAGAGATTTCGCCAGAGAAATCAAATTCAGTAACAACCCTTTCAAACCTCAACTTCTTTTATAAGCTTTCATTAAGCAACCGTGAAAACTCCAAGTCCACCATTCAAACCGTGAATTGATCCTAAGATTCTTTCCCCTGCAGTGAGTTAAAAAAGAAAACGCTACTGCAGAAGTTTCAACCCTGAAGTTGAAAAACAACGTCTGGGAACAGTTAACGCAGCAAAGAAGTAAATTTTCCAAAACAAAGGCAGGAGGAAAGAGAAGTTTTGCCAACACACACCAACGGCAAACATCCAACACACTGGAAAAAAAAAAAAAAAAAAAAAAAGGAAAGAAAGAAAGAAAAACCAGCACAGAAAAGAGTTACCCAAGAAATAGCTTTTGAAAGAGAGAAAATCTTACTCTGGTTGTCAAGGACAGCTAAGCAATGAAAAACTGGGAAGCAGACTCGCTGGTGTCATTTGCTCAGGAAGGGTCAGAGGTGGCCACAGGTTGGCTCTCTCTTCGCATCT
Organism: Macaca fascicularis; assembly: GCF_037993035.2. NCBI lineage: Eukaryota > Metazoa > Chordata > Mammalia > Primates > Cercopithecidae > Macaca > Macaca fascicularis. Next base: position 11,090,533 of record NC_088378.1, read on the forward strand.
GGGGCATCAATGCCCAGCCAGCCTGCAGGGTCTCCGGTCCCAACATCTCGAAGGATGGCTGCAGCCTCTCATCTCTGAAGGAATTAGAGCTGCTCTCCCACTGCTGAAAATATTTGAGATGTGCCAAGCAGATGGTCCCACGCTTATCAGCAGAAGCTTCCAATGGCATCATTCAGTGACACACTCGAGTGAAAATCTTCACGCCAATCCAGAGCAGGGTGTGAGCTGGTGACAATGCAAGGCGGTGGACCACCTTGAACCACTAAGGCCAGGCAGGGCTAAAGAGAAAGATGACCTGGAGAAATGCCACATGGAAGGGCAAAACCGCATGTGTAGTAGAAAGATAGAACCAGCTCAAGTTCCCTGCTCAGCGTCTAATAAGTCATGTGACCTCTGCCAAGCTCTCTAAGACTTGGTTTTCCCACCTGTAAAATGGAGCTAATAATATTAACTCAAAACATTGTAATGATGAGATGAGTCTATGTATAGACCCAGAGAGACATGCAAGAGACACATGGCTAGATAGTTAAGGATCTGTTCCCTTCTCACAACCCAGTTTCAGAGAGTATCCTGCTCAGTGTAGTATATAAGACTCATAGGGTGCAATGAAAAGCAAGCAAACCAAGGAGTGTGTTCAGGGGTGGAGGCAGGGGTCTGCACCATTGGCCATGCCCAGACTGCTTCCCAGCCTGGTCCGGGGACTCCTCCTGGGAGTAGCTGTTTCTGTTAGATGCAGACTTTCACCCGTGCAGTCGGGAACATGAAAGCTTCCCCGATCCCTGTTCTGCAGTTTTTTTTGTTTGGTTAGGTTTTTTGTTTTTCTATCTTTTAAAAACCAAAAATGTTCAATATGTTACCCATTTTTCAAAGAACCCAATGTGAAGCCCCAAAGGCTGAGAATTTTGGATCTCTTGGACCTCAGGTAGCCAAGCTTGAGATCCCAAGCCTGAAGACCCGCCCCTCACTCATGGTAGCATTTTCTCTTGTTCAAAGGGATCCTTCACAGTTACTGTGCCAAAGTATTAAGAGACCCCAGGGACCAACTATATCAAAAGGGATAAGAAGGCAATTTCAGACTCTGTGGGAAAGCGGACATAGGAACCCACAGATGAAGTTTCCCTCCAACTGTTTTCATAAGCAGTAAGACCATAGTCCCAGGGCAGAGCCAAACTACTCTTGTGGGAAGCCTGACCAGCAGCTCAGTCCTCCCAGTGGGAAGAAGAAAGGGGAGAGAAGAGAGCTTCCCTGAAGCCAGCGGGCATCTACTAGGTAGGTAGTGCTGAGCAGCAAATCAACAGACCAGGGGAACTCAGTCCTGAAGTTGGAAAGGTGTTCTCATTACCTGGTTCTGATGTTCCAAGGAAGAAGTTGTTCAGCCTCCTGGAGAACTTTAGTTTCCCAGAGGACGGTCAGAAACTAGAAAGGAAACAGGCACCATCTAAAGCAAACTGCAAGGCAGAAAAGAAGGAGCACCTGGTGGGAAAGGATCAGACCCACAGAAGAAAACGTGATTAGGGAAAAATAACAGGCTGCCCAGGAAGGTTCCAGTCCCAGCAGGGGAGGAATTGATCCCGAAGGAAACGAGAGATGAAGGAGATGAGATGGGACAGAGGGATCCTCTCTGCTCCACATTCGTTGCTTCTCGGATCAGGGGCTGTCCAGCTGTTATGAACATTTCACCCTGTCCCTATGGGTGCTGTGAAACCTTGCTCAGAGTGACCAACTAGAAGGAGGACTCCAACGTCATTATGTAAGTCAACAGAACAGAGGGCCTCACCAATTTGCTTTTTCCAGTGCCTAACAGAAGTCTGTCCACATGGGCAGAGGACAACAAGCTGCACAATTTGGAAATTGATAATGGTCACAAGGTGACTGAAGAGCAAGCCACCAGGAAGCCAGGGTGGCCTGATGGCTTCTAGGTAGGGGGAGAGTCTCCAAAGGGGTTGGTGGCCGGCCAGGGGAGTCTGAAAGAGGTGGCTCTCTTTGCCCCCAGCTTGAGTGGGTGGCGGAAGGCCCCAGTTGTTTGGTGACTAATTGGCACCACTAACAAAGCAGGAACTATCGCAGATGGAGCTGGAGTCGCATTTGTGGTAGATAATGATTTATCCTTAGAGAAAATACAGCAACTCACTGTAAAAATAAAACTGCTTGCATTTAAGCCACAAATAGGTTGGCTATTTCTGTGCTTGGTTTGTCTTTGTGAGTAATCATTCTCTTCTTGAGAGGTGGGCAGAGTTTGAGGGGAAGAGCGAGTAACAAAGCAACTGAACCTGGGGAAGCGGAGGGTCTGGAGCTCCAACTTCCGGCGGAAGTTATAGCATCCACCTCCAAGTCACACCTTCCAAAGTTCCCTAGAGAAACAACATCTCTCTTTCTCCCATCAAACAACCGAGAACCATAATGAAGGGTGCCTGGCGAAGGGCCTTATGGGAGCAGGGAAGAAGGAAGCTTATTTACCCACGGCCACGCAGTGGACCCATAAGTGGCAGTACACACAAGTGGCAGGTCCCTAAGTAGTAGAACCACTAAGTAGGATACAGTGGTAGAATCCCTAAGTAGACCATAAGTGGGAGAGCTCATAGACACACCAGTAGGTGGTAGAATTCCTTTCTTCCATCAGTGCTTTACCCTAAAGCTCCAAACCCTCTCCATGCCATGGGGTCTTCACTCAGCACTAAATCCAGGGAAGTCGAGAGAATTCAAGTCACATCCTAAGATGTGTTCCTCATCTGTACGGAACTCTTCTATGCCCTCAATGCCAAGCCTATATTCTGGGGAGATAACCATTAAGTGCCTCACAAAATCCCAGCACTCCCCTGCGTGTTAGAAAGATGGAGAGTCAGGAGGGCAGGGGGCTGGGCTGCACCAACAGAGGGAACGGTCAGTGCCTGAGTGCTCACTTTCACAGAAGAGGGCTCGAGTAAGAAGTGGAAACACATGGAAGGTCCACAGATGGCAGGCAACTAGCTTAGGACACATGGTCTCAGTTCACTATGCAGGAGCAGAACAACTTCAGGTAAGCTAGAAAGTTAGACTTGCAAACTTGACGGGAGGGACGAGTGATTATCCCATCCGTTTGATTGACAGAGTCTCAGCGTAGAACTGGTCTGCCCTCTGTCCCCTGGAGCTGCAAAAGAGGCTTCAGATCTCATTGGCCAGATGAAAGTCCAAGATAAAACCCTGACAACAGAACTCTCCCAGGCTGATCGGATCCCCATCAGTCTTAGGGAATCTTCTCCAGGCTTCTGCTAGCCAACTCTGACCTGAATTGGTTGGGTCTGTTCCCAGTAATATTCTTTACACTCAGCATACATTTCTTAAACATCAGATCTGAAAGAGAAAAGACATCTTCTCCCCCGTGTGCTTGGTTTCTTCCAACTAGTCAGGTCCACAACGGGGAGCACAGTGAGAGCACTACAAAGGGCAGAAACTATACAGGTATGAAGACGGGGAAGCAAACCCGCCGGACACAGTGCAAGTAGCCCTCCAAGACGCACCCTGGGAAGGGCCCAGAGCATGGCTGCAGACAAGAACTCATCATGTGGGAGGCTTTGCTTCCAGCCCCCAGCCGCCCCACCCCCAACCTCCCCTCAATCACAGGAATCTGCCCAAAAGGAGACTTCTCATCTGGCACAAGTGCCTTTGCAGAACGATGAGGAGGATGTGAAGTGGCCCAGAAAGAGTCGGGCATCCCTAATCCAGGACAGCCCTTCCACTGAGGGGCGGGGCGAGGCTCAGAGAGCTGCTTCCCTCCTGCAGGAGAGCCTGGGATGGTGCCCGCCGCCCCAGTGATCATCACAGTGGACAAACTAGACCTCACTAGTTCCAAAAGGAGAACTCCCAACTAATATAGCTCATATAAATAAGAAAATAAATGAATGCCTCTCTAAGTCCCCCAGAATCACCAGATATCACATCTACAGGGCTGGCTAAAGTTTGCAGCAGGAGAAAATAATTAGAAAATAAACCGAGCATGGTGTGAGGCAGCCTGGGGCAACATAATAAAGATAGGGAGGAGGCAGGGGTGGCACCGGGTGCCTGGGCAGGGTGGGGAAGGCGGGAAGAGGAGAGGAGCACACTCCACCCCCAGGGGGAGATCCGGTCTGCCTGAAGAGGCTCACACGCTCTGACGGTTTGGGAAAATACCTTTACCCCAACTAATTTTCCTCCCTTCCTCTCCTCTATTTCCCTGGGAATCTTTGTAAAAAGGGCCCCTGAGGAAAACCAGTGCCAGAACCCTTTGCCCAGGACAGATGATCTTGCTCATAGGGACATCCCTAGAGAAAGTTCGCATTGAGTCACAGGTGAAAATGTACGAGCACTTTGTGGATGACTCGCTCGAAATGATCTGAGAGCTCATCTGCGCTTCGGGTGTGTGTATTCCCGTCTGTCCCTCCTCCCGTCCAGCACCATCTGGATTAATATAGCTATAGAGGAAAGCCTCAAAATTCCTTTGTGTGTGTGTTTTTTTTTTGTCTCCGGGAGTCACAAGGACATTTCTTAAGTGCTCAATATTTTATCCCCATTTTACAGATAAGGAAAGTGAGGCTTGCAGAGTTTAAGTAACTTGCCCTAACTCTTGTCAGAGCAAGGAGAGACTGACTCCAGAGTGCGCAATCCCCACCTATACCTAGGGCGTAAAAACTGTAAAGTATAAACTCATTTTCATTCTCCTCTTCTTTTTTTAATCTCATTTTTCTCCTTTTTCTAAATCCAGAACACCATACTAGAAAGTTTTTTCTTGAAACAAGTTTGGAGATAATTGTGGAGTGGGAGATGTTCAAAAGTATGTGCTCGTACTAAATTCACAGCAAAAGGGACTTCATGACGTTCACGGCGCTCACAGCTCAATATGAGAATAAATGGCTGGTGGTGCACACCCATAGATACTTTATGGTATCTCTGATTTGGGAAGTAGGATAGATGTCTGAAGCTTTATAGTTTATTAAAGGAAGATTTCAAGTTAAAGTATGATACTCCACTTGACTTCAAGATGTATTACAAAGCTACAGTAATTAAGACAGTGTAGGCAGGGCGCAGTGGCTCATGCCTGTAATCCCAGCATTTTGGGAGGCCGAGGCAGGCTGGTGTTGGCAAAAGAATAGGCAAATAGATTAATGAAATAGAATAATGAGCACAGTTATGACACACACATTTGACAAGATGACTTTCAAAAAGGGTGACAAAACAATTCAACGAGGAAAGGCAAGTCTTTATAGAGCAGAGGGATATTCACAGTGAAATAAGTGAACCTCAGCTGCTACCTCACACCGTACGCAAGAGTGACTTTGACAGGGATCACAGATGTGAGTGTAAAAGCTAAATTACAAAGTTTCTAGAGTGAGCAAGAGAATATCTTCCCGATACTGAGACAGACAAAGATTTCTTAGGACACAGAAAGCATTAACTGTTTAAAAAAAAAAATCTGATTAAATGGGCTTTATTAAAAGTAAAAATGCCTGTTCATCAAAGGCACAAAATTTCTAGGCAAGCCACAATCTTGGGGAAAATTCTTCCAAAACGTGTATCAGACAAAGGACTTGTATCGAGAATATATAAAGACTTCCTACAACTTAGAAAAGACAATACAGTTTTTTGTGTGTGTGTGTGTGAAATGGACAAAAGTCTTAAACAAATACTTTATAAGTGAAGATATGCAAATGGCCAAGAAGCTCATGAAGAAGTATTCAATATCGGCCAGGCGCAGTGGCTCACGCCTGTAATCCCAGCACTGTGGGAGGCCAAGGCAGGCAGATCACCAGGTCAGGAGATCAAGACCATCCTGGCTAACACGGTGAAACTCCCTCTCTACTAAAAATTACAAAAATTAGCTGGGTGTGGTGGCAGGCACCTGTAATCCCAGCTACTCGGGAGGCTGAGGCAGGAGAATCGCTTGAACCTGGGAGGCAGAGGTTGCAGAGAGCTGAGATAGCGCCACTGTACTCCAGCCTGGGTGACAGAGCAAGACTCCATCTCAAAAAATAATAATAATAATAAGTATTCAATATCATTAATCATCAGAGGAAGGTCAATTAAAACTGTAATGAGATACCATTTCATACCTACCAAAATGTGGGTACGAAGGTTGTTCACACCAAATGTTGGTGAAAATGTAGACTAATTAGAACTCTAACATAGCTCTGGAGGGAGTATAAATAGCACAGCCACTTCGGGAAACCGTGGAAGTTTCCTCAACATTAAACACATGTCTATCCTACAACCCAGAAATTTCACTCTTAGGTATTTATCCATCAGAAATTAAAGCCTATAGCCACAAAATGCCTTGTGTAAGAATGCTCCTGACCATTTTATTTACAAAAATAAAAATTAGGGCTGAGCGCAGTGGCTCACGCCCATAATTTCAGCACTTTAGGAGGCCAAGGTGGGTAGATCATCTGAGGTCAGGAGTTGGAGACTAGCCTGGCCAAAATGGCAAAACGTTGTCTCTACTAAAAATACAAAAGCTGGCCAGTCATGGTGGTGCGTGCCTGTAATCCCAGCTACTCAGGAGGCTGAGACATGAGAATCACTTGAACCAGGGAGGGAGAGGTTGCAGTGAGCTGAGATCGCACCACTGCACTCCAGCCTGGGCGACAGACCGAGACTCCATCTCAAAAAATAATAATAATAAAATAAAATAAAAAATAAAAAAAATAAAAATTAGACGCAGCTAAGATGTCCATCAGCTGGAAGCTGGATCAACAAAGTGAAGATCATTCATACAATGGAATGATGGAATATTATTTGCCAACAGAAGGGAACAACCCACAGATACGGTTGCATACAACAACATGGGTAAGTCTCAGAAGCATAAGGCTGAGTGACAGGAGCCAGACACTAAAGAGTACATATATATTATCTGAATCCATATGCGTATATGAAGTTCTGAAAGAGGCAAACTTGTCTATGGCGATGGAAATCTGATCATTTTTTACTAGAAGTGGAAGATTGACTAGGAAAGGGCACCAGGGAACTTTCTGAGGTGAAGATAACGTCCTATATCTTGGAGGTATAGCCAATGTAGATGTATGCATTTATCAAAACTCGCCAAACTCAATAACAAAGATTTGTGCATTTCACTATATGTAAATTTTATACCTCACTATTTCTTAATTTAAGAAAAGTATTATAGCTGAGCTTAGTCATTGAAATCTTCACACTTTTTTTTCCCCTAGTGGCTAAGGAAAGTGATTTGTTACAAAACTACAAAATACACATAGACACACGCATACAGAAGCATATACTTACATAATGTCAAACTGAAATGTCTTCTTTGCAAACTATGATAAGAAATGGAATTCTGAATTCATTTTTTCAACAATTTCAAATTATGTGCTAAAGTTACATGTTGTTTTGTGGCCCCCATTTCTTCTCCCCTACTGCCTCACACCAAAATTATTACTAAAGCAGCTTATATTGTCTGCTGCTAGTTTTTTGGGGAGTAAGGATAGGTTTAAAAATGAATTACAAGTAAAAGGTTTTGATACTAGCCTAAAGCATCATAGCATTATGGTACTTCTTACTTTTTTTTTTTTTTTTTTTTAAATACAGAATCTTGCTCTGTTGCCCAGGCTGGAGAGCAGTGGCATGACCTCAGCTCACTGCAACCTCCGCCTCCCGGGTTCAAGCGATTCTCCTGCCTCAGCCTCAGCCTCCTGAGTAGCTGGGACTACAAGCATGTACCACCAAACCCAGCTAATTTTTGTATTTTTAGTAGAGACAGGGTTTCACCATACTGGCCAAGCTGGTCTCGAACTCCTGGCCTCAGGTGATCTGCCAACCTCAGCCTTCCAAAGTGCTGGGATTACAGGTGTGAGCCACTGCGCCTGGCCACATTACGGTACTTTAAACCAACTAGACCCACCACACTTTCCAAAACTGGTCCTGGATACTGCTGGCTGCTTTATATTTCCACTAAGGAGTGATTCAAGATCCAGGTTAATAGGAATGAACAGGCTTAATATATAGAGAGCCCATGCAAATTGATAAGAAAAAACCAGTAAGACTCCAAATAGAAAAATGGTCAAAGCACATGGAAAATATCCAACCTTCTTATTAGCTAAAGAAACGCACACTTAAAAAACATATTTCCCTTTTTCACCCACTGGGATGGCAAACATTTAAAAATTAAAACACTCAGTGCTGGTAAAGGTGCTAAGAGGCAGGCATTCATATTGCTACTACAGATATTGCTAACACTAGCTGGTATGCAAGGTGGCAGAATTCCCTGGAGCCTTCCTGGGCCACAGTCAGGTGACCATCCAGGCAGACATGAGCACTGTGATGGTGATGCGATTTTTAAAATAAATGAAACGTTTTCTTGTCCCCTGAATCGGCACCTAATCTGCTCTACAGACACTTTGTCTTCTAATTCCTTACCTAGATTATAATCACGTGCTCTTTCTTACCCAAACATCTTGAAAAAAAAAAAAAAAAAAATCCAATTGTGAGAAAGAGAATTTTTGGAGTATTGCCTTGGGTCATGGAATCTATCCATTCCTCTAGCTGTTCTAAATATTACCCCGGGTTCAGCCCTGCATACCTGGCCCTTCATGGAACTGTACCGTCTTAATTCTCCTTTGGAGATACTCATCAGCCAGCATTTCAGGGCTCTACAGAAGAGACACAAAAAGATCAAAATTGTGTTCATAAAGGTTGGCTAACACCCTTCCCACAGTACCTACGAAGTTTCCTTTTTGAGATTTCTACATCTGGAGTAGCTGAGTTTCTTCTGAGCAGTAGCCAATCTGTTTGTATTGACAGAAAACTATAAATTGGGTAGGTGGAATGTTTGTTCTCTTTTCCTGCTAAGAAACCTGAAGATACATATTTGACCTGTCTTTGCAAATGTACCATATGGCTACCTAAAATAAAAATACTTGAAATTATTTAGTCAGAGGTCAAATCTGGGCACCGTAAATTTGTATCATCCTTTTTCTGTCAGTAACTATAGATTTTGGCAATGGTTTTTCACCTGTAATATACTTAAAGATGCTGAAAAAAAAATAAGTCACCTCCAAATGATAATAACTTGTATATTGGAAATACTACAAATAGCTGACAAAATAGCGGTGACTCTGAATTCCTGAAGAAAGGAGCCCTCCAAATTCTCAATAGTACTCGCTAAATTATATTAGAGTTACTTCATTATGTGTCTGTTTACCTGATTAAAATTAGCTCTTTGAGGCAAGAGTCATGCCTAACTCATCTAGTATTGGCTGAGCCTAACAATAAGTTGAAAAAATCAATTATGTTTAGAGTTGTTACCACACTTTTAAATACTGGTTATCATTATTTCTTGAATGTTAGTCTAATTCCTTCAGTTAGACTGTATGTAAGTCATATGGGAAATGAACGACATCAGTCCTTCCTTGTGTGCCCGAGAACACAGTAGGGGCTGAACACTGTTCTGCATTGTTGCTGTTGTTTGGAGACAGGTCTAACTCTGTCGCCCAAGCTGGAGTGCAGTGGAATGAACATGGCTCACCAAAGCCTCGATTTCCTGGGTTCAAGTGATTCTCCCACTTCAGCCTCCTGAGTAGCTGGGACTACAAGCCTGCCACCATGCCTGGTTAATATACATATATATATAATATACATATACATATATATATATATAGAGAGAGAGAGAGAGAGAGATGGGGGTCTCACTATGTTGCTCAGGATGGTCTCAAGCAATCTTCCTGCCTCAACCTCCCAAAGTGGTGGGATTACACATGTGAGCCACCACGCCTGCCACTGCTAAGTGGTTTGACAAACATCTGTAACTGTCAGTAAACTGACTAGAGTCCTTCGCTGGTATTTTGCTGAACCGATCTGTCTCTGTTGATCATAACTAGCATTTAGCAAACCCTCTCCCTGAATATAGCATGGTATAATACTAATAACTTACATATGTTTAGGGGATGCTTGGGACATCTTTGTCATTACTGCTTGTCATATTTTAGAGGGTAAGAACTTGCTAATTCTTTTGTAAAGCCAGAATACCTTATTATGGTATTCTGTGCATCATAAAATGTACTTACTAAATGATTTTGGTGGCAGATTACAAAGGTAAAAATGTATCTAACTAGCCTTGCTTCATTTATCTGAAAACAGCCTGCACATCACCCAAATTCCACACCATCTGCTGGACTCATTATTGGTAAGTCAGTGTCCATACATTGCTCTAATGAGGTGCACTCGGCATCTGCAATGAGGAAAATCATAGCTTAATGATTTCTGGCAACTGTTAGCTGCTTAAGAGCTATTCAGCTACCCAATGTTTAATAATAAAAATTATAGGAGCCACGTATAGGGACTTATGCTTGTACTCCCGGGGACTCAGGAAGCTGAGATGGGAAGCTTTCTTAAGCCCAGGAGGTCAGTGTCGCAGTGAGCCATGATTGTACCACTGCACTCTAGCCTGGGAGACAGAGGGAGATGCTGTTTCTAAAATAAAATAAAATTATAGTAGACAAAAATAAAAATGTGTCCAGCCCACACAATACAGCAAAATAAATAAAATAGACCTTCTTAATTTTGTCCCAACTTTAAACATTGTTCAGGGGAAAGAAGAAAATACAGTCACCTTCCCACGGCTCAGGCTCACCCACACGGTGTGCGGCTCTCCGCACGGCAGACCTGTTCCTCCCATGCTTCTCCTTCTTCATCTCCGCAGACCTACCGCCACGGAGAGGGAACGAGAGGACCAGCATGGGGCAAGCTCACCATACTCGTGTTCTTATGAGAATGTGCTGGAGAAGGAGCCTGTACCACTGGCCAAAATGAGACTAAGGGATTTTCAGTGTTCTCCACTGTGCTCTGCTGACAAGGAAAATTAACAGTTGACTATGGGCATCTGGTAGCCACTTCAGGCCACTAACCCTGAGCCAGAAGACACCAGCCCTTATATGGCCTTCTATGGTCTGGATCTGTGTCCCTGCCCTAATCTCCTGGCTAATCATAATCCCCAATGTTGGAAGTGGGGCCTGGTGGGAGGCGATTAGCTCATAGGGATGGTTTCTCATGCTTTCACACCATCCCCCTTGGTTCTGTCGTCACAATAGTGAGTTCTTGTGAGATCCCGTTGTTTAAACATGTGTGGCACCTTCCCCGCCACTCTTTTCCTCCTGCTCTGGCTGTGTGAGACACCTGCTCCCCCTTTGCCTTCTGCCATGACTGTAAGTTTCCTGAGGCCTCCCCAGAAGCTGATGCTGCCAGCTTCCTGTACAGCCTGCAGAACCATGAGCCAATTAAACCTCTTTTCTTGTAAATTACCCATTCTCAGATATTTCTTTATAGCAGTGTGAGAACACTATGGCATCTCTTCCATAGTGAAGTGGAGGTGAGGATTGGGTTCCTAAGTGCTGACGGGAAAGGACTGGATAATGGGGATAATGGGGAAAGCAGAAGGCTCCCATGCACAGGGCAAAAAATGAGTGGCTCCTGGGAAGTACACCTCCCCATCAGGGAATCCCTGGGGAGAGATCAGGGTCAGAGGGCATAGACCTGTTGATATAGGTGAAGTCACGCTAACCAAGGTTCACAGCACAATTCATCCAAGTTACATTCAAATCCCTTAAATAGTTCTTTTTTTTTTTTTTTTTTTTTTTTTTTTTTTTTGAGACGGAGTCTCGCTCTGTCGCCCAGGCTAGAGTGCAGTGGCCGGATCTCAGCTCACTGCAAGCTCCGCCTCCCGGGTTTACGCCATTCTCCTGCCTCAGCCTCCCGAGTAGCTGGGACTACAGGCGCCCGCCACCGCGCCCGGCTAAGTTTTTTTTGTATTTTTTAGTAGAGACGGGGTTTCACCGTGTCAGCCAGGATGGTCTCGATCTCCTGACCTCGTGATCCGCCCGTCTCGGCCTCCCAAAGTGCTGGGATTACAGGCTTGAGCCACCGCGCCCGGCCTCTTAAATAGTTCTGATACCCTGAGATTGTAAAAGGCATAAGCTGAGCTGAATATTCTAGAAAACTCTAGAATAGGAAAGTTCTAAGATTGGAGACCTTTCCCAAGCGATTCTACAGGGATAAACCCTGCAACACAGTGTGCTTCTGCCTTGGGTGTGCAGTCTCAACACGATACCATGCCACCACACTCTCTGCTTCCCGGGGCAGGTGGGCTCTCCCTGGGAGCTGCTTTACCAGAGGCCAGACTTGAGGTTTTCTCTTCCTTGCCACAACAAGGAGCCTTGGAGCCAGAAGGACGTACTGCCTGCCTTTACCAGGAGGTAGGGCTTTAAGCACCACACTCAGGAAATGGACTTGCTCATTCTTGTTCTACCCCAAGATGCAGCAAGGTTGCCCGTTCCCCATATCCACCTCCGACAGGACCTTCACACCTTGAGTTGCTGTGAAGGAGGCTCATCCACACTTGCACAGTGATTCTTGGTGGAGCTGGGGGGAAATCAGCTCACCTCACACCACGTGTGGCACTGTGTGTCCGTACGGCAAAACCACTTCACCGCCATTGACCTTGAGCAAGTTACTTCACTTCCCAAAGCCTCAGCTTCTTTGTAAAATGGAGACGATGACGTATCCACCTAATAAAGGCTGTTGGGATCATTAAAGGGGATGATGCAAGAAGGACTCCTAGTAAGTGCTGATAAATCTTAGCCATCATTGCATTGTTGTTTCTACAGCTATCGTGGGACATACCAGTGTGGCCCATAGGATATGTAATTTGAAATTCTATCTAAATATTTGATAAGTCAGTCAGTTGTTTTCATAATACAAACTTTAAAGGGTAGGACTCAATAAAGTCACCTTGGCGGCATGGGATGGAGAAAATGGAGTGTGAGACATTGTAGCTGTGTGGTGCTCAGTGCACAGCATGCTGCTGTACCAGATCACCTAGGGCTGCGGCAACAGGGCCCCACACCCTGGGTGGTTTAAACAACAGAAATGTATTCTCTCATTGTTGCAGAGGCTGGAAGTCCCAAATACAGGTGTCACCAGAACCTAGGTCCTTCTGAGACTAGGTGGAGCCCTTCCTTGCTTCTTCCCAGTTTCTGGGGTGGCTGGCGGTCCATCCTTGGCACTCTTCAGTTTGCACAGTCTCTGCCTTTGTGGTCATGTCATTGTCCTCACATGACTGTCTTCTTATAAGGACATCAGTCACACTGGATTCATTCAATATGAGTTCATTCTACTCCAATATAACCTCATCTTAACTAATTACACCTGCAACAACTTCCAAATAAAGCCATATTCTGAGGTACAGGGGTTTGGGACTTCAGCGTACCTTTTTGGGAGGACACAGTTCAACCTGTAACAGGTACTTTATGAAGTTGAATTGTGTTGCCCTGCTGCACACTGGGATGGCATTGGAACCTGTTCTTCAGACCGTGCTCAGGCAGCTCTGGGGAATGAGCTCCAGGCAATAATGGGTGTCCTGTGAGCCCTGAGTGGTCTCCCTGACCACCAGTACCCTTCCAGACCCCAAACCAGCCCACTGCTGGCGTGTGTCCAAGGCAACCAGAAGCATTCCAACATTATTCAAAAATCTCTCATGTATGTTGAGGGATGGTGACTAGGGGGAAGAAACGATTTGCAAAGAAAGAAAAGAAACAGTTCTCTGTTGTCATCCTTTTAAAAATGTCTGCTCCTGTTATCTTGAGTAAGGTGGTAGTTATACAGGTATATACTTATATCAGCAGTCATTGACCTGTACACTTGAAGTTTGTTAATATTTCTGTATAAAAATTTTATGTCCATAAAAAAATGTCCAGAAAAGAGTATGAGAGTGGAAAACATAGGCATAACATTATTAGCCACTGGGTGTTTTTAGTGGATGGCTTTGCTAGATCAAAAACATGTAATCAGTATATAAATGGAGGGTGGGAGGGGATGAGCATTGGAAAATTACCTATTGGGTACAATGTTCACTGATTGGGCGATAGGTATACTACAAGCCCAAACCTCACCATTATGCAATATATGTATGTAACCAACCTGCACATGTATCCCCTGAATCTACGATTTTAAAAAATTAATAATTTTTAAAGCATATACATTGAGTAATAACAGAGTTGCTCTATTTTGTGCCCTTCCAGCAGGAATCAGGGTTTCCCTGTGTGCCTCATTAGTCCAAAGATGTGCAAGTTTCCTGCTGTATTCTAGAGGATCGTGCAGTAGAGAGTTGTCCACTCCACAAGGTGGGCGGTAGAGCTGGGTGGGGTCTGCGGCACAGAGGACTGCCTCACTGCACTGTGGACAACAAGCTGACCTTAGGGACAGTCAGAAGCATGAGGGACAGCTTGAGGCTGAGTCTTGCTGGGCAGCCTCTAATTCTTTGAAGGGTAGAAGGATGACCAGAGTACATGCCCCACCCAGTTCCCATCCACACGGTCTTCTCCTTCTCCCAGCCTGTGGTTATTTATCGAGTCACTGTCAGTGGAAAAAATTGCTCTGGGAATATGCGGCTGATCTTTCCATTCTGGGTGAATTGCAGCCTCATTTTCCCCTGTAACTGCAGTGGATGATTGTATTGGGCAATGCAGGCTGGGGCAGCGGGGAGCCTTCGGGGTCCAACGGTGAGAATATGGAAGAACTTGGAACATCTTTGCGTCCTCACAAAGACTTTCTTTCTTCCAGGTTTCCCTCAACTGGAGAGGTGCTAGGACTCTGTCCTCCATCTGTTCCTCCAGAACGGTTTGTTCCCCACTCCCCTTACCAGTCAGCAATGGGCTGTGTGTGTGACACTGTCCACTTGTCTCCCACTGTGACACACAGCAAAGCCACACAGCAGAAGGGATTTCTTGCTTTGCCCAACGTGGAGTTGCTTCTCCTGCCCCTGTGCCTGCCCCTGTGCTGAAGGCCTCAGCCCTGCCACTCAGCCACACATGCTCTGATGCAAGGGTTAGACCCACCTAGCCGAGCTTTCTCCGCCAAGACAGGCCAGTGCCCCATCCCCAGCTTAGATCCTCTAAGGGGGTATTTTAGTTTATTTTGTGTTGCTATAAAAGAACACTTGAGACTGGGTGATGTATAAAGAAAATATGTTTAGCTCACAACTTTCAGGGTGAGAAGTTCAAGGGCATGGCCCTGGCTTCCAGAGAGGGTTATCACAACTGCATCATAACATGGTGGAGAATATCAAAGGGCAAGTGAACACATTGGAAGAGGAGAAAGTCCCAGAGGAATCCTGGCTCTATTAACAACCCTCTCTCAAAGGAGCTAATCTATTCCCAAGAGAACTCATCGAGTCTCCCCAGGGCGAGCACTTACTGATTTCCTTGAGAATAGCACGAACCTATGCATGAAGGATCCGCACCAATAACCAAACACCTCTCACTAGGCCCCACCGCCCAACACTGCCATATAAGAGATCAAGTTTCAACACCAGTTTTGGTGGAAACAAATAAACCACATCCAATCAATAGCAGAGGGGCAGTGGTTCTGACCTTCCTAGAGAACTGGCAGGACCTTCTGTCTGGCCAACCCTGTGTACACAGGGAAAGCTCACCACTGGGCAGATGTTTCCTCTGGGTTACTCTATCTTGTCCTATCTCGTTCTCCTCCCCTACTTTATGCCTGGGTGTATTCACATGCTATAGGGCCATCAGAACAAAGTGCCACAGATTGGGAGGCTGAAATAGTAGAAATGTATTTTCTGATAATTCCAGAGGCTGGAAGTCCAAGATCAAGGTGCTGGGAGAGCAGCCTCTCTCCTTGGCTTGCAGATGGCCATTTTCTCCCTGTATCCTCACATGATCTTTTCTCCATATGTGTATGACTCTGTCCTAATTTCCTCTTCTTATAAAGACCCTCAGCCATACTGGATTAGGGCCCACCCTAATCACCTCATTTTAACTTAATGACCTCTTTAAAGGCTGTATCTCCAAATACAGTCACATTCTGAGGTGCCAGATGTTAGGACTTCAGCACAGGAATTGGGGTGCAGTCAGACACTATTCAGTCATAACAGTGGGTAAGGTCCTAAACAGTTGTAGCACAAGACACAGAGAGGCTTCAGCGGTTGATCATTTTGCTTCCTGTCCTGCAGCCCCTGGTTCCCAGCAACACTCTTGTCTGCCAAAAGCTCCCACATCCTTAGGCTGGCAACCAGCCACTGCTTGATCCAGTCTGAGTTGTTCCAAGATGTGTTGGTGGCTGCTTGTTACAGTTCCTGTGTTTTGTTCCTGAAATTAGTTGCACTCAACTCCTTCCAGAAGCGGATGGGCAGTCTAGGTCTCCTCTCAAGTTCCCCAGCAAAAGGAGGAAGTCTTCTGGCCTCACTCCTAGAGACATATGGACATCCTAAGGCCCAGCATCTTTAGACAGCTCAGTGACATCTCTCCAGCTCAGGCCTCCAGTTGAGAGAGTGACTGATAGACAGTTCTGGATTTCTGTCCTTCTCAGAGCTGAGGTATGTCCTGTGTATATGACTCAACATGGGACGGTTCTAGCAGGCAGCCCACATGCTGAAATTCCATGTTGGAATTCCAGAGGTGGGCTGTGCCTTCTGTTCCGGGGTGGACTCCACGTGTGTGCTGAGAGTGGTCTGGCAGGCACACCAGTGTGCTCCCAAGACTCACACTCTCAAGGTCCAAGGACATGCTGTTGAGAGACATTAACACCCATGGCTTGCTGCTTTTGAAGAGTCCATAGCTAAGCTGTCCCTGACATCAGTCACCTTCATCTGGATACAGCAGGCCCAAGGCTCTCAAATAGAATTGCCATATTCTGCCAACTGGGACCCTAAATGTGCCCTCCCCAGAAGTCCATTGTTCACTGGAATCATTGTTTAATGCCTTTAGAACCAGTGAACACGTCTCAAGAGGAAAGATCCGTTGTTTGCCACTAGTCTGGGACATGACTTTGAAATACTCAGGACAACACCTCATTTTATTTTAGTTCCACAGTAAAAGTATGAGGCCCTTGGGAACGAAAGATTTGTTCCTGTTTATAACTCACTCAGCTCAGGGCCACCCTACTGCCTCTTCCTCCATTCCCTCCCTCAACTGCAGTGGCACAGAGCTGCCTGCCTGGTGCCATGGAGTTTGCCACTTTGGATAGTGGAGGCCGTGAATCTCTAGGCAGACCTCCACCAGGAATATCTCCTGACCTCCTTAAGTCCAGATTTCCTCAAGCCCTTCCTGGGGAAGACTTTCAGTGATCCATGTATGGGATCTGCAGGAATGGGCATCCACATCTTCGCTGCTGCAGCTTGGTCCATGATGAACCCTGAGATCATAGTTATGGACACCCACCTGGGACCTCAGCACCTGTGTTGGCTCCAATGAGGGGTTACCTAAAGAGAACATTGTCAGACCTCACCACAAAGGTGACTCCATACCATATGCCTGAAGCCAGTTTATAAGGGCCAATCTGAGGGCTAGGAAATCTAATTTGATGTGGGGCTCAAGTCTCACTTGCAGACTCTGACACACAAAACCTTCTCTGTGGAGGATCTCTCTCTCTCTCTCTCTCTCTCTCTCTCTCTCTCTCTCTCATAATTTATTTAATTTTTTGAGACAGGGTCTCATTCTGTTGCCCAGGCTGGAGCACAGTGACACCATCTCCACTCACTGCGGGCTTGACCTCCCAGGCTCAAGTGACCTCCCACCTCAGCCTTCCAAGTAGCTGGGACTACAGGTGCACACCATGCCCGGCTAATTTTTGTATTTTTTATAGAGACAGGGTTTCACCATGTTGCCCAGGCTGGTCTTGAACTCCTAGGCTCAAGCGATCTACCCACCTCGGCCTCCCAAAGTGCTAGGACTACAGGTGTGAGCCACCATGCCCGGCCTGTAATTGATTTTACTGTGGTAAAATATACATAACATAAAATGTACCAGTTTAAGCACATTTAAATGTACAGTTCAGTGGCATTAAGTATGTTGTGCAGCCATTACCACCATCCATCTCCACAACTGTTTCATCCTCCTAAACTGAAACTCCGGACCCATTAAACAATACCTCCCTATTCCCCCTCCACCCAGCCCCTGGCAATCCCCATTCTATATTCTCTTCAAGAATCTGACCACTCTAGGGACCTCATGTAAGTGGAATCACACAGTATGTGTCTTTTTCGGTCTGGCTTATTTTACTTAGCATGATTTATCATGGTTTATCCATGATATCAATGTTTATTCATGTCATAGCATGTGTCAGAATTTCCTTCCTTTTTAAAGTTGAATAATATTCTGCTGTATGCATAACTGCATTTTGTTTATCCATTCATGTGTAAATGGGCACTTGGGTTGCTAGAGGGCATCTTTTTAAAGAGTGTTGCATTGGAGGACATGCTTCTAGATCACTTCCCAAATACCCTTTGTTCTATCTAGCTCTCAGGAGCCCTCTTGCAATCAATAGGCTGGTATGCTTCACCTAAAGCTAAATGGAAGGTACTTTGCAGGTACTTCTGACCCCAAACTACACATGTGACAAGGAACCTGTATCAGTCAGGGCTCTTAAGTGCAAGCAACAGAAACAGACACCAACTAAGCTGAGTAGAAAGAGGATTTATTAAAAGGATATTATCTAGCTCACAGAATCTCCAGGAAGACAAAAAAAATCCAGGCTAAGTTAGAATTCCAAAAACAACTGCATGAGCTAAAATCATGCAGCATAATTAGCTCCATCAAGACACTGCTGCTACCTCCCGCAAGCCACGATGACTCAGATGCACCTCCTATTACCACTGATACCCTTCACCGACACGCTGTTAGTGCTGCTCCTGCTATCCTGCAGCCTATCTTCCTGCCATCATCACCCCCACCACGGAAAGCATTCTCTGTGGCCTGCCCCTTTTTGGCAGCAGCAGATAAGGCAAAGTCAGGACCAGAAACATCTGATTGGCTGCACCAAGGTCAAAGCCCATGGCCCACAGGAAGGGAAGCTGGGAAAGTAAGATTCCAAGAGGTGGAGAATTCCCCCAACATGGAAAGGATGTCAGACTCTGGGTGGCCAAAAGGATTCGCTTCAGGCGTTAATGACCTCTCCAGCCCCATTTCAGTCCATCCCAGGTAGTAAGCATCCCAAACTATTTAATCCTGCCTTAGGCCTGATGACGTGGGGCCCCTTCCTGAGCCCGCACTTTATGGGCCCACAGTGGCCTCCTCGATCATAGGGTCAAAGTCTGTGGGACCCAGGCCATGTGCCTGCCTGCAGCCTATGGCCCTCCCGTCTTGGTTGCACTCTACATATCCAGGACTCTGGTATTTGGGGCCAAACAGCTCTGAGCCTGCTTCCAGGGCCTTCGCAGGCCTTGTCCCTGGGTCTGTCCTCCTGAAGGCAATGCATGCTGCCAGTGGGTATTCTCCTGGGCCAAGGGATGGCCAAGTTGGGGCTGTTTTCAAAAGATGTGCCTGGAACTTGGATATGTTCCCAGGGGTAGCCACTCATTTGCAAGTAACGCTCCTCACAGTGAGGAACGGAGCCAAACTCAGGAAGAGAAGACGGCTGGGCTATAGGCCGGGGCATACTCTGTGGCTATGTTCTGTCAAGGAACTCCAAGGAGTCTAAGAATTCTAAACTTGAACCTGGCCTTCCAATTGTTTCAAATGCATATTTGTCAAAAAATGAAATACCTAGGAATAAATTTAACCAAGGGGGTGAAAGATTTCTAAAAGGAAAATTACGAAACACTGCTAAAAAAATAAAATTGAAGAGGACACAAAAAACAGATCATGTTCATGGATTGGATTTAATATTGTAAAAATGACCACACTACCGCAAATAATCAAAGATTTAATACAATTGCTATCAAAATACCAATGACATTCTTCACAGAAACAGAAAAAGTAATCCTAAAATTTGTATGGAATCACAAAAATCCTTGAGTAGCCAAAGCAATCCTGAGATCCTGGCTAACATGGTGAAACCCCATCTCTACTAAAAATTACAAAAAAAAAAATAAATAAATAACAAAGCTGGAGGTATCACACTACTGGACTTCAAAATATACTACAGTAACCAAAACAGCCTGGTATTGGCATAAAAACAGACACATGAACCAATAGAACAGAATAGAGAAACCGGAAATATGTCCACATGTTTACAGCCAACCAATATTCAAAAAGAACATCAAAAACATTCGTTGGAAAAAGAACAGTCTCTTCAACAGTTACTTCAATAAATAAGTGCAGAAAAATAAAACTAGAACTCTTATCTCTCACCATATCCAAAAACCAACTCAAAGTGGGTGGATTGAAGACTTAAATGTAAGACCCCAAAATATTTTCTTTACTAGAAGAAAATATATGGAAAACACTTCAGAACATTGGTCTGGAAAAGGAATTTATGGAGAATACCTCAGAAGCATAGGCAACAAAAGCAAAAATAGACAAATGAGATTACATCAAACGAAAAATCTTCTGCATAGCAAAGAAAATAGTCAACACAGTGAAGAGACAACGTGCAGAATGGGAGAAAACATTTGCAAACTATTCATCTGATAAGGGATTAATATCCAGAATATACAAGGAACTCAAAAACAACTCAACAGCAAAGCAAAACAAACAGAATGTATTTGTTTTGCTCATTAAAACAAATTAAAACATTAAAAATGAGCAAATGAGCTGAATTAATGTCTCTTAAAAGACACACAAATGATCAAAAAGTATATGAAAAACTGCTCAATATCACTGATCATCAGGGAAATCCAAAGCAAAACCACAATGAACTATTCATCTTATTCCAGTTAGAATGGCTGGCATGAAAAGATTTTCAAAATAACAAATGTCGGTGAGGATGAAGAGAAAAAGGACCTCTTATACATTGTTGGTAGGAATGCAAATTAGTACAGTCATTATGGAAGACAGTATTGAGTTTTCTCAAGAAACTAAAACCAGAACCACCGTACGACCCAGCAGTCCCACTACTGGGCATACATCCGAAGGGAAGGAAGTAAGTTTGTTGAAGAGATGGCTTCATTCCCATGTGTATTGCAGCACTATCCATACTAGTGAATATGTGGAATCAATCTAAGTGTCCATCAATGGATGAATAGATTTTTTAATGTGATATGCTATGTACATATATTACGCATCCAAGAAAATTTGAAAAAAGAAAATGTGGTATATATATCTATATATACACAATGGAATACTATTTGGCCATAAAAAAGGACAAAAATCTGTGTCATTTGCAACAACATGAATGAGTTTGGAGGACATTATGTTAAGTGAAATAAGACAGGCACAGAAAGATAAAACATGTTCTCATATGTGAAAGCTAAAAAAGTTAATCTCACAGAAGTAGAGCATAGAAGAGTGGTTACTAGACACAGGGAAGGGTGAGGAGGCAAAGCCAAAGGTTAATGAAGGGATACAACCACACAGCTAGACAGGAGGAATAAGTGCTAGTGTTCTATAGGACTATGGGGCAACTATAATTAATAATTCATTGTATATTTTCAAATAGCTAGAAGAGGAAATTTTGAATATTCCCAACACAAAGAAACAAAATATGTTTGGGGTAATAGATACGCTAACTACACAGATTTATTACATATTGTATATGTGTATGGAAAATCACAATGTACCCCATATATATCTACAATTATTATGTGTCAATTAAAAATAATAATAAATGGGGCCAGGTGCGGTGGCTCACACCTATAATCCCATCACTTTGGGAGGCTGAGGCAGGTGGATCACTTGAGGCCAGGAGTTTGAGACCAGCAAGAGCAACATGACGAAATCCCGTTTCTATTGAAAATACAAAAAAATTAGTTGGGTATGGTGGCATATGCTTGCAATCTCAGCTACTTGGGTGGCTGAGGCACGAGAATTGCTTGAACTCGGGATTCAGAGGTTGCAGTGAGCAGAGATTGTGCCACTGCCCTCCAGCCTGGGCAACAATGCAAGGCTCTGTCTCAAAATAAGTAAATAAATAAATAAAAATAATTATAAAGGAAAAATGTATATTTGTCAAGGTAAAGAATAGAACATTTTATTTAACAGTTGAGTAGCTTGTTTTAATTTTTTTTATTGTGGTAAAATATACATAAAATGCAATATACCATTTTAACCATTTTTAAGAGTACAATTCAGGGGCATTAAGTACAATCACAATGTTGTACAACCATCACCACTATCCATTTCCAGAACTTTTCGTCATTCCAAACAGAAACTCAGTGCCCATTAAACAATAACTCCCCATTCTTCTCTCCCCAGCCCCTGATAACCACCATTGTATTTTCTCTCTCTGTGAATTTGCCTATTCTAGGTACCTCATGTAAGTGGAATCATATTTATTTTTCCTTTTCTATCTGGCTTATTTCACTCAGCATAACGGTTTCAAGGTTCATCCATATTATAGCATGTATCAATTTGTCAGAATTTCCTTCCTTTCTACAGCTGAATAATGTCCCACTGTAGCTATACACCACGTTTTGTGTATCCATTCCTCCATCATGGGCAATTGGGTTATTTCCACCTATCAGCTAGTATGAATCAGGGCTGCTGTGATCCTTGGTGTACAAGTATCTGTTCAAGTTCCTGCCTTCAGTTCTTTTGGGTACATACCCAAAGTGTAACTAGGGAATCCAATGGTAATCTATGCTTAACTATTTGGGGAACTGTTTTCTACAGTGGTTGTACCATTTTACAATCCCACCAGCAATTCAGAAGATTTCCAGTTTCTCCACATACTCACCAACACCTGTTATTTTGTGTTTGTGGGGGTTCTTTTAAATAATAGCCCTCCTAATGGGTATGAAGAGCAGTGTGTTTTATAATTTTTAAATATTTAGACATGGGGGATGTGTACTCTTATACCAGACCCCACATTGTTAGGGTTGGGTCAATTCTTATAACCATAATTGTGTATTTGCTCTGTAGGGCTGCCATAAGAATTACCTCAAAATGGGTGGCTCAAAATAACATAAATTTATTTTCATAGTTCTGGAGGCCAGCAGCCCAACACTAAGCTATCAGCAGTGCCATGGTCCCACTGAAGTCTCTAGGGAAGGGTCCTTCCTCACCCTTCCCACTTCTGGTGGCTTCCAGCATTCCTTGGCTTGTGGCAGCATCACTCCAGTCTCTGCCTTATCTCCCTGGTCTCTTTCCTCTTGTCACTGTGTGTCCTTTTTTGGGCTCTCTCCTTGGATTTATTGTCTGCCCTCATCCAGGATAACCTCATTTGGAGCCTTAATCACATCTGCAAGGAACTTATTTCCAAACAAACTCACATTCTGAGGTTCTGGGTGGATGTGAATTTTGGAGGGACAGCGGATTCCTTTCCCACCTGCTCCACTGCACAGCAGCACAGAGCCCACCTGAGCAGTACTGAAGGGTGAGAGGTCGCTCACGGGGCATCAGATTCATGAGGCAAGAGCAGCCCAGGGGGTCTTTAATGTGCAGTGAAGCCGGCAGAGGTTCCTTCGCTCTGGCACCAATATGCAGAAATATGCCCGTCTTTAATTTTCTAGAGTGTAGCTATTTGCGCTCAAATTCCCATACCCACTTTGTTGGGGAAACATACTTCATCTTGGCACCTCAATATCACTCCGTCTCTTCTGTTTGAGCAGCTCCTTTCTGGTAAGCCAGCAACTCTGGTTCTAAATTCAGTCATTCCAAGGTTCCGACTCCATGCAGGGCTGTTCTCTCTGAAGTCTTTCCTCTCCTTTCCCCTTTGCAGAGCAGAGGCCTGCATGCCGGCAGCTGGGGGGCTTGTGGCATCAGGGGCAGTGGGGACCTGGTCCTTGGGGTGCTTACACAGAGGCGGCTGAACGCGCAGGACCCAGAGAGCCGGGGAGGCCGGCCAGGGGCAGGGGCAGGAAGCGTTAGGGTTGGTGATGGGGGCCTGGCTTGCCTGTGGGCCATGGAAGGCTCTGAGAGGCCACGGAAGGCTCCGAGAGGCCACAAGGTGTCCCTGAGCCCGGGCTGGCCGTCAGCGGCATCCCAGGAACCCTCCCCTGGAGGGAGCCCCCAGGAAGGTGGGCAGAGGTGGACCCCAGGCACAGCCAGGCCCTGGGCAGCGTGGCCCCTGCAGTTGAGGTAACAGGCAGGGCTAAGGCGCCCCCGTTTCCAGGGCTTGCTTTCCCTCCGCTGTCCTCCTGGCTTTGAGCCCACCCCTGCCCCACCCGACATGTCTCCAAGACAGTCATACAAGCACTTCAATCCCGGCCACCTCCGGAGCCCCTGCACAGTGACACAGGGGACCTCATGTGAATCTTCTCTGTGAACTGTGGCAGATCCAGCCTCCCAGGACACTGTTGCAGGCTCCTGCCAACACACACTCCAACAGCCTCACCCTGCGGCCCCCAGGGACTCAAGGCTCCTCAGGCCCTCCACTGGCCTTCCAGGCAGGAAGCAGAACACTGCTGCGTCACTTCCAGACTCTAGAAGTTTCCAGGCCGACTGCCTGGTATCTGAGCATGGGGAGGGTCTGCACCCAGTCCCCCTCGGCCACGGCCTCCTTTCTCCAGGGCCTACTGGCAGCACTGGTGATACTGTGGGATCATAACAAATACGAGATCAGGAGTTCAAGATCAGGCTGGCCAACATGGTGAAACCCCGTCTCTACTAAAAATACAAAAATTAGCCAGGCATGGTGTTGGGCACCTGTAATCCCAGCTATTCAGGAGGCTGAGGCAGGAGAATTGCTTGAACCCAGGAGACAGAGGTTGCAGTGAGCCAAGATCGCACCACTGCACTCCAGTCTGGGTGACAGAGCAAGACTCTGTCTTGAAAAAAAAAAAAAAAATTGCTGGTTCAAGCAATTCTCCTGCCTCAGCCTCCTGAGTAGCTGGGACTACAGGCGCGCACCACCATGCTCAGCTAATTTTTGTATTTTTAGTAGAAATGGGGTTTCACCATGT
Source organism: Macaca fascicularis (assembly GCF_037993035.2). Classification (NCBI taxonomy): domain Eukaryota; kingdom Metazoa; phylum Chordata; class Mammalia; order Primates; family Cercopithecidae; genus Macaca; species Macaca fascicularis. The sequence continues at coordinate 11,115,284 of NC_088378.1, forward strand.
TGGCCAGGCACTGTGGTAATGTCCCTGGCTCCCAGTCACAGCTCCTAAAACTCTTGTACTTTTCTGAGTGATAAGAATGACAGGTGCAGCTTTTGTTACAATACTTGGGTTTTGTCTCCAGTTCCTGAACAGCTCTGGAGCTACAAAGGTGAAAAAGGAGCGTCTCTTGTTGCTCACAAGGAGCCCATTCCTGCTTCATGAGTTTGTGTGAGTGAAGTGACTTTTAGAAAGGCCTAAGGTTGAGGCTGATTACCTGAGAAGCCAACCAGGTGAGGAGGAGACTGGAACTTTCAGCCCCACTCCCCAGCCTCTGAGGGGGCAATGATGGAGTCAATCATGTTTATGTAATGAGGCCTCTGTAAAAACCCAAAAGGACGTAGTTCTCAGAGCTTCTGGGCTGATGAACACGTGGAGGTGCTGGGCCTTCGTGCCCCTTTCCTCCTCTTGCCCGGTGCAGTTTGGCTGTTCCTAAGTTGTATTCTCCATAATAAATGGGCAAACAAAAGTAAAGTGTTTCCCTGAGTTCTGTGAGCCATTCTAGCAAATGATCGAATTCAAGGAGAGGGCCATGGGAATCCACAGTTCATAGCCGGCCAGTCAGGAGTCAGAAGGGAGGCCCGGACCTGCGGTTGGCATCTGAAGCGGGGCAGCCTGGTGGGGCTGAGCCCTCCACCTGTGGGATCTGATGCTGACTCCAGGCAGATGGTGTCAGAACTGGATTAAATCGTAGGACATCCAGCTGGCATCCACAGAAAAATGGAGAATTGGTTGGTGTTGGAAAACCCTACCCATTTGGCGTCTGATGTGGCGTGTGTGACAGTAGAACGAAGCACAGATGGTTTTCCTTTTCTAGGACCTCGTCCCCTCCTCACCCCGCATCCCCACAGTCTGTCTGAAAATTAACACTCCATGCTTTAGTCCTTCAGGCCAGATAGTCTGATATTTACAGCCCGGCCTCAGAAGTTCCCAGAACTCCTGTCCTTCAATGGTCTCTGCAACAACATTTTTTTTTTTTGAGATGGTGTCTCACTCTGTTGCCAGGCTGGAGCGCAGTGGCATGACCTCACTGCAACCTTCTCCTCCCTGGTTCAAGCAATTCTCCTGCCTCAGCTTCCTGAGTAACTGGGACTACAGGCGCGCACCACCACGCTCAGCTAATTTTTGTGTTTTTAGTAGAGATGGGGTTTCCCCATGTTGGCCAGGATGGTCTTGATCTCTGTTTATTATTTTATTTATTTATTTTTTTTTTTTTTTGAGACGGAGTCTCGCTCTGTCACCCAGGCTGGAGTGCAGTGGCCCGATCTCAGCTCACTGCAAGCTCCGCCTTCCGGGTTCACGCCATTCTCCTGCCTCAGCCTCCCGGGTAGCTGGGACTACATTAGCTGGGACTACAGGCGCCCGCCACCTCGCCTGGCTAGTTTTTTGTGTTTTTTAGTAGAGATGGGGTTTCACCGTGTTAGCCAGGATGGTCTTGATCTCCTGACCTCGTGATCCGCCCTTCTCGGCCTCCCAAAGTGCTGGGATTACAGGCTTGAGCCACCGTGCCCGGCTATCTCTGTTTATTATTATTATTATTATTATACTTTAAGTTCTGGGCTAAATGTGCAGAATGTGCAGTTTTGTTACATAGGTATACATGTGCCATGGTGGTTTTCTGCACGCATCAACCCGTCACCTACATTAGGTATTTCTCCTAATGCCATCCCTCCCCAACCCTCCCCAGCCCCCCCAGCCCCCAACAGGCCCCGGTGTGTGATGTTCCCCTCCCTGTGTCCATGTGTTCTCTTGTTCAACTCCCACTTATGAGTGAGAACATGAGGTGTTTGGTTTTCTGTTCTTGTCATAGTTTGCTGAGAATGATGGTTTCCAGCTTCATCCATGTCCTGGTCTTCATCTCTTGACCTTGTGATCCACCTGCCTTGGCCTCCCAAAGTGCTGGAATTACAGGTGTGAGCCACTGCACCCAGCTGCAATGAACTTTTTAAAAACCCTGTGTGAGACTCCAGCCCGGCAATTATGTCTGTCCCAGGTGGTGAGCTCTGCTTCTCAGGGGAGGGAGCCTCAGCCTCAGGGTAAAGAGCACAGTAACAAGCTCTTCTAACAGAAGCGCATCAACACATTATCTCAAGGAATAGCATCCCCAGCCAGGGACCGTGCTCAGGCCTGTAATCCCAGCATTTTCGGAGGCTGAAATGGGAGGTTCACTTGAGCCCACGAGTTAGACACCAGCATTATAGTGAGGCTGTGTCTCTACAAAAAAATAGAAAAAAATAGGCAGACATGGTTGTGCGTGCCTATAGTCCCAACTACTCAGGAGGCTGACGTGGGAGGATTGCTTGAGCCCAGGAAGTTGAGGCTGCAGTGCGCTGTGATTGCACCACTGCACTCCAGCCAAGGCAACAGAGCCAGACCCTGTCTCTAAATAAATAAATAAATAAATAAATAAATAAATAAATAAATAGCATTTCTCCCTCACATTTGGGAAAACAAAGTTCTATGTGACTCGCCAGCAGGCAGAGAAGCCCCTTTAAATTCCTTGTTTTTTGGTGCCATCAAGTGGTGACTTGAATTTTTTTTCCTCGGGTAGGTTTTTTTCTAAAAGTAGGCTGTTCAGCGATAAATTCTCAGACAAGAGTGTGTTGCATTGAAACACTCTGCATTACTCATTAAGAAAAAATCACACCTTTAAAAGTTTAACTGCTCAAGGACTTTGAGTTAAACATTGTAAACAGACCACATTCATGTCCCCTCCTCCCACCCCATGCAAAAAAAAAATAAAAAACAAAAACCCCACTAAGATGAAGTGAAAGACAGAAAGGATAGGAGAGATAAAGTTGGCAGACAAGAACTAGGAACAAAATTTGGGGAGTGATAACAAAAGTCTATAATCAGAGATGCATGAGAAGAGCACATGAGGGTGCTGTAGGCTGAAGGATCCTAAGGTAGCCTCCGATTCCCGCCCCCTGGTGTACACACCTTATAGCATTCCCTCCCCTGGAGTGTGGCCCCTCATCAGTTGACTTTGAGTTGATGAAAAGGGATGTTGTCCTGGTGTGTCTAGAGGTAAGACACAGGAAACACAGCAGATACTCTCCTTCTCCTGCTGGCCTTGAAGAAATAAATTACCCAGGTAGACAGGGCCACCTGCCAGGAAATGGGGGGCACCCCTTAGGAGGTGGGAATCTCAGCCCTATAACTGCAAAAACCCAAGTTCTGCCAACAACCTGAATGGATCCTGGGCCTCAGAGGAGACCCCAGCCTCAGCCAATGCCTTGACGTCAGCCTGGGGAGACTTGAGTAGACAGCCCAGAGACCCCGTAACTGGACTCCAACTGGTGGAAACTGAGATAATAAACATGTGCTGCTTTCAACTGTTGACTTTAGGGGGATTTATTAGGCCAACAACAGAAAACTCATACATGGGCCAGTTCATCCTGAGACCCCTCTAGGAAGAAAATAAGGAACCAGGATGAGGAGGGACAGAACAGAGGTGGAGGCGATGTCAGACACAGGAAAGAACAAAGTGGCAAAGATGGGAACCAGAAAACAGAAGATAAAGTCATCAGAGGAGCAATCCAGGGAGCTCAGCACCAAAACACGGTTCAAAGAAGAAATAGAGAAGACAGAGGGCAGGAAATTGTCAAATACATAATACCATAAATTTTCCAGGACCCCAAAGCCACAAGCCTCCAGACTCAGAATGTTCAGAGCAATGAATGAAAAAAGACCACATCAAGGGATGCCATTATTACATTTCAGAACATCAGGACTAAGGAGAAGATGCTGGAGGCTTCCACAGAGAAAAATCAGGTTACATTAAAAAGAGAAAAGGACTCACCATGGCATTGACTTTCCAACAATGATACTGAACATAAAGCATTGGAACCCACGTCACCTTCCTGGTATGATATTTAACTATAGTTATGTAGGATGTAACCACTGGGGGAAACTGGGGAGGGTACATGGAACCTCTCTGTACTAATTTTACAACTTACTGTTAATCTATTTTGAAATAGAAGTATTTTTTAAAGCAAGCATTGGACCAGTGGTACCAGAATTTTAAGGAAAAAAATATTTTCAACCTAAAATTCTATACCCACGTCTATCCATGAGGATGTTTCCACTGCAGATAACAGCAGCCACCATTTGAACAGGTTTTTTAAAATGACAGTTATATTGTCTTGCTACACCAATAAGCACAAAGACAGACCAGGTCTAGGAGTGGCTAAGCCAGGTTCTCTCCTTCTTTCTGCTTTGGCATCTTCAGGGTCAGGCTAACCCTGAGATGGGTCCTGAGGTGAGAGGTGCAGTTCCAGCGTCTCATCCAGACCTGATGATGCCCAGAAGAGAAACATCTCTGAGTGTCTCTCTTTTAGAATAAAGGACATTTTGGGCCGGGTGCAGTGGCTCACGCCTGTAATCCCAGGACTTTGGGAGGCTGAGGCGGGCAGATCACTTGAGGTCAAGAGTTCGAGACCAGCCTGGCCAACATGGTGAAACTCCATCTCTACTAAAAATACAAAAATTAGCCAGGCGTTTTGACTGACGCCTGTAATCCCAGCTACTTGGGAGGCTGAGGCAGGAGAATTGCTTGAACCCGGGAGGCAGAGGTTGCAGTGAGCCGTGATCACACCACTGCACTCCAGCGTGGGCGACAGAACGAGACTGTCTCAAAACAAAAAACTATATATATATATATATATATATATATATATATATCCCCTCAGGTTTTAGAGCCAAGAATCGCATGCTCATGGTTAAACCAATCTGTCCAGATGGGTGAAATACGCATATACTACCCATGCTCTCCTTGAGAATGAGCCTGTCTTGAGGCATGTGGCTGAAGAGGGAGGAGTGGACATCCAAGTAAGATCAGGATTTCATCAGGAAGGGGGAAGTTTAAATGAATCCTAGGGAGGCAGCCACAGTGTACACGATGAGTCAAATAAGAGGGTAGAAGAAAAATATTACAGACACATAAGTGCTTACACAGACACCTCCACTGCTTTAGGTTAGAAAGTTCTTAAGACAGAACCACCAAATACAACATGTGGAATTTTTTGAATCCTAATTTTGAAAAATAAAATGAAAAGGGAAAATGCTGTGGTTCAGCATTCGTAAATTTGTACATTTGTAGTTCAGATCTACTGAGGTAAATTTGAATATGGATACCAAGATTATTGTTAATTTTGTTAGGTGTGATAAAAGCATTATGTCTATGTAAGAAAATGTCCATATTTTTTCGTATGTGTGGGATTAATAAGATGATGTATGGGATTTGCTTTTAAATGCTTCAACCACAACATAAAAGGGGGAGGGTATAGATGAAGTAAATGTGTCAAAATCCTAATATATGTTGGCCCTGTTCCAGCTAATAAGTAAAGAAGACATAATAGAAGCAGAACATAACCCCCTTTGAAACTCTAAGGAATAAACAGATCTTATAGAACTTTTTGAATCTCAGCACTATTGACAATTTAGATAATTACATTTATGCACTGCAAAATGACATGTCAGTGAATGATGGACTGCATATGTGACAGTGGTCCCATAATGTTTTAATATTGTATTTTTGCTGTGCCTTTTCTATGTCTAGATACACAAATACTTATCATTGTATTACAGTTGCATACAGTATTTAGTATAGTAACATGCTATACAGATTTGTAGCCTAGGAGATTTGTAGGCTATGCCATATAGCCTAGGTGTATACTAGGCTATGACACCTAGGTTTATCTAAATGCCTTCTATGGTGTTTGCACAATGATGAAGTCTCCTAATGACACATTTCTCTGAATGTATCCCTGTTGTTAATCAACACATGATTGTATTTATTGGGGGCTGGGGGGCTGTCCTGACTGTTGTAGGATATATAGCAGCATCCCTGTCTTCTACCCACCAGATGCCAGTAGCATCCTTCCTCCCTAATCATGACAATCAAAAATGTCTTCAGACATTATCAAATGTCCCTAGGTGGGGTGGGGGTTGGGGTAAAACTGCTTTTGGTTGATTCAGGTAATCATCAATGGCTGATAGTGCCACAGAAAGAGAGGAGACAATCTGATGGCTGGAAGTACATCCCTGTGAAATAATCTTGCCAAAATAAAATCAGACCTGAAATAGATGGAGGCTCTAGAACACCAAGACAGAGGAACAGGTTAAATGCATGTAGAGACACAGCCAAAAATGACCAAGTTTCTTCAACAAAAATATTGCCAGAAAAAAGGAAGGCAGAAAAACCTATCAGTTAAAAGAGGCTTAGGAGACATAACTAATCACAACTTATCTGAATGCTGATTCAAACAAACTAGTTGTAATTTTAAAAAGCCAACACATGTATGATACCAAGTGAATATCTGATGACTTTAGAGAATACTGCTAATTTTTTCAGGTGTGATAACGGCATTGTGGTTAGGTGTTTTTTAATAAGTTTTATTTATTTATTTTAATTTTTTGAGACAAGGTCTCGTTCTGTCACCCAGGCTAGAGTGTGATGGCGTGATCACAGCTCACTGCAGCCTCAACCTCCCAGGCTCAAGTGATCCTCCCACTTGAGCCTCTGGCTGGGACTACAGACACCCACCACCATATCTGGCTAAATTTTTAAGTTTTTGTAGAGGTGGGGGTCTCGTCATGCTGCCCAGGCTGGTCTTGAATTTCTCAGCTCAAGTGATCCACCTTGGCCTCCCAAAGTACTGGGATTATAGGCATGAGCCACCATGCCCAGAGGTCTTTAAATAGAAATGCATAATAAAATATTTACAGATGAAACATATAATATCTGGGATTTGCATTAAAATATCCGTGGGTTAAAGGTAGTGGGAAGGAGTTTAGCTGAAACAATATTGGCCTTATGTTGATGATTGCAGAAACTTGGAAAAGGACAGATAGGAGCTTCTGATGTTCTTTTCTCTACTCTGGTTTTGTTGAAAATTTATCATAATATAAAGTTTTAAAAAAGTCACCTCCCTCATACCTTTAAAGTCCTTCATAGATTGGCTACAGGAAAGAACCCATGGAATCCTCAACACGAAAAGCAGCCAAGAAAAGCCTGAGTAATGGAAGGGACGTGGGCCCACAGAGGGCTAGCTGAGAGGGAGGAAGTCTGACAAGGTTCTCCATGCCAGGAAAAGTCAAAACAGATTACTCTATATGTTTGAGTATTTAAAAAATATGTATTGCTAGGCGCATGACATACTAAATGGAAAAAACGAGCATAGTATAAGCAAAAATAAGAATAAATACATAGGAAACTGTGAAAGTGAAAAATACAAGGCAATATGTAACTAGGGAAAACAAGAATTTGCCCAAGAAAAAGTAAAATAATCACGATAAACCAATTGCCTCTTAGATGAAAATGTTTACATTGTTATCATAAAAATAAAAACCTAACTAACCACCAGCACCAGTGTGTGCCACCCAGGGCCCAAGGGCCAGCCTGCCATCACTACTGCGATTGCCAGTGCCACGAGCACTGTCCAGGCCCTGAGGCCCAGACCTGAGGGCCAGCTTGCCATTAGCACTGCCACCACAAGTGCTGCAAGCACTGCCTAGGGGCCCAATAACTAGTATACCCAGGCCCCCTCCTACTACCACTGATGGCTGCTTATGTTACCCAGGGGACCAAGGGTCAACCTACCTGATGTCCTTGTCCCCAGAAAAGTCTTGCCACAGCCTCCATTAATAACCACAGCCCAAGTCACTGAAGAACTCACAGACCCCACTGACATTGATTAAAGCTGAATAAATCATACAGAGACTACATTATTGTGCCCACCCAGAATCAAAGCCAAAGCACCCTACCCAACCAACACTGTAGATACATTTACAGGAAAGATTATTTCCCTATGAAATCCATTCCATAAAATTTAAAGAAGCAAGTATTACACCAGATGCACACGTATTAACATAAGGACAAAGGAAACAGAAAAAAAGCAAGGAAACATGACACTGACAAAGGAACAAAATAATTCTCCAGTAACAGATTCCAAAGAAAAGGAAATACATGAAATGCCTGAAAAGGAATTTAAAATAGTGTCCAGTTGTCACAAGAGAACACAGATAGACAATACAAGAAAATCAGAAAAATAATTCATAATTTGAATGAGCAATTGAACAAACAGATAGATATAAAAAAGAACCAAACAGAAATCCTGGATCTGAAGTGCTTCAACAATAAATTGAGCAGAAAAAAGAATTTTTGAACTTGAAGATAGGTCTTTTGAAATAATTCAGTCAAACAAAAGAAAGAAAAAAGAAAAAAAGGAAAAAAAAAGAATGAAGAAAGCCTATGTGACATTTGGGATACTGTAAACTAAACACATTTTCATAAAATTTGTTCCACAGGAAAAGGGATGGGAAACAGCATAGAAAACCTATTTAAGGAAATAATCACTAAAAAATTCACAAGTCTCAGAAGAGATAAAGATATCCAGACAGCCAACTCAAGGATTCCCAAATAGATTTAATCCAAAAAGGTTTACTGGAGGCACATTATAGTCAAACTGTCAAAAGTAAAAGACAGAACAGCATGAGAAAACAGTCAAGACATATTTAAGGGAATTTCCATCAGACTAGCAGCAGATTTCTTAGCAGAAACCTTACAGGCTAGCAGAAAGCTTACAGGAAAGAATGGGGTGATATATTCAAGGTGCTAAAAGGAGAAAAAAAAAGGAAAAAAGGAAAAACTTCTCCACACCCACTAAATCTATCCATTAGATATGAAGGAGAAACAGTCTTTCTTAGACAAACAAAAACAGGAAATTCATCACCACTAGACCAGCCCTATAAAAAATGCTTAAGGAATAACATCTAGAAGAGAAAAGACAATATCTACCATAATGAAAATACACAAAAGTATAAAACTCACTGGTGGGGATACACAAATGAGAAATATACAAAAATCAACTCAAAATGGATTAAAGATTTAAACATAAACCTAAAACTATAAAACTACTTGATGAAAGCAGGTGAAATGCTTCAGGGCATTAGTCTAGGCAAAGATTTTATGGCTGAGACTTTAAAAGCACAGATAACAAAAATAAAAATAGATAAATAAGACTATATTAAACTAAAAAGCTTCTGTACAGCAAAGGAACAATCAACAGGGTGAAGAGACTACTTATACAATGACAGAAAATATTTGCTAACTGTTCATCCAACAAGTAATTAATATCTAGAATATACAAGGAACTCAACAGCAAAACAAACAAAAAACCACAAATAATCCAATGAAAAATGGGCAAGTGAGCTGAACAGACATTTCTCAAACAAAAACATACAAATGGCCAACAGGTGTATGAAAAAATACACAATATCACTAATCATCAGGGAATTGCAAACTAATACCACAATGAGATATCATCTTACCCCAGTTAGAAAGGTTACATTGGCTGGGCACGGTGGCTCATGCCTGTAATCCCAGCACTTTGGGAGGCCGAGATGGGTGGATCACCTGAGGTCAGGAGTTCGAGGCCAGCCTGGCCAACATGATGAAATCCTGTATCTACTAAAAATACAAAAAATTAGCTGGGTGTGGTGGCACACACCTGTAATCCCAGCCACTTGGGAGGCTAAAGCAGGAGAATCGCTGGAACCCGAGACATAGAGGTTGCAGTGAGCCAAGATTGCACCACTGCACTCCAGCCTCAGTGATAGAGTGAGACTTGGTCTTGAGAAAAACAAACAAACAAACAAAAAATGAATGGCTACATCGAAAAGACAAAAAATAACAAATGCTGTCAAGGATGTGAAGAAAAGAGAACTTTTAGCAGACTATTAGTGGGAAGGCAAATTATTATAGACATTATAGAAAACAGTGTGGAATTTTTCAGAAAACCAAAAATAGAGCCACCATATGATCCAGCAATCCCACTACTGAGTATTTATCCAAAAGAAAGAATATTGGTATATTAAAGGAATAACTGCACTCCCACATTTACTGCAGCACTATTCCCAATACTAAGATATGGAATCAACATAAATGCATAAATGTCCATTAACAGATGAATGAGTTAAGAAAGATTATGTATCTAAGATAGATAAATAGGGTGTGTGTGTGTGTGTGTGTATGTGTGTGTGTGTGTTTGTGTGTGTAATGGGATACTATTCAGCCATAAAAAGAATTAAATCTTGTCATTCACAGAAACATGGATGAGCCTGGAAGACATTAAATTAGAGCACAACAAGAAGACATTATATTCAAGCAAAATTCTTGTGGCACAAGAATACCACAACACCACATGTCCTCACTCATATGTGGGAGCTCATAAAAGTAGAGGGTAGAATTGTGGGTACCATAGAGGCTAGGAAGGGTAGGGGGCGAGGAGGATAGGGAGAGGTTGGTTAAGGAATACAAAATTTCAGCTAGATGGGAGGAATGAGTTCTGGTGTTCTACAGCACTATAGGGTAAATATAGATAACCAATTTGTTCAATATTTTTAAAAAGCTAGAAGATAATATTTTGAATTTCACAACACAAATGACAAATGTTTGAGGTAATAGATATGTTAATTACCCTGTTTTGATCTCTCTACACATATACATGTATCAAAATATCACTCTGTATCCCATACATACGTATAATTATATTGTGTCAACTAAAAATACAAGGGAAAAATGAAGAAAAATGAACCTAATTAAAAATCAGGTCCATGTATATTGAGAAGATGGTAGCTGGATGGGACAGTGGGGTAGACAGCAAAATGCTCATCCAAACTGGAAGTAGATAATGTTGGACATTTATTGTAAAGAACAGAAATATCTACCAATTATTTTTAGATTGGGGGATGAGCCCGGAAGAAATCTCTAGAAGAATTTACAGTAGCTGTTATTAAGCAGTGGAACCGGAAAATGACAAGGGAAAGGGCTTTTTAATGAAGTGTTGTAAGTACTATTTAATTTCTAACTATATGCACACAGCATATTAGTTTTCTATTGTTGTATAACAAGTTGCCACACAAATTTAGCAGCCTAAAGCAGCATGCATTTATTTATCTCACAGTTTCTTTGGGTCAGGAATCTGAGCATGGCGTAACTAGGCCCTCTGCTCCGGGTGTCACAAGGTGGGACAAGAAGTCAACTGCGGTTGGGGTCTCATTAAAGGCTGAGGGACGTCTTTTGAGCTCACATGGCTGCTGCCAGAATTCAGTTCCTGGCAACTGTAGGACTGAGGTCCTTGGTCCTAGAGGCCACATTGCAGATCCCCAGCCCTTGCCATGGACAGTTCCCAGTGAGCAGCTTGCTTCTCCAAGGCCAGCAGGAGCCTCTCGCTCCAGCCTGCCATGACAGTCTCACATAGCATAGTGGAGTCATGTGAGTGGCATCTGTATTAACCATGTCTTTATTTTCTGTCTTCTGATGCTTTGACATTTGAGATCTTGCTCACCATGAGTGACTGTCCTTCCCAGGGTGACCAAATTCAAGACAGAATAAACACACTCACCCCAGAGTGCACCTTTCCAATGCAAACTAACTCATCCAGAGCGCATACCTACGACCTCCTTCTTTATCAGGCTTTCACCCTAGGCAACTATCCACCTTTCCAAGTCACGCTGGAGCCAGGTACTAGACAACCTGGGACAGCCCCTGTGCTCAAGGCCTGCTGAAATTATTTCAGCTAGCCAGTCCTCAGTCTGCTGTCCCTGCTGTTCCCACTTCTTCCCACAGAAACCACAATAAAGATTCTTGCCACAGTCCCCGCAGCTCTGCCTCCCAACCCACCCTAGTGCTTCCCCTTGTGGCCCTATATGGCATGCCCTGCCTCCTTCTTCCAGGGGACTGTGAGTATGAACTTCTTGCTTTATGACAGTCATGCCCATGTCTGTGTGTCTTACATACTTGATTAAAACAAACCCTTAAAACAGCATTCCATCGGCTTTGCCATAATGTAACCTAACTAAGGGAGTGACATCCCATCACCTAGAATAAACACATGCTATTCATTAGAAGCAAGTCACAGGTTCTCCCTCCACTCAAGGGGAGGGAATTACAAAGGCAGCAATTCTTGCGGCGGGGGGGGATGTCTTCTACATGTGCTTTTTGATTTTTTAAAAAATAATCCCCCATGGAATACTATGCAGCCATAAAAAGATGAGTTCATGTCCTTTGCAGGGACTTGGATGAAGTTGGAAACCATCATTCTCAGCAAACTAACACAAGAAAAGAAAACCAAACCCTGCCTGTTTTCACTCATAGGTGGGAGTTGAACAATGAGAACACATGGACACAGAGAGGGGAACATCACACGCTGGGGCCTGTCGGGGGGGGGCGGCTAGGGGAGGGATAGCATTAGGAGAAATACCTAATGTAGATGACAGGTTGATGGGTGTAGCAAACCATCATGGCACATGTATGTAACAAAACTGCACAGTCTGCACATGTACCCCAGAACTTAAAGTATAATTTTTAAAAAATAATAAATAAGTAAATAAATAAATCCCTCAAAATCAACTGCTATGTATGATTTCAGCAGGAAGTAATGGTTTGTCTGACTTCAGTGGCTTGAATGAGAGGAGTTTTCTTGCATTGCACCAACAGCATTGGAGGTGCCAGCATTGCTCAAGCTGTCCACCAACACCTGCAGGACTTAGTCTCCATCAATCTTTCCGTAATGCCTCTTCTCATCATTCTTATTGGCATCTCAGGACCACAAGACAGCTGGCGTGGCCCCAAAAGAAGACACATGGGAAAGGACAGTGCTGGGAACCCCTTTTCGCCAGTCTCCAGCAAAGATCTTTCCAGAAATACCACCTCCCATTCTGCAACCTGCCTCCCCGTGCTCCCTGTCACAGCCAAGTCCTTTGGCCGTTGCCAGCCATAGGGAGGTGGGGAAGTGAGTATCTGTCTGGAAGTGGCTGGGAAAGGGCCTGGAATGCGGTGGGTCTGGCCAACCCATGGCACCAACCACAGCTAAGTAGCCTCAGGCCTGAAGGTTGGCAAATCCATCTGTGTATAGATGCTAGGAAATGCAAAGTCTTCCAGAGGCAGCAGTATCAACACCAAGTACTTGGAATGACCCACATTTGCTTTAGTCTAATAACAGTCTCAAATGATGAAATGTTGTAAGCTCACTGTTAGAGGCTGAACAAGGTGTTTTCTGATGAGCTGAAACTTGAAGCAGACTGCCCTGGGAGGTGAGTGATTCTTTATCCATTTGATCGACAGTCTCAGAGGGGAGCCAGTCCCACCCTCTGGCCTCCAGTGCTGCCAACAAGACTCAGATCTCACTAGCCAGATGAGGCCAAAATAAGACCCTGAGAACAGACTGTTGCCAGACTGACACGAGCTCTTTCAGCTTGCAAGAATCTTTTCCTGGCTCCCCTGATCTGCTAGATAAGAGGTCACGATCTGCAGAAACAACACACCTGAAGGGGAGCACTAAGAATCACTAAGAAGGCTCCACTCAACCAGGACCAAATCACTTGACAGTGAGTATTCCCAAGCACTCCTTCCTGGAAGACCACTGTGACTTGGGTTTGCAGCGAGCTCTCCTCTTCCCCATCCCTCTGCAAAGGGCTGCACTGGGTGGGAAGAAACAGCCTCCTTCAAGGGGATCCCGAATTCCAGAAGCCACCTTGGGGGACCTACACCTTCTGCCATCTGTGTGCTAGAGCAGAGGCATTCTGTTTCAATGGGGAGCATGGACCCTCTCCCAAGAACAGCTTTAAAAGCTGAAGGTTCCCCTTAATGCACTTCCCCTTCCATGTGTGTCCCCTCCTATTCTCGTGTATGTGTGTGTGCCCATGGTGTGTGTGCCTGGTACTTGGGCTACACACACAGTGTCAGTGTGCTTTAGAGAAATGACACAGCATCAGTAATAAAATGTGGTATGACTTTATTTAATGTTATCTACTATAATATTGTCATAAAAAATATTAACACATTTAACCCCTGCTGAGCTCCTGTGATTGGATCTGTGGCCATGATGAGAAGCTAAAAGTAATCTTTGGAAAAGCCAATAATTAACATGTTTCACACAACATGATATAAAGCAGAAACAGAGGATACCTCTGGAAAAAGGGTGACTACCCCAACTCCAACAACAGGAACATACCGGAATCTCATCGAAGGTTTTGTAAACTCTACCCCACCTCTCCTTGGAAGTACCCTTCCCCACCACAGGTTCCTGCCTCTTCGCAAGGAGAATCTCTATGGACAGGAAAAGGCTATGTTTATGGGAGAATGGGGTACACGGGAACCATCTGGAGGGAGACATGAGGTTGGAAAACACCTGCATCCAGAAAGGGTGTGACAAGTTGTGGGACCAAGGCAGGTCCCCAAAGCCCCGAGTGCAATGGGGATGACCCCTACCTCACAGCCCTCCTCTGAGAATTATATGGAATGCCTAGCACACGTTGAGCCACATTTTACCTATCAGTTTATTTATACTCTCCAACCTGTGTTTCTTTTAAAACAAGGCTTCCCACAGCCAGGAGTAATAAGACATAAAATTCGAGCCAGCACACTTTTGTTCACAAATGCACTTGAATTCTGCAGAAAGGTCAGTTTGGGAAATACCATGGAAAGAGAGCACAGTTCCCTTATTTGTTCATTCTGCTTTGGAACTGCAGCTGTGAACATGAGCTGGCTTTCCACACCCATCTATAGGCTCCTGTGGTTGGATCTGTAGCCATGATGTAGACAGGCTGCTGTCAGACCCACCGTGGCACAGGGTGCTGCAGGGAGGCCCCCCATGGGTCTGGCCTGGCGGAAAAAAGACACGCCTGTGAGTGCTTTCTCACCATCCTGCTTCTCAGCTTACCCCAGGTCCCTGGGAAGGGCAGTGGAAGGTGACTTAGTGGAGGGGAAGAGGAAGGACAAGAAAGGGAAAGAGAATGGGAGTTTGAGTGAGAAAACAATCTGCATTCATCTCCTTGCTGGCCCACCCTTCTGAGGCCAAATTGGCTGACCCAGGGGCCTGGGGCTTGCCCTGGAGAGGCAAGAAGAATGCAAACAAGATCAACGAAGTCTTTTACAAGTCAGCAAGGACATTGATTCCCACTAGAATAAGATGAGCAAAGAACACAGAACAATTTACACAACAAGGAATATAAAACGTTAATAGACTCATGAAAAATATACGACCTCACTAATGATTACACATGCAAACCAAAACTTTTAAATACCATGATTTCATCAACAAGGAGGCAAAGTTATCAAGCTGGCACACACACATGCTCAATACTGAAATAGGTTCAACTGTAAAAGCACTCTCCTATGCTGCTTCCAGAACAAACCTTTCTGAAGACAGTTGTACTAGTAATTGACGTTCATTAAACATTCACTCTGTGTCAGGCACTTATGGTTAAAGCCCTTCAAAGGATGAAGTCATTTTGATTTCTAATAATCATTGGAAGTACACTACCATGATCTCCATTTTACAGGCAGAGAAACTGAGGTTTAAAGATAAATAATGTGGGCCAGACACAGTGTCTCATGCCTGTAATCTCAGCACTTTGGGAGGCCAAGGTGGGAGGATGGCTTGAGGCTAGGAGTTCAAGACCAGCCTGTACAACACAGCAAGTCACTGTCTGTATAAAAAAAATTAAAAATTATCTGGGTGTGGTGGTGCCTACCTATAGTCCTAGATATTTGGGAGGTTGAGGTAGGAGGATTGCTTGAGCCCAGGAGGTCGAGGGTGCAGGGAGCTATAATTGCACTATTGTACTCCAGCCTGGGTGACAGAGCGAGATCTTGTCTCAAAAGAAAGAAAAAGATAAATAACTTGCTCAAGGTCAGATACTTAGAAACCTGAAACCAAAAGTCAAACCCACATCTCTGACCCCAAAGCTCATATTCTGGACCACAGTGTTTTTCTGTCTCAAAGCCTTAAAATCCTTGTAACTGTTCTTGAAATAATCTATCCTAAGGAAATAATCAGAGATACAGGAAAGTTATATACACAAGGATGTCCTCTGTATTGCCATTTATGGAAAATTATTAACACCCTAGATATTTAGTAATAGAGAAATTGTAAAATAAAGAATGAACAAGGCCAGGTGCGGTGGCTCCTGCCTGTAATCCCAGCACTTTGGGAGGCTGAGGTAGGTGGATCACCTGAGGTCAGGAGTTCAAAACCAGCCCGACCAACATGGATACCCCATCTCTACTAAAAATACAAAATTAGCTGGGCATCATGGCACATGCCTGTAATCTCAGCTACTTGGGAGACTGAAGAAGGAGAATCACTTCTGAAGGCAGAGGTTGCAGTGAGCCAAGATCATGTCATTGCACTCCAGCCTGGACAACAAGAGCGAAACTCTGTCTCAAAAAAAAAAAAAAAAAAAAAAAAGAATGAACAAAAGATAAAACAAAACATCATATTATGTAGTCATCGATCATATTTTTGAAAAAACTTAAAGACTGTAAAATATTAGTGGCATACTATTAAGTTTAAAGGGTAGGTATTGGGCTGGGCACGGTGGCTCACACCTGTAATCCCAGCACTTTGGGAGGCCAAGTGGGGCGGATCACTTGAGGTCAGCAGTTAGAGACGAGCCTCGCCAACATGATGAAACTCTGTCTCTACTAAAAATACAAAAATTAGCAGGGCATGGTGGTGCATGCCTGTAATCCCAGACACTTGGGAGGCTGAGGCAGGAGAATCACTGGAACCCGGGAGGCAGAGGTTGCAGTGAGCCAAGATTGTCCCACTATACTCCAGCCTGGATGACAGATCAAGACTCCGTCTCAAGAAAGAGAGAAAGAGAGAAAGAGAGAAAGAGAGAAAAGAGAGAAAAGAGAGAAAAGAGAGAAAGAAAGAAGGAAGGAAGGAAGGAAGGAAAGAAGGAAAGAAGGAAAGAAGGAAAGAAAGAAAGAAAGAAAGAAAGAAAGAAAGAAAGAAAGAAAGAAAGAAAGAAAGAAAGAAAGAAAGAAAGAAAGAAAGAAAGAAAGAAAAAAGGATAGGTGTAAAACCATATACACTATCATTTCTAGGAAATATATCAACACATTAATAGAAATTATCTGGACGGTAAAATAGGAAAACAGGTGGACTTTTTCATCCTTCTGCATTTTCCAAAGTTTTTGAAATTAGTTTGTTACTTTTATCAGCAAGAAAAGCCATGTATTTTATTTTAAAAAACGCAAAAGAAGTCTGAGCAGAGGCCCCTGTACTACAGAGGATTTGGGCCGTCAGAGTGATGCTGGGAATGGGGCAAGGATGACTGAGAGAAGGGCCTGTGCCATGTACTGTGCCTGGGAGCCTGAGACTTCCAGAAACAGTGACTCTCTTGCTTGTTCTCATACCCCATGAAACTCTACAATGTAAACCAAAGGAATTGCCCCAAGGCTCCTGCACCTGCTCCAGAGAGGCGAGGAGCCCAGGGAGGGCTATCCCTCTTCGCAGGGGCTGGGGGTGAAGAGACAGTCCCATCAGCCTCTGGCCGGTGGCTAAGGAGAGGGAAACCAGAGAGCTATGGCCTGGGCCCAAGTAAGGAGGACAAAAATGGGGCAAGAGCGGAGTCTGCCCAGGACGGGAAGGAGGAGAGAGCAAGGGAAAGAAAGGGCCTGGTTGAGGCTGTTTTTTAATTTCTCTAGCAGCCACTGCAACAGGAATGATTCCACTGTGCACACCAGTTACAACTAAGGTTATGTCAGAGTTCATCGGCCATCCTGGGAAACCTAGCCAATCCTCTAGAAAATGTGTTCTGAGCTCTAAGGGGGCCTGACAAGTGACTTTTAACACAGTGCTCATCTGTACATAGGAGAGGCCCGTCCTGTGCTGCCTAAGCATCCCCAAAGAAAACCTAGGAAGGTCTTGCTCTAGGAGCCCTTCCAGGAACCTAGCTCCCTCCCACCTCAGTTGGTTGGGGTCAGGCCATCACTAAGGCAGCAGAGAACATGGGATAAGGATGAAAAAGTGGTGGGACAATCAAGGCATCACAACACTAGGGTCACCTGGGGACCACGCACTGGCCTGGGCCTGGACATTACAATTCTGCCTGTCCCCAACTCTGAGTAGCCTTTTGCTCCTTGGACCCCAACTCCAAGAGACCCTCTTTGTCTTCCTCTCTCCTGTTCCTTTCCATCCTCCCATCAATGGCTGGATTCTCTTATCAACTAAGCCCAAGGGAATGACCTTCATCTAGGATGGATAAACTTCCGGGGGATGTTACAAAGGCAAAACGAGAATAGTGATGAGAGATAAGACAGACATGATTGGTGGATTTCTAAATGCACTATCTTTATTTTCTTTACTTCTTTTGTGTGTTGGTTTTTGCTCATTGGTGCCTTTTAAATAAGTGTCTCTTTGATCCTTTTCTTGAATCTGTCACCTAGTTCTGGTAAGAAAAGAAATCTCTTTCTGGAAGGCAGAGGACAAGCTGGGGACATAGTGGGCTTTCCTACAGGGCCAGGAGGAAGGGGACCCTGGTCTGAGACAGTAGCCGAGGCTGGAATTAGGAGCCAACCCTTGGGTTCAGGGGAGGAAACATGGAGATCATAATGGAATCTGCCCGTGCGGGAAAATGATGGAAGGAGAGAACAGAGGGAAGGAGATGAAATATAGCAAGAGCCTCTCTGGTCTTACATCCTCCCTCCTACGCCACTGTGTGGAGGAGCGTCCTTCATAAAACTGTGCTCATCTTGAGATGCAGAGCAAATGACACCCATAAACTCCACCTTCCGTTTCTGACAACAGGTCTACAGGAGAAAACCGGTGATTCCCCAAGAATGGCGCTATCGGCAGTGACCGTGAGCCCTCTGGAATCTGCACTCTGTACCAGAAATGAATCCCTGAATCACACAACCTGGTCCTCAGAGCAAGCGACTCAGCCCCCAGTAGAATCACGAGAACAGCACCGTTATATCTACATTTCCCTGCTCATTTGCATACTGGGAGTAATTGGGAATGGACTTTTGATGTTGTTTCTCATCTTCTACGTAAAGAGGAAGCCATTCACTGTCTACAACCTACACCTCGTCATCGCTGACTTCATGGTCCTCTGCACATCTGTCCTCCCGCTGATAATCCTGCTTTGTGATCGCCTCAACGATGACACCTTACTGAAATACATCATCTTCCTGATACTTTTTGGCTACAACACAGGTCTGCACCTTCTCACCATCATCAGTGTGGAGCGGTGTCTCTCTGCTTTACCCAATCTGGTACCAGTGCCAACTCCCAAAGCACCAATCTGCTGTAGCCTGCACTCTGCTGTGGGCACTTTCTCTTCTTGTGTTTGGATTAGAAAACTTCTGCATCCAGGTAGATGAGTTTAGATTCCCAAAACGTCCATACGTTTATAAATTTTTAGGTATCTTGGCATTCCTTGTCTTTGTTCCTCTCATGATCTTCACCAGTTTGAGGCTCTTCATCCAAGTCTGCTGTAACCTGAAGCCACACCAACCTGCCAAGCTCTACATAATCATCATAGCTACTGTGGTCTTGTTTCTTGTCTTTGCCATGCCCATAAAGGTCCTGCGCATCATAGCCTTTTTTTAATCCTAGTAACAACTTGGTGTGGAAATTATATCCTTATTTGAATATTTTGTCCACTATCAATTGCAGTGTCAATCCAATTGTCTATTTTGTGGTAGGTCGTATCAGGAGAAAGAAAGTAGAAAGTCCCTAAGAGAAGCACTGCAAAAGGTCTTGGAAGAAAAACCAGTGGCAGACTTGGGTGAGAACGTTGCACAGCCTTCTTCACCCTCAACGGCCTTCAGCTAGGATGTCCTTGGGAGAAGACTATTCTATGTCATCTCAGTGTGGGAAAAGATAACACGGTTCTGATGTCACTTCTCTATTTTCCTTCCTGGTGGCTCATCTAAGATTAAAAAAGAAATTCCTCAGTTCCTCCTAGGAATTAATAATACTAACAATACCCTATGATGCTCATGTGTTCTACTTTGCCATGCTGGTTTTGCAAGAGCTGACATTTTTGAACACTTACTCTACTGCAGGCACTGAGCTATGTGTTACCTATATTGTCTCGTTTAATCTTCTTGACAATCTTATGAGCCAATATTGTTGTTCTACCATGACATGAAGGAGTGAGGCTTAGAAAGGTTTAGTAAAGTTGCAGAGCATGGATGTGACAGAGCCAAGCTGGGACCCAAGGAGTCCAACCCCCAAACCCATGCTTACAACCATAATGCCCAGGACAGTCCATGAGAGGTAGCATTGTAAACTATTTTTCATGCTGCCTTTGACACCACTCCCCACTTTCTTTCACTCATGTCTCTTTTTTAAATCTTGCACTATTCATCAGAGGGAAACCATTTTTTTCCCCTTAGGAATAGGAACTATTGTTGGAGCACAAGAGTGCACATTAATACTTGTGGAAGGACTATAGGAACATCCTCCAGAGATGTCCTTATTGTGCACTTGTTAAGAACTCATCCTGGGATGGAGTGGGAAATAGATGAGATGTCCCAAAGTCCTTTAAGAATGTCATCCTTTGAGGTGGAAGGATCACTTGAGCCTGGGAGGTCGAGGCTGCATGAGCCATGATGGCGCTACTACACTTCAGCTTGGGTGACAGAGGAAGACCCCATCTTAAAAAAAAAAAAAAAAAATTCCTCCCATCAGAATGACAAGGAGCTTCAAAAAGAATTATTGTAGTTTGACTTGAACATGGAAATTTTCACTTCTTTTCTTTCTGTTTGGTGTTCTTAATATGGAATATGTATACATCCATGCATAAAATATACAGCACTAATAAACATTTTCTTTGCAAAGTGTATAAAAAACAAAGTCATGTATTTTTCTAGAGTATTTTGGCAAACAGCTATTACACAATCTCTCTAGCCCACCATCTATCATTCCTCAATTTATTACTGAGTAGCAGATTTTGAATGCTGCCAATTCTTTTTGGAATGAGCGCTTGATTTTTTTTTTTTTTTTTTTTTTAATCACAAAGAAAACATT
The DNA here is from genome assembly GCF_037993035.2 of Macaca fascicularis. Taxonomy (NCBI): domain Eukaryota; kingdom Metazoa; phylum Chordata; class Mammalia; order Primates; family Cercopithecidae; genus Macaca; species Macaca fascicularis. The sequence goes on from NC_088378.1 coordinate 11,136,154, forward strand.
CTGCCACAGTCCCAAGGCACTACTGATGGACTTCACTATTTTAAGCCAGCTGAGTCCATGGCACTTTCCAGGACTATTTATAGATTTTGCTCATCCTTTCATTTTCCTACTGAGATAATCTTGTGGTCCAACCTGATTGTCACATAATAAAGCCTTCTTCAATTTAATTCTATTTGGCTGAGTGCAGTGGCTCAGGCCTGTAATCCCAGAACTTTGGGAGGTCAAGGCAGGCGGATCACCTGAGATCAGGAGTTCAAGACCAGCCTGGCCAATATAGTGAAACCATGTCTGTACTGAAATCACAAAAATAAAAATTAAAAAATTAGCTGGGTGTGATGGTGTGCGCCTATAATCCCAGCTACTTGGGAGGCTGAGGCACGAGAATCGTTTGACCCAGGAGGCAGAGGTTGCAGTGAGCCAAGACTGTGCTACTGCACTCCAGCCTGGATGACACAGTGAGACTCCATCTCAAAAAAAAAAATTAATTCTACTCAACCAGGAATTTTACTGAATGTTCTATGATTTGGTGGTGTTTGGACAGTTCTAACATAAGATGAGAATGTGCATTGTAAGACATAAATTAGAAAATGTATTTTTAATAAATATGACAATAGGTTAATATCCCTTAAAATATAGAATGCTCAATTAAATTAAGAAGAAAAACATTGGGACACCAACAGATTAAATAGGTAAATGGCATGGTAGAATATTGATTGATTGATTGATTCATTGATTTTTTCTTTGAGTTGGAGTCTCACTCTGTCACCCAGGCTGGAGTGCAGTGGTGCAATCTTGGCTCACTGCAACTTCTGCCTCCCAGGTTCAAGTGTTTCTCCTGCCTCAGCATCCTGAGTAGCTGAGATTACAAGTGTGTGCCACCAAAACCAGCTAAGTTTTTAGATTTTTGGTAGAGACGGGGTTTCACCATGTTGACCAGGCTGGTCTGGAACTCCTGACCTTGTGATCCACCTGCCTTGGCCTCCCAAAGTGCTGGTATTACAGGCGTGAGCCACCGCACCGGGCCTGGTAATTTATAACCCAAACGTACCACACAAACACACAAGCAAAACAAATGGTCTGTAAACACAAAAAAAAGTTGTAACTCACTAGTAATCAAAAATGTAAAATTAGAGTAACAGAACACAATTTTAACCTATACAAACAGCAAAGCCTAAAATAAACAAAATTGTGATTTTGTAGCTAGCCAGAGGGTGGCAAGAATGGCCTTGACAAAAACTGCTGATAGGAGAATAAACAGCTACTTGGGCTAGTTCCTCTGTGTTGAGAAGAGAACTTTAACCTGACTTTTGCCCATCTGACAGAGTGAAGAGGATGTCTTCACAGCAACACAGAGTATGTCCCCTCCAAACTCCCAACTGCGAATACTACCTTGCACTCTTGGAATCCCGTCCTCATCAGTAAGGCAACGGGAGAAATCATAAACATAAATCCCTGACAGAAGAACAAAGCCTTCATCTCTCTGTGTCTCCAGACACTGGAGATTTTACTCTGAAGGGAAACCAGGCCACTTCAGAGCTGAGTAGTCAGAAAGCACCGTTTCATTCTCTTGAAGTCTGCCTTTACAAAATGGCCCTTTGATGGGGTATATTTGGCTTGCCCTGAGAAACATGGTACGAAATTGCCCTAGTAACTTTCCTGCTCTATTTGTTAGTGAGATGGAGTTGAGAATGTCATTCATCACATCATGTGGCGTGTCCTCTCTAAGAGATCTCAGGATCGGCCGGGTGCGGTGGCTCATGCCTGTAATCCCAGCACTTTGGGAGGCCGAGGCGGGTGGATCACGAGGTCAAGAGATCGACACCATCCTGGCCAACATGGTGAAACTGTCTCTATTAAAAATATAAAAATTAGCTGGACGTGGTGGTGGGCGCCTATAGTCCCAGCTACTCGGGAGGCTGAGGCGGGAGAATTGCTTGAACCCGGGAGGTGGAAGTTGCAGTGAGCTGAGATCATGCCATTGCACTCCAGCCTGGGCAACAGAGCGAGACGCCATCTCAAAAAAAAAAAAAAAAAGAAACCTCAGGATCAGGAAAATTATGCTTCTTCTGAATACCTATGAACCGGTAAGTATGACCCTTAAAGCTAAGCATTTTTCCCTTTTTGCTTTGACTGCCAGGAAGCTCAGAAACAAATTTATGAATTACCTCAAGTGACTTTATGTGACCATATAGTAATTTTGTTGTTTGCTAATATGGGTTTTAATTCCTTGCTATAGTTAAGCTTGCAGTCTGCAGTTATTTATTTCAGCCTTCAGTATTCACCCTATTTTGGTGAACCACAGCAATGATGGAAGGGGTATAAGTAAATGTACGTTCATTAAAACTATCAAAAGAAACTCATAAGCTCCAATTGGATGTCAAAGGAGGCTTTTTGAAAGTTTGGAAATGAATTTTTTAAAAAGTTTGGAAATCCCAGATCATATCTGGAAGCTCTTAACTGAGACTGTTTTTTTCTGACATTCTGTGTCATTTTTAGGGCAAATACTTTATGTCATGTTCAGTACTTTTGGGGGATATAAAAAACTTAGGGCATCTGGCTGGGCGCAGTGGCTCACACCTGTAATCCCAGCACTTTGGGAGGCTGAGGGGGAGGATCACTTGAGGTCAGGAGTTCGACACCAGCCTGGTCAACATGGCGAAACTCTGTCTCTATTAAAAATACAAAAATATTAGCTGGGCATGGTGGCGTGGCCTGTGGTCCCAGCTACTCAGGAGGCTGAGGCAGGAGAATCACTTGAACCTGGGAGGCTGAGGTTGCGGTGAGCCAAGATCACACCACTGCACTACAGCTTGGGTCACAGAATGAGACTCCATCTGAAAAACCAAAAACAAAAACAAAAACAAAAAACAAAAACAAAAAAACCTAAGGCATCTCTAAATGTATATTTTAATTTCTGTTTAGTAATTGCTTATTTAAGTAGCAGCTTCCATCCATAAAATACCTCTATTCCTTCTAGAAAATAATGATAGCAAACACTATATTATTGTTACATTTATGTTTGTACTTATTCAACAAATTTATCTCAAGCACCTACTGTGACAGTGGCTCAAGACTCTGGGAAGATGTCTAATAGCTTTGCAGGAGTCTGGGTCCCTTTGGCCCTGCAGGCTAGTGACCCTTCAGGCTAAGGCTATGTCTTACTCACCTTTGTATTTCCGGCACCAAGCAGTTTTGGGCAGTTCAGAGGCCTTCAATAAATGTTATCTTATAACTCTTGCTTTCTTCTCTAAAATTTTTATTTTTAATTGACAAATAATAATTATAGGCTAGGTACAGTGGCCATGCCTGTAATCCCAAGTGCTTTGAGAGGCTGAGGCAGGTGGATCACTTGAGCCCAGGAGTTTGTGACCAGCCTGGGCTACATGGTAAAACCCTGTCTCTACTAAAAATACAAAAATTATCTGGGCGTGGTAGCACTGGCATGTAGTCCCAGCTACTTGGGAGGCTGAGGTGGAAGGTTGAGTGAGTCTGGGAGGTTCAGGCCGCAGTGAGCCATGATGGTGCCACTGAACTCTAGCCTGGGTGACAGAGTGAGACCCTGTCTCAAAAATAAGTAAATAAATAAACGATTAAAAAATCATATACATTTGTGGGGTATGATGTGATGTTTTCATACATGTATATGCTGTGAAATGATTATGTCAAGCTAATTAACATATCCATCACCTTACCTACTTATAATTTTTTATAGTGAGAATGTTTAAAATCTACTCTATTAACAATTTTGACGTACATAATACATTGTTATTAACTGGTCACCATGCTGTGCAACAGACTTTGAAAACTTATTCCTCCTGTCTAACTGAAACTTTGTACTGTTTGACCAACATCTCCCCAATCCCCCCAGCCCCTATCCAGCCCCTGGAAATGATCATTCTACTCTCAGCTTCTGTAAGTTTGGCATTATTAGATTCCACATATAATAATTTTGTGATTCCTGCCTTGCATTAGTCCGTTTTCACACTGCTGATAAAGACATACCCGAGACTAGGCAATTTACAAAAGAAAGAGGTTTAATTGGACTTACAGCTCCACGTGACTGGGAAAGCCTCACAATCATGGCAAGAGGTCAAGGAGGAGCAAGTTCTGTCTTACATGGATGGCAGCAGGCAAAGAGAGAATGAGGAAGATGAGAAAGTGGAAACCCCTGATAAAACCATCAGATCTCATGAGACTTATTCACTACCATGAGAACAGTTTGGCGGAAACTGCCCCCATGATTCAATTGTCTCCCACCAGGTCCCTCCCACAACACATGGGGATTATGAGAGTACAATTCAAGATGAGATTTGGGTGGGGACACAGAGCCAAACCATATCATTGCACCCCTGGCCTCTGCCAAATCTCATGTCCTCACATTTCAAAACCAACCATGCCTTCCCAACAGTCCCCCAAAGTCTTAACTCATTTCAACATTAACCAAAAAGTCCACAGTCCAAAGTCTCATCTGAGACAAGGCAAGTCCCTTCTGCCTATGGGCCTGTAAAATCAAAAGCAAGCTAGTTATTTCCTAGATACAACAGGGGTACAGACATTGGGTAAATACAACTGTTCCAAACGGGAGAAATTGGCCAAAATGAAGGGACCACAGGTCTCATGCAAGTTGGAAGTCCAACAGGGCAGTCAAATATTTTTTTTTTTTTTTTTTTTTTTTTTTTTTTTTTTTTTTTTTTTTTTTTTTTTGAGATAGAGTCTCGCTCTGTTCCCCAGGCTGGAGTGCAGTGGTGCAATCTTGGCTCACTGCACGCTCCGCCTCCCAGGTTCACCCCATTCTCCTGCCTCAGCCTCCCGAGTAACTGGGACTACAGGCGCCTGCCACCACGCCCGGCTAAATTTTTTTGTATTTTTTTTTAGTAGAGACAGGGTTTCACCGTGTTAGTCAGGATGGTCTCGATCTCTTGACCTTGTGATCCGCCCACCTCAGCTTCCCAAAGTGCTGGGATTACAGGTGTGACCCACCGCACCCGGCCAGCAGTCAAATCTTAAAGCTCCAAAATGACCTCCTTTGACTCCATGTCTCATATCTAGGTCACACTGATGCAAAAGGTAGGTTACTATGGTCTTGGGCAGCTCTGCCCCTGTGTCTTTACAGGGTACAGCCTCCCTCTCAGCTGCTTTCACAGGCTGGTGTTGAGTGTCTGTGGCTTTTCCAGGCACACAGTGCAATCTGTCAGCGGATCTACCATTCTGGGGTCTAGAGTACGGTAGCCCTCTTCTCACAGCTCCACTAAGCAGTGCCCCAGTAGGGACTCTGTGTGGGGACTCTGACCCCACATTTTCTTTGCACACTGCCCTAGCAGAGGTTTTCCCTGAGAGCCCCACCCCTGCAGCAAACTTCTGCCTGGGCATTCAGATGTTTCCATACATCTTCTGAAATCTAGGTGGAGATCCTCAAATTCCCAATTCTTGACCCCTGTGCCCCCGCAGGCTCAACATCACATGGAAGTTGCCAAGGCTTGGGGCTTGCACCCTCTGAAGCCATGGCCCAAGCTCTACATTGACTTTTTTTTGTTGTTTTTTTGAAACAGAGTCTCACTCTGTCATCCAGGCTGGAGTGCAATGGTACAATCTTGGCTCACTGTAACCTCTGCCTCCTGGGTTCAAGTGATTCTACTGCCTCAGCCTCCTGAGTAGCTGGGATTACAGGCGCATGCCACTGCGCCCGGCTAATTTTTGTGTTTTTAGTAGAGATGAGGTTTCACCATGTTGGTCAGGCTGGTCTCAAACTCCTGACCTTGTGATCCACCCACCTCAGCCTCCCAAAGTGCTGGGATTACAGGCATGAGTCACCACACCCAGACTACACTGGCTTTTTAAAGCCACAGCTGGAGTGGCTGGGATGCGGGACACAAAGTCCCTAGGCTGCACATGGCTTCGGGACCCTGGGCCTGGCCCACAAAACCACTTTTTCCTCCTAGACCTCTGGGCCTGTGATGGGAGGGGCTGCTGTGAAGACCTCTGACACGCCCTCAAGACATTTTCCCCATTGTCTTGGGGATTAACGTTAAGCTCCTTGTTACTTATGCAAATTTCTGCAGCTGGCTTGAATTTCTCCTCAGAAAATAGGATTTGCTTTTCTATCACATAGTCAGGCTGTAAATTTTCCAAACTTTTATACTGTTTCCCTTTTAAAACTGAATGCCTTTAACAGCACCCGAGTCACCTCTTGAATGCTTAGCTGCTTAGAAGTTTTTTCTGCCAGATACCCTAAAGCATCTCTCTCAAGTTCAAAGTTCCACAAATCTCTAGGGCAGGGGCAAAATGCTGCAAGTCTCTTTGCTAAAACATAACACGAGTCACCTTTGCTCCAGTTCCCAACAAGTTCCACATTTCCATCTGAGACCACCTCAGCCTGGACCTTAATTGTTCATATCACCATCAGCATTTTTGTTAAAGCCATTTAACAATTCTCTAGGAAGTTCCAAACTTTCCCACATTTTCCTGTCTTCTTCTGAGCCCTCCAAACTGTTCCAAACTCTGCCTGTTACCCAGTTCCAAAGTCTCTTCCACGTTTTCAGGTATCTTTTCAGCAACACCCCACTCTACTGGTACCAGTTCACTGTATTAGTCCATTTTCATGCTGCTGATAAAGTCATACCCGAGACTCGGCAATTTAAAAAAGAAAGGGGTTTAATTGGACTTACAGTTCCATGTGACTGGGGAAGCCTCACAATCATGGTGGAAAGCAAGGAGGATCAAGTCCCGTCTTACATGGATGGCAGGAGGCAAAGAAAGAATGAGGAAGATACAAAAGCAGAAACCCCTGTTAAAACCACGAGATTTTGTGAGACTTATTCCCTACCATGAGAACAGTATGGGGGGAACCACCCCCATGATTCAATTATCTCCGATGGGGTCTCTCCCACAACACATGGGAATTATGGGAGTACAATTCAAGATGAGATTTGGGTGGGGACACAGAGCCAAACATATCATGCCTTCTGGCATCTCCCATTACATTGCTGATTGATTTAGTTAGTGCCATATATTCGTTTATTGTTTGCTTGTTGTTTTATGAGTGTTAGCACAGCCTCCTGGGTAGACAATAAGCTATTTGAGGACAGGAATCATATTACATCTACCTAGATACCTATGTTTCTATCCAGCTGTCCAGTGCTAGTATCTGTCTACCTACCTGTCTACCTATATATCTATCACTGTGCTAGCAGGGGCACCGCAAAATGTTACTGAGTGCTTTGTAAATATCTAACTCAGAATTATTAATAAACTTATTAGACTCCATGAATAAATTAATTTCTGCATCCAGTTTGTCACTACTGATGGTCATTAGCTCGTAACACTTCTCTGCTCACATATAATGAAGCAGTCGTAATGTTCTGCATTTTATTCCCTGGAAGTCTCTGTCATTATTGCTTGTCTTATGTAGTAGCTGCAGAGGGCCAGGACCATTTAACTTTCCTTTCTCCTCCCAGTGTGCACTTAATAAATGATTTTGGCAGCAGGTTACAAAGGTAAAGGTGTTTCTAACTAGCTTTGCTTCTGGTGTCTGAAAAATACCCAGCTATAGCACCCAAAAATCACACACCAACTGCAGAGCTCAGTAGAGACCAATGTTCACACAGCGCAGTTAGGAGCTACACTGAGAATCGATGGCCAAGAATTGGATACACGTTCTCAATTCCAAAATTTCTGGAAACTATAGCCATGTAAGAGCTCCCATACAGATAAGGATTAAAATAATTGCATAGCTGTGTGCGGTGGTACACACCTGTAGCCCCAGCTACTCAGGAAACTAAGGCAAGAGGATCCCTTGAGCCCAGGAGTTCAAGGCCAGCCTGGGCAACATAGAAGACCCTGTCTCTAAAAATGAATACATACATACATAAGTTTAACAAAATACCATAGGAGATAAAAATACTGTCAGATACCACAGTGCAAACAAAGCACAGCACGTTAAGTCAGCATTGTGATTTTGTACCAGCCTGAATCACTGCCTTTCTGGATAAACTCACTTATTCCAACTGCCCAACCAGTCCCTGCCCCTCCTCCCATCTTTTTCTTCACTTCCACAATCCTTTGCCCCAGTGGATACATGGTAGATTAGACAGAAAACGTGGCATCAACCCCACCTCTCTTGCTTTTCCCTTTATGAGAATATGCTGGCGGAGAGGTTGAACTACTGACCAACTGTTTAGAGTGTTCAGCACTTTTCAGATGTGCCCTCCTGCCCCCAACTGGCACAGGAAAGGGAAGAGCTGGCCTGGGCCTGTGTGGGTACTCCTCAGGTCCCAGTCCCTGAATCAGGAGACACTGGCTGTTCCGGGAGAGGGCTGCTTCTCCCAGCAGAGGCCCTAAAAACATAGAGTCCTGAGATCGAGGAGGTTTGGGACTAAGCTGCAAGGTGGGCTCCCGAGTGCCCAGAGGAAGCGGGAAGCCCCCATAAGCACCTCTCCCACAGCCATTCGTCCACTCAGCCACAGGTACGCACTGAGGACCGACTGATGACACATGCTGCCCTAAACGCTTGAGACACAACGATAGACAAAGCAGAAATCCCTGCTTGCAGAACGATTAAACTCCAGTGGAAAGACAATTAAACAAACAAAAAAAGGATGTTTCAGGGGACACCTGGGGAATCATGACCGATTCATTGTAGTGCCCCAACTGAAAGCCTAGGGAGTTCCTGTGGACACAGTCGGTGCTCAATAAATTTTTGTTGAATTGGGGGAAAAAAATCTATGGAGGAAGATATAACAAAAAAAAAAAAAAAAGAAATAATTAGATAATGTAGGCAGTGTTGGGCTATGGGGAAAAGCTAAAGAGAAAAAGCAAGGATGTGCATTAGGGGTGCGGGGGTGCAGAGACGGAGGTGCAGTCTCCGAGCAGCCAGAGCGCTCCTGAGCTTCCGGAGCGAGAAGGAGGTGGTGTGAGCTGGGAACACCAGGACACTTAAAACCTAACCTGCAAACTCACTGCCCAGACCAAGGGACCACCCTAGTGACCTCATCTTAACCAATTACATCTGCAAAGACCCTATTTCCAAGTAAGGTCACATTCACCGGGGGGGGTGGTGGCGATCAGGACTTGAACATATCTTTTAGGGGACACAGTTCAGCTCCTAAGAGGGAGCGCATCTGCCAGGAATGCAGGCCGCAATTTCCCTTCCCGAGTAGCCCAGGCAGGGGCACCCACCGGGGAGGGGGAGGAGGACTGAACCAAGTAGGGCACAGCACCCCCAGCTTGCTGTAAAGAATGCTGCCCTTCCTCTCACCCCAGCATAGAAGGGCGCCTCCAAGGGCAGCTGAGCTGGAGCCAGGAGGCTGCGGGCAGGGCCAGGCCATAAGCCCAGGGCTGAGAGTGGCGCCACTGCAGGCCTTGTGCCTCCCAGGAGAGTTGGCAATGGGCCTCTGCCCCTTGGATGGCACCAGAACAGCCTAGGGGACAGGATGGAGGGCTCAAGAGGAAGGTGGGGTGGGGAAAGGGTGAAGCAAACTCCTAAGGATCCCACGGCCTCATAAGAGGGAGAAGCCAAGAGCCCAACCATCCCCCTCCCTTAATCAGAGTGACACAGAGGACCAGTATGTCCCCATCCAAGGCCCTGGAGAGACAAAGCTACCAGAGTCAATGACTGCCTGACACAGAACAACTTTTGATGGCCAGCTCCGGGTAGGGCTGAGCAGGTGAGGGCAGGTAGATAGTGATTCTGAACTCATGAGGTGGCAGGTGTTGGAAATGGCTGTGCCACCCTTTACAGACTGACCGCAGGCTGAACTGGTAACACTGTGACACTTCAAATCTAGCCTGAAGCCTGCTGTCCCCGCGACCTAGTCACAAACAGCTGCACTGAAAATCTAGCCTGAAAGCTTGCTGTCCACATGATCCAGTCACATACAGCTGTGGGACTGAGACACCACGGACTGCCCGCTGGTGAGCCCAGTCTCAAATCTGTCCCATGGCCACACCCCACCTCTCAGCCTGGGGAGGGCAGGCAGAGGAAGCAAAGAGCCCCTCATGCCCTCAGTCTGCCCAAGACCCCTCAGGATCACCACGCAGAGAGGAAAATGCCACCACGCCCTGTCCCCACGCACCAGGGCAGCAGGTCCTGGGTTCAGATCCTTCCCAGCTCCAGACTCACTGGCTCTGTGGCCCTGAGAAACTCACGCGAGTGTGCAACATTTCAGTCCCTCTTCGGTAGAAGGGGACACCGACAGCCCCTGCCTTCCCCCTGCCCCCCAACCCCAGCACAGGGATCACATGTCAGTCCCAGGAAGGCCTTATCACAGCCACTGTCAGCAAAGAGAGCCACTGTTGTTAACAATTTTAAAAGTTTTAATCTAAGAGCCTTATAAGAATCACCAGTGGTGGTTGGTTTTTTTTGTTTTGTTTTGCTTTGTTTTGTTTTGAGATGGAGTCTCACTCTGTCACCCAGGCTGGAGTGCAGTGGCAAGAGTTGGGTGCCAGAGCATCACTCACTGTCCACCCAGGGCCCTTCTAGCACCACTCCAGGCCTTGGCTTTGTACTCAACAGAAAGCAAAACCATTTCAGTAGTAGCAGAAGCATTCTGCATGGGTAGTAATGAAGGAAGGGACAGTGTTAATGGAAATCAAATGTGCCAAGTGCAGTGGCTCACACCTGTAATCCCAGCACTTGGGGAGGCCAAGGTGGGAGGCTTGCTTGAGCTCAGGAGGACGAGATCAGCCTGGGCAACATAGAAAGACTGTGCATAAAAAAATTAAGGTTAGCCAGGCATGGTGGTACATACCTGAAGCCTCAGTTACGCTGGGGGGCCAAGGCAGGAGGATCACTTGAGCCTGGGGAGATCAAGGTTACAGTGAGCTATGGTTGCACCACTGCACTCTAGCCTGGGTGACAGAGTGAGATCCCATCTCAAAAAAAAGAAAAGAAAATAAAAAGAAAATAAAATGCAAAGAAAAGTCAAATGAAAATGATTGAGAAGAAGGAAAGAAAAGAATCCTGTTCTGTTATCTTTCTTGAAGATAATCTGGAAAGAAACCAGGCAGGAAAAATGAAACTTTGGGATATTAATATACTCACTGAATGTTTTTAAGAGGATACTACTACAGAAAAGGTCTATAGAGGCCAGGAGTGGTGGCTCACACCTGTAATCCCAGAACTTTTGGAGGCTGAGATGGGCGGATCACTTGAGGTCAGGAGTTTGAGACCAGCCTGGCCAACATGGCGAAACCCCATCTCTACTAAAAATACAAAAATTAGCCAGGCATGGTGGTGCACATCTGTAATTCCAGCTACTTGGGAGACTGAGGCACAAGAATTGCTTAAATCTGGGAGGTAGAGGCTGCAGTGAGCCAGGGTCATACAACCGCATTCCAGCCCGGGTGACAGAGCAAGACCCTATCTCAAAAAAAAGAAAAAAAAGAAAAAGAAAAAGGCTGGGCACTGTGGCTCACAGCCTGTAATCCCAGCACTTTGGGAGGCTCAGATGGGCGGATCACGAGGTCAGGATATTGAGACCAGCCTGGCCAACATGGTAAAACCCCATCTCTACTAAAAATGCAAAAATTAGCTGGGTGTGGTGGCATGTGCCAGTAATTCCAGCTACTTGGGAGGCTGAGGCAGGAGAATCACTTGAACCAGGGAGTCAGAGGTTGCAGTGAGCCGAGATTGCACCACTGCCCTCCAGCCTGGTGACAGAGTGAGGCTCTGCCTCAAAAAAAAAAAAAAAAAAGGCTGGGCGTGGTGGCTCACGCTTATAATCCCAGCACTTTGGGAGGCCAAGGTGGGCGGATCACAAAGTCAGGAGATCAAGACCAATCTGGCCAACACAGTGAAACCCCGTCTCTACTAAAAATACAAAAATTTAGCTGGGTGTGGTGGTGCGAGTCTGTAATCCCAGCTACTCGGGAGGCTGAGGCAGGAGAATGACACGAACCCGGGAGGCAGAGCTTGCCGTGAGTCAATATCACGCCACTGCACTCTAGCCTGGGCGACAAAGCGAGACTCCATCTCAAAAAAGAGAGAGAGAGACAAAGAAAAAAGTCCTATAGACACACAAAAGAGAAAATAATTGTGTTTACAGCAACTGCAACATTGATCAGTGGAAACTTGCTTTTAGTTCCTTATTTTTGGTGCTATTATGTGTCTTGTTTGTTTTTAATAAATGGTCCTAATGATTATATTCATTACTGTATTTATTGTTACCTTTCTACTCCTTCTGGAAGTTAATGAAATTACCCCTTCCTGAATTTTGATCTTCTTAAAAGTACAGAATTTTTCTAGGAGGTAGCTATTTATTTTAGGAGTAGAGTTGTCAGATGTTTAACGAAAATATTTGGTATACATTATACAACGTTGTCAACCTACTAGATTTTTTAAATGGCATTTCATTATTTGTTTCTTGGTCAAAAGTGCGAACCCCAGAGTGGTGATTCCAAGCCAGACCTACCTGACCATTCAATGTGGAGTGACATCTAATCTCCCTTTCTTTGTGTCCAGAAGGTTCTGGAAACTTCATGCAAATAGGCCACCTGGTGGCTAGTTAAAATAGGTCATCTAGTGGTCACTCCAAAACCAAATGGTGAGAGTGGTTCTTTTCTGTCCAACTGTTGAAGAGGAGTAAGTGTTTCACCTGCCAGGCACATTGTAAGATAATGGGGAAGGTTGAAGGAGGACATTGTCTGTAGGCATCTCTAAGGAATGTCCATAGGTGTGTGTTTGATTCTTTTACTTGCCTTTATTTGGCAAAGGATGTGAAGTGGCTAATACAAATAAATGAAAATGTGGATAGCTATAAAAGCGAAAAGGAGAAAAGCTTAGGTAGAACCGGAGATGAAGGCTGCGGGGGAAATATAGGAGTAAATACGCAGACCATTGCACCAGTCTCTGGGCTCTAAGCTTCCTAGAGTCAAAGCAAAGTGAAAACCACAGCAGTGCTGGTGACCTGCATCTCTATGAGCCCAGTCATTCCTGACCAGGGGACATAGTAGGAACAGGAAGGAGACACACACAACTTCAGTCAGAATAGAATTTCTACAATGGATCTGCCTAGGGATGTAGTGAATGAAGGCTTCAAAATCAACTTTACTGTAAGTGCGACTCTGGAGTCATCAGATAGTATTTCTTTTTCTTTTCTTTCTTTTTTTTTTTTTTTTTTTTTTTTTTTTTTTTTTTTTTTGAGCAGCAGCAAGATTTGTTGTGAAGAGCGAAAGAACAAAGCTTTCACAGCGTGGAAGAGGACCCAAGTGGGTTGCCTGAGATGGTGTTTCTTATGACTTTTTTTTTTTTTTTGGAGATGGAGTCTCACTCTGTTGCTGAGGCTGTAGTGCGGTGGCGCGATCCCAGCTCACTGCATCTTCCATCTCCTGGGTTCAAGCAATTCTACTGCATCAGCCTCCCAAGTAACTGGGATTACACACAGCACCATGCCCAGCTAATTTTGTATTTTTAGTAGAGACAGGGTTTCATGATGTTAGCCAAGCTGGTCTAGAACTCCCAACCTCAGAGGATCCACCAGCCTTGACCTCCCAAAGTGCTAGGATTTGGGATTACAGGCATGAGCCATTGTACCCAGACAGTTTTTTGTTTTTGTTTTTTTTGAGATGGAGTCTCACTCTGTCACCTAGGCTGGGGTGCATTGGTATGATCTCAGCTCACTGCAACCTCCGTGATTTTCCTGCCTCAAGTTCCCAGGTAGCTGGGATTACAGGTGTGTACCACCATGTCTGGCTAATTTTTGTATTTTCAGTAGAGACAGGGTTTCACTATGTTGACCAGGCTGGTCTCGAACTCCTGACCTCAGGTGATCCACCTGCCTCCACCTCCCAAAGTGCTGGGATTACAGGTGTGAGCCACCACGCCCAGCCTCTTATGACTCTTTTAAACAATTTTGATTGGAATATAATTCACATATCATGAAATTCACCCATTTAACATGTATAATTCAGTGGCTTTTAGCATATTCACAGAATTGTGTAACCATTACCACAACCTAACTTTAGAACATTTCATCACCACTAGGAAAAAGCACGTACCCATTAGCGGTCATTCCCTACTCCCTGACAACCACACACTTCTGTCTCTATAGATTTGTTCATTCTGGAAATTTCATATAAATGGAATCATACCATATGTGGTATTTTGTCACTGGCTTTCACTTAGCACAGTGTTTTCCATCCATGTTTTACCATGTGTATACTTCAATTCTTTTAATTGCCAAATAATATTCTACCATATGGATTGATCTTATGTCTCTTATAAAGTTACACAGAGAATGTAATTCTAGGGTGGTCGGGGTGGGTAGACTTTCTGGTAATCCAGCTGGGTCCCATGGAGTTAACAGAATATCTAAGAGATGAGATGTACAACAAATTCTTCAATTATGTTCCTAAACTTTTCCAGGGGAATAGTCAATCAAAATTGAATGGAGAACAGCCCAAGAGTATACTGACTAAAAAGGCGTGGACAAGCAAGACACATGCTTAGCTAGACTGAAGGTTGACTCACAAATGTCAAAAATTAACTGATCAGATGAGATGAAGAAAGAACCTTTTGTGAAAGTTAAGGACCCTAATGAAGATGTATACTTAGAAAGACAACCATTCCATCTGTGCATGAAGGTAGGTCATGGGAGCCCTGGCAGGTTGAGACAGGGATTTACTTAGAAAACTGTTCTGAGGACTGCGTGTGGTGGCTCACGCCTGTAATCCCAGCGCTTTGGGAGGTGGAGGCAGGCAGATCACGAGGTCAAGAGTTCAAGACCAGTCTTACCAACATGGTGATACCCTGTCTCTACTAAAAATACAAAAAATTAGCCAGGCATGGTGGTGCGCGCCTGTAGTCCCAGCTACTCGGGAGGTTGAAACAGGAGAATCGCTTGAACCCAGGAGGCAGAGGTTGCAGGGAGCAGAGATCATGCCACTGTGCTCCAGCCTGGGTGACAGAGTGAGACTCTGTCTCAAAAAAAAAAACAAAAACAAAAAAACAAAAAACAAAACAAAACCCCCCCACACACACACACACATACACACAAACAAACTGTTCTGAGTCTTCCACGGCTTGTGAATGAAAAATAAATTTGCACGGCTTAAAGCCCCGCTCAGATGACTTTGATCTTGAAGACTTTCAGAGCAGCAGTTAGCAGTTGCCTACCATTATCATAGAAAAACATTAACGCACCCATGAAAAGCTGGAATTTGAGAATGTAACTTCCAGATCAACCCATTAATATGAATAGGTTGCAAATGAACCTCTCAGTGAATACATTAGTTTACTTACTGGATGTGGACTAATTAAATCTGGGAAATTACCTGCCACAATAAGCCAAGAAAGCTATTCAAAGCAAAATGGGGCCAGCTCACTCCTGTAATCCCATCACTTTGGGAGGCTGAGGCGGGTAGATCACGAGGTCAGGAGATCGAGACCATTCTGGCTAACACGTAACACGGTGAAACCCCGTCTCTACTAAAAATACAAAAAATTAGCTGGGCGTGGTGGCAAGCACCTGTAGTCCCAGTTACTGGGGAGGCTGAGTCAGGAGAATTGCTTGAACCCGGGAGGTGGAGGTTGCAGTGAGCTGAGTTTGTGCCACTGCACTCCAGCCTGGGCAAAAGAGCAAGACTCCATCTCAAAAGAAAAAAAAAAGCAAAATGGGAATTTGGGGACCTTGTCTAGATTATAATACACTTAGACCCTTTCTATGATCTTTCTTTAGAGGGGTACTCCAGACTTTAGAGACTGTTGTCTTATCACCTTAACTCTTATCACAGAAGTCCTAACTATGAGTCATCCCTACCGAAGAGTTGAACTGATGATATAGGGTGATTCAGAAGAATAAGATACTTCGAGGATATCCTAATTTCTTTTAAGAGCTTTATGTTATCCAAGGATCCTGAGAATTTTCATCTGAGCACACAACAGATCTAATAATCATGGCTACTATTAGTAAGTACTTGCGTGTGCTGTGTGGTGCCTTGTGGGATTGTTTCACTCCATCTTCACAGTACCCCTATTCTTCCACTCATTCATTTCTTCTATTCAGCAAATATTAGGCACCCACATTGTGTCAGGCCTGGGCTAGCACTGGGAATAACATGAACAACAAAATCAGCCAGTTTGCCACTCTCATGGGGCTTACAGTGGCAGGACAGGAGGATGGAAGGTAAACGTCAAACAGATTAACACACAAGTCATTTCCAACTGTGACAAACTCGGTGAAAGAAAAGCACAAGGTGCTGTCACACAGAGTAGGGTAATGAGAGTAATGCAGACCTGGGGAGGAGGGCAAGCCCTTCTGGGGAGACGACACTTAGGCTGAGACCTGGAGGTTGAATGGGGCTTTGCATGCACTGACTCTGCCTGGAGAGAAAAGCATCATAGGCTGTATTTGAAATTGAAACAGGTCCAATTTTCCAAACAATCTGGATGCCCATAGAACTGAAGTTTGAGAAACTTACATTTGCACAAGACACACCTGCTGCCTATTGACCAACTCCTCTTCCTTACTACTCCCTAGTTCCTGTTTTCCTACAAGTAGCTACAATGAGAGGCTAGACCCCCACCTCATTCAACCACCTCCTGCCTGTTAACCAACTTATCCTCCTCGCCCTGCCTGTTTTTCTTCCTGGCTGTATAAACCCCTGACGTTTGTTGGGAGGGAGGGATGGATTTGAGGTTTGGCTCTGGATTCTACAGCTGGTATCATCCATAATACATTAGAGCCTTCTTCCCTGGCAACACTTTTTGCCTCAGTATTAGCTTTCTGGGCAGTAAGCAGTGGGACGTAGACTGAACCCCTGGTGTTTAGTAACAAACTCACACATGAAATATATTTTTAGGTGATTAGAAAGGGATGATAACTACCACTCGATGCAACTGTGCTAAGCATGTTTGTTTTTTTAGAGACAGGATCGCGCTCTGTAGCCCAGGCTGGAGTGCAGTGGTACATAGTTCACTGCAGCCTGCTCCAACTCCTGGATTCAAGAGATCCTCCCACCTCAGCATTCCAAGTAGCTAGGACTACAGGCGTGCACCACCACACCCATCTAACTTTTAACATTTTCTGTGGAGATGGAGGTCTCATTGTGTTGTGCCGGCTGGTCTCAGACTCCCTGGCTCAAGCAATCCCCCTGCCTCGGCCTTCCAACGTGAGCCACTGCACCCGGCCACTATAAGCATCTTATCTACACCATCTCACCAAACACGAAAACGACAAGGTTCATATTAACACTACTGGCACTACTTATACAACCACAGACTGGGATGTGAAGAAATGTCCCTTCATAATTTCTCCAGAATTAAAAAGAACTCCATTTCCCAGGTGGTGAGGTGGAAAATATTCAGTCCTACCCATTCAGAACTCAGTTTCTCAGAAGTCCCTTCCTCCGACGCTTCCCCGTCTCCCTGGAGGTGATGGCAGTCCCCTGGGGAGGGCGGGTGGTTTCTACTCCTGCCACAGGGAAGGAGCACCCGGTCCTCTGGCTTCCTCTGCTGGCTTTTATTGAAATCTGTTTCTTGCTGGTCCTCACGGTCATGCATTGGCTCCTTGATGAGATCCTACGTCCTGGCGTGGGCTCCTGCTTGCGGGGCGTTCCCCTCCTGCATCGTTGGTTCCCCAGAGCTGATATGGTTCCCTTGGGGTGAGCTAGTTCTGCGCCCTGAGAGCCACACCTCACTTTTCCCATGCTCTGCCTCCAGGCCGCCCGCCCTGGGTGACTTGCCAGCTACCCTCAGCTGGGTTCAGTCAGTGGGACGCCCTGCGGGAAGGTGGGGGCAGGAGGAATGGGGGAGCCAGCTGATGTCATCCATTCTCACCCGGTCTCTTGGCTTCTCAGGCAACACCTGCAGGACCTCCACAGCCCCCGCAGCACCCTCCTCCCTCCCAGCCCTCCCAAGGGGGCCATCGGGATTTCGGGTATTACTAAGCTCTGGGGCCCATCTCGTTCCCTGTGCAGCCTTTTGGCTCTTCCATCATCTGTAGAACTGAAACAGCGCATCCAATTGCCTCATGTGGATTCGGTTTTCCTGATGCGAAGCTGCCTGATAGAAAGTCGCAGGACACTTGGCCGCTCCTGCCCTCGCACTCCCCCGGCCCCTGCCCCACGCCATGCCTCCCCCTTCCTGTTTGTTGTGGGGTCCCAATCACTCCCTGGGAAGCCCCCAGTAGCCTTTCTGCTCCGGGGTCCGTCCCTCCAGGCTTCTTTTCTACAGCTCCTCGGAGACCCTGGGCCTTCCAGCCCTGGCCTCCCACCAGCCTGGCTGCTTGAGCACGTCTCTCTTCTTGGATGGAAAATGGTTCCTTTATCATCGTGCATTTTTCTACCCATGATTTCCCTCACAAACTGGGCAGCATCCAGGAGGCTCTGCTGGGGATATGCCATTCCAAGTTTTCAGAATTGTGAAAAACATAAACTAAAACCTCTCTCAAGAGTCAGCTTTTGCAAATCAAAAGCACCTTGGCTTTCATACAGCTGCCTCTGCTCTGTCTTCCAAAATCCTGCATAGATTAGGCTCAGAAGCCAAGAATTTGACTTTCTGGTAGAGGCTACAGCCTACCATCCCCTGGGACAGTTAATATTCCTGATTACGGCGGATAAAGAGCTGTGGTAGGAGGAGCAGGAACCTCAGCTTTAAAATCTCTAAAATGTATCCTGTTACCTTATTATTGCCATTTTACAAATAAAGAAATAGAGAAAAGTTTTTCTTCTCTTGCCAACTTACTGGCAAATCAACAATTTTCTTTAATGTTTGAGCAAATTGTATCCCAATTCCTGTCTTGATAAAGACAGTTGGGCATTCAAGAAAATTCCTGGCCAATGGCAATGAAATTGAGAAGAAAACAGTTCGCCTGGGGCCTTCTCAGATACAAATCTCATGTATTAGCGTTATGTGAGGATCCACTGATATATTCCTTCTCTCATGTGCTGTTTACTGTAGGCTCCGCCTACCCCATCTGGGTAGCCAGGCAGGAGGGCAGCCACGGGATAATAAATAGGATTACTCCATATCAAAGGCCTTTTTGGACAATTGTATGGTGGCCTCGATGTGTACTTTCTCGTTTAGACGTGGTGGGCAATGGACGACTAGAGAAACAAAGAAATCAGTTATTGGCTTTTAAGTTAAAAACAAAACAGGAAAGATTTGCAAGGTTGTCCTGTTCAACAAAACTGCTTTCCCTCCTCCTCTCCTCCTGGCCTCTTGGCTTCTCAGGCAGCACCTGCAGCGCCTCCACTTCAGGTGGAGGAAAAAGGAGCCAGGAAAGAGTTCGGAAAACTTACGTTTTTGTCTGTTGCTGGATCCCTGGCATTGGGCAGGGAAGGAGTGAGAATGAAGATAGGCACCTCCAGGCCTCAGAATAACGATGGGAACCAGTTTAAAGGGGAGGTGAGAGACTGAAGTGTGGATTGGTAAGTGAACAAAAACAACAAAGAGAATGCTAGAAGGAAATTGCAAAGCTACATATAGGCTGGTTAGTGTCCTATAGGACAATAAAATCACAGGCTTTGGGGTTATCCTCTCCTACGAGCAAGAGCTATTTTCATTGTTATTGGACAACAATTATTTGCATCTTATCAGTTTTCAAAAAGTGAACATCTAACTTTACAGAATTGTAAAATGTTTGGCCTCTAATCGGTAGAAACTAATAAGCCAATCAAAGTTACATTGGCTTAAAATAAAATGATTCCAGGTGAGCTTGTTAGACAATGATACAGTATGACAATGAAAGTCGTGTGGGTTGGGCGCAGTGGCTCACACCTGCAATCCTAGCACTTTGGGAGGCTGAAGTGCGAGGATGGCTTGAGGCCAGGAGTTTGAGTCCAGGGGTTCAAGGACAGCCTGGGCAACATAGACCTCTTCTCTACAAACAAACAAACACCTAAAAAATTAGATGTGCATTGTAGTGCACACCTGTAGTCCCAGCTACTTGGGAGGCTGAGATGGGAGGATTGCTTGATCCCAAAAGTTTGATGCTGCAGTGAGCTACAATTGTGCCCCACTGCATTTCAGTCTGGGTAACAGAGCAAGAACCTGTCTCAAAAAAAAAAAAAAAAAGAAGTCATGTGGTTTGTTTTTGCCTGACATCCACATTTTGGATAATTTTTTCTTAATAGATCCTCATGCAGAGTGTACCTGTCACCTGGTTGGTCTTTCTAGAACTCAGGTAGTGGACATGGCAGCGTCACCAGGACCCTCATGTGACATTCACAGAGAGGCTGCAAGAGGTATCCAGAGTGAGCTGTAGGGGTGTGGAGGAAGCCAGCCAGGCCTTCCACCTGCCACAGGAAATGGTGGGGAGTGGGGGAGGCAGCAGTGGGAAGAAGGGGAAGAGAGAGAGAGAGAGATAATATGAGGGACCCGAAGCATCTTTGGGGGCCTTTCAGCTGAGATAAGGGCAGCCTATGGCAGAGATTGGGGGACCCATCCCCACAGAGATCACAGAGGAAGCCCCTGCCTCCCAGCCCACATACAGGTGGGAGCACATGAAGGCCACCCAGGTAAGTCACACCCCAAAGGCTGGCTTAGAATCAGGACAGAGAGAAGTCCAAACTGACCTCCCACGCCTCTCCCCCCATCTTATGCTCTTTGCATCTGCCTCTTAGAGCTTAGCCTCTGTCTTAGGGTAGGAAGGAGGGTGGAGACCAAAGGGAAACAGCCCTGAATACGTAGCATTTAGCTGGTATTGCCTATATTATGGGTTCTGCATTGGGCAGAATGGGAGCTTGCAGGAAAGAATTAAATTGAGTTAAAGGAACTTAAATGTGCACATCTGAGCTCATGGTTTGGCTTATTTTGACTGTATTTATAACCTTTTAAATCTCTAGAGTGAAGCTTTGTGGAAGTTCTCAGACTGGCCACTAGAATAAGCAGTGAGGCAAATTTCAGAATGTGCTTCCCATGGTAGAAATCTGGTGAGCAGCATCATGGAAGCTTGGATCCTGACTGGAGTTTGCAGCTTCAATTTTTATAGAACTGGATTTCCTAAGTCCCAGGGCCCTCTCCAATTAGGTCCTCAGATAGAACTGATTGAAATCTTACATTAAATATAAGTATTTTGGCTGGGCATGATGACTTGAGCCCATAATCCCAGATCCTTGGCAGGCTGAGGCAGGAGGAGTGTTTGAGGCCAGGAGTTTGAGACTAGCCTGGGCAACATAGCAAGATCCCATCTCTAAATTTTTCTCAAAATTAACAGGGAGCAGTGGTGGGTGCCAATAGTCCCGACTACTAAGGAGGCTGAGGCAGGGAGATCACTTGAGCCCAGGAGTTGAGACTGCAGTGAGCTATGATCATGCCCCTGCACTCCAGCCTGGGCAACAGATTGAGACCCTGTCTCTAATAAAATAAATGAATAAATATTTTGAATGGTTTTTTCACGCTAGGACTGTCCAACTCCGCCTTCTGATAGGTTCCACTTGTTTCCCGCCTGCTTACGCTGATTCGGCATGATGAGCGTGCTTTATGCTGCAGAAGGCCTTCCTTCCCTTACTGCCAGCCAAAGAAGAGAGACAACACCTGTGAAGTATGTTTAATTTCACCCGCCACACAGTTAAACCTCTTTTCTGCTCCACCCAAAAAATAGCTGAGGGGGAGATGACCAGGATTGAGGGTGCCTCTTTCAGGAGGCAGAGTCAGACTTCATCAGATCTTGAAGACATCGCGCCCGTAGGTCTGGGTGTGGCTAGCCATGGACCAGCCTCCAAGGCTTCTCATAACTCCCTGTCAAACTCCTCACATTGACGTTGAACCCAGGGAAATTACTAGAGCAAACAGTCTCCAAACTATTTCAATCCTGTTTGCTTATCACTGAAACAAAGCTGAGGACAAGCCATGCGTGTGCTCATGTAATAAGGTACATACATGTATTCCATGTACTAATATATTGCATATATGATAAAACACACAAAATAAGAAATGTATTATTACATTTTTAGAGATGGAGTCTCCTTATGTTGTCCAGGCTGATCTCGAAGTCCCGGGCTCAAGCAATCCTCCTGCCTTAGCCTCCCAAAGTGTTGGGATTACAGGTGTGAACCACTGTGCCCACAGAATAGGAAATTTAAAGGAGAATAAAAATACATATGGTTCTCATATTTTCTTTCCAAACCCCACTGTTTCCCTTTGGTCTCCACCCTCCTCCCTACCCTAAGACAGACGCTAAGCTCTAAGAGGCAGATACAAAGGACATGAGGTGGGGGAAGGGGGGGATCAGTTTGGACTTCTCTCTGTCCTGATTCTAAGCCAGCAGCCTTTAGGGTGTGACTTACCTGGGTGGCCTTCATGTGCTCCCATCTGTATGTGGGCTGGGAGGCAGGGGCTTCCCCTGTGATCTCTGTGGGGATGGGTCCCCCAATCTCTGCTACAAGCTTTTGCACAAGCTTCATCCACAGGTTTTTGGCACAAGCTTCATCCACAGGTTAGTAAATCATCACCAATTTGGTGAATTTATAGGAAACACTTAGACGGCCCCATTTTTCCCCAGCTTACTTCCCAAATGTCTGAAATTCTACTAAAAACATCCAGGGTGTGATTAAAGGGTGATCTAGTGATGGCATTTAACCAAGGCTCCCAGGAACACTCAGACACTCCTTGCCTGTGACCCTTCTTCATAGGCTGCCGTGGGAGCCACACAGAGCAGGAAAGGAGCCCTGGATGAGCTGTGCAGAGCTGTCCTCTGCTGGGAAGGCCTTGGTCACAGCCTCCCACAAACTAGACAGTCCTTTGTGTGGATTAGGAAGCGGTTTCTCTTCCTCCAGAGGGATGCAGCCCCACATCGGGGTGCTGGATTCTGGGCCCACTCTTTCCTGCCAGGCAGTCCCGTGCAGAGCACAATATGCAGAGCCTTTCTTGCAAGGACCTGGCCTCAGGAACCTGGACCTAAGTGGCCAGGGAACCTGGCTTTATTTCCAAGCCCAGAGCCCAAGCTGATGTTGATGCTGTGACCAACAGCTATTCCCATGAGTGCCAGAAGAGAAGCAGAGACTGTTCATGTGAAATGGCCTCAGCGCTGTGTGGCTTTGCTGCTCATACCACTCTCCAAAGCCCAGCCAGTGGGCTGCAGTCACACCCATCCAGAGTCTCCTAGAGGCAGGCAGGGCATGAGACATTTCTTCCCCTAAGGACAACAGCCTTTTGCTTTTCTTCCCCTGAAACCCTCTTGAAGCTAAACCATTTCTTGGATGACATGCTAACCACATAATAACCTGTACATGGTGGGAGGAGTGTGCATTGTTAGGCAACCCAGGCACCCTGACCCTCAGCCTGGCCCTGCGGCTCTGGATGAGGCTCTCATCTCCTTCTTCCACCTTTCTGCTTTCCCTAATCCCCAATAAAGGAGAAACAACAGCATTGTGTCATTCACAGGCACAGAGATAAAACAATTTAGACACAACCAGATAGCAACTCTGATGTAGGACAGGTGAAGCCCAAAACTGGGGCTTAGCCCGGGAGGGTTCTTGGCTTCCCCCAGCAAAGAATTCAAGAGCTCCCCAGTGGTGTTCAACAGCAACTTGTATTGAAGCCACAGCATCCAGGAGCAGCAGAGGCACTGCTCTGTGCGGTACAGGGCACTCTCCAGGAAGTGTGTCCAGAGGAGCAGCTCAGATTTAGGGCTGCACTCATATTTATACCCACTTTTAATTATATGTGAATTAAGGGGCAGTTTATGCAGAAATTTCTAGAATGAGGGTGGTAACTTCCTGATCACTGGGTCATTGCCATGGAAAGGGGCAATAATTTTTGGGTGTCACCATGGCAATGGTAAACTGACATGGCACACTGATGGGTGTGTCTTCTGGAAAACTGCTTCCCCTATAACCTATTTTAGCTAGTCCTCAGTTTGGCCCAGTGTCTGAGCCCTGCCTCCAGAGTTAAGTCCCACCTCCTACCTCAACTTCACACCTTGGTTCAGGCCAAAACTTTATCATTCTTGACCCCTCTTTCTCTTAACTCCACATTCACTCTGTTAGGACATCATAGCGGCTCCACTGTCAAAATACACCCAGATCTAGAGCCCCCGCATGCCTCCCTGCTAGGCCACAGCCACCTCCTCTGCCTTCCTCCTTCCCTAGTCAGCCAGACCCTGTCACTCCGAGCTGGCAGCCCCTCAGTGGCTCATACCTCTGTTGAGAAGTCAAAGCAATCACCAGTGCCTTCTGTGCCCCACCTGACCAGCCCTCCACTTCTTCCCTGGTCTTGGCTCCTGCCTCACCCACCTGAGTTCTCTCAGCCATCCTGGTGGCTGGAACCTCTTTGCAGGGCCAGGTGCTCCCACTGGGCCCTGGGCCAGGCAGTGCCGGGAGCTCTGTCCACAGCTGCACAGGTGTCTCTGCCAGGTCTCTGCTCAGGCAGTCCCTTCTCTGTGTGCCCTGCCTGAGCACTGGAAGGCAGCACCCAACCTCTCCTCCAAGTTTCTCCGTAACCAGCACTTGATCACCTCACAGGCACTCTCATCTCATTTCTTGTCTAACGACTCCACATGAATGCAAATTCTTGAATCTTTGCTTTAGTTGGCTGCAGCCGGGGCATCCGGAACAGTGCCTGGTGTAGAGCAGGTGCATTTGCATGGAATGAAAGCCTGCTCTCCAGGGTATTCCAGTGTAAAACATATGCAGATTTTAGAGACAGGAACAAGCCCAAATTGATCAATAAGGGAATGAGAGAATGAGTGCTTCCCTTCCTTTTCTGTTTTACACAATACAATATTCCTCTTTTAATCTTTAAAAAACTGTAACCTCTGGCTTCCAAGAGTTCAGAACATCCCATCTAACCACGAGCACAGGTCTCAGCAGGGTCATGCAGGCAGTGGCCACTGCTGCTGCTCCACTGGGCTGAGAACAGGGCGTCGGCAGCCAGGAGCGGTCAGGCAGCTCCCTGGGATAGGAAAGAAAGCATCTTTACAAGCTCACATGTCAAAACCTCCATGCCCTCCACAGGCCAGCCAGAGCCAACTTGAGAACAACTTTATCTGGCTTGTGCTGCCCAGAGAATATTTTTGGATCTCCCCTTTCTCACAATCTTTGGCAGAGCCACAGCACACACTGGAGGAGCTCTTCTGAGGATTGGGACTAAGTCTACACCGGGGATTCTCTCCCAGGGGAGAGTAGGGACATAGTGGGCAGCTGTGTGAGAGAGCTCTCCTACCATCTTGTGCTCAGAGCACACATGGCCTGTGGTTCCCCTCGCAGTATCCTCCTCAGAAATGCTATTGCCAGCAGGCAAATGTTTTAATCTGGTTCTTTTTGTAGGGAAAAGGGATAAAGACAAACAACAGCAAGAGCTGGGGCAGGGATGGGGAAGAATGAGGGACCTCTGGGGGAGCTTCCAAGTGCTGAAATCGGGCTGAAGCCATCCAGCACCACGGCAGAGCTTCCAGAACAGTGTTGCAGGAGACTGTGTGGATGGTGGGTGCTGGGTCACTGCGGTGGCCGTGCAGTCTGCAAGGACTGTAACCAGCTCAGCCACATCAGACCTTGCTTCCTGGGCAGGGCTAACCCCACTCACTGGGGAGTATGAGGTAGGCATAGCACTTACCTGGGCAGGTGCTTCATCATGTGTCACTGGAGAACGTGGCAGGCAGAATAATGCCTCCCCAAAGACGCCCAATGCCCACAGCCTAACCCCAGAACCTGTGAATATGGCACCTGATGTGGCAAGAGGGACTCTGCAGACATAATTAAGAGCTTTGAGATGGGGAGATTATCCAGGGTCATCCCGGGAGGAGGATCCACTTAATCACATGGGTCCTAAAGCATGGCAAAGCATTCCCTGCTGTGGTCAGAGGAGATGAAGCTACAGAAAGATTGATCAGAGAGATTCCACATCGCTGCTGCTGCTGAAGATGGAGGAATAGGGCCACAATCCTGGGAATGTAGGTGACTTCTAGGAGCCAGAAAAGGGGATGAAGCAGCTTCTCCCTGAGGCCTCTGGAAAGGCGCCAGCCCTTCACCCCAACATCTTGATTTTAGCCCTGAGACCTGTGTTGGACTTCTAACCTCCAGAAATGCAAAATGGTAATTTTGTGCTATTTTAAGCCACTACATTTGTGATGACTTGTTACAGCAGGAAATAGGAAACTAATGTAAAGAAGTAGGCATGACTAAAATGCACTTAAATAAAAACTAAAAATATTTCATAGGGCTGTCCCTGCAAGCAGGACAAGACAGCTCTCTTTTCTTCTTTTTTTGTTTGAGACGGAGTCTCGCTCTGTCCCCCAGGCTGGAGTGCAGTGGCTGGATCTCAGCTCACTGCAAGCTCTGCCTCCTGGGTTCACACCATTCTCCTGCCTCAGCCTCCCGAGTAGCTGGGACTACAGGAGCCCGCCACCTCGCCCAGCTAGTTTTTTGTATTTTTAGTAGAGATGGGGTTTCACCATGTTAGCCAGGATGGTCTTGATCTCCTGACCTCGTGATCCGCCCGTCTCGGCCTCCCAAAGTGCTGGGATTACAGGCTTGAGCCACCATGTCCGGCCGAGAGTTCTATTTTCAACAAAAAAATTTTAATGCATTTTCATGATTAACATGATAGAAATACATGCTTATTGTAAAAAAATAAATAAATAAATAAAAAATAAAAAGGTAAAAAGGTCCGTAAAACTACAGAAAATAAAACCATATGGTCCACCTGTTCTGGGGCAGCCCCCACCGAGACTTCTGTGCATTTTCTTTCAGTTTTAAGTTCACTTTTTTTTGAGATAGGGTCTCTGTCAGGTTAGAGTAGAGTTGTGCACGATCTCAGCTCACTGCAACCTCTACCTCCCAGGCTCAAGTAATCCTCCCATCTCATCCTCCCGAGTAGCTGGGACCACAGGTAGGAACCATGCCTGGCTAACTTTTTGTATTTTTGGTAGAGACGAGGTTTTGCCATGTTGCCCAGCCTGGGGTGGAACTCCTGAGCTCAGGCAATCCACCTGCCTCAGCCTCCCTAAGTGCTGGGATTACATGTGTGAGCCACTGCGCCCAGCCTTTAAGTTCACTTTCATTTTTTTTTTTTGAGATGGAGTTTTGCTCATCGCACAGGTTGGAGTGCAGTGGCGCGATCTCGGTTCACTACAGCCTCCACCTCCTGAATTCAGGTGATTCTCCTGCTTCAGCCTCCCGAGTAGCTGGGATGACAGGTACCCACCACCATACCCAGCTAATTTTTGGTTTTTTTGGTTTTTTTAGTAGAGATGGGGTTTCACCATGTTGGCCAAGCTGGTCTTGAACTCCTGACCTCAGGGGATCTACCCGCCACGGCCTCCCAAAGTGCTGAGATTACAGGCGAGAGCTACCATGCATGGCTGAGTTCACTTTTAAAATATAACTGTCATCACTCAGATGCTAAGTTATACGTACTAATTTTTTTAAAATAGCACATTTCTGGTTTTGAAGGGATGCACACTCATGAAAATTTTTAGAGTACAGAAAAATACATGCCAGAGAAATGAGAAACCACCAGGAGCCCCTCAAGAGATAACACTTTAACATATTTTATTAGTCTTTTTAAAGGATAACGGAGAATAGCTTATACAGTATACCTTTTCTTGCCTACACAGGAATAATCACAGGTGTTAGAAGAGGGAGGAGATGATTGATGATAGGTTATTAGTGTTTCCTGCCAACCACCACTATCCCCCCCAGATTCCATCACAAAACAACAGTCCAAGTTATTTAAAGGTCAGCGATCCAAAGATTCAGATCACTCAAGTTCTTTGGCCATAGAAACAGGCAGCAGATGACCGACCCTTGATATGGTTTGGCTCTGTGCCCCGCCCAAATCTCATGTGGAATTGGAATCCCCAGTGTTGGGGGAGGGGCCAGGTGGGAGGTGACTGGATCCTGGGGGTGAACGTCCCCCATGCTGTTCTCGTGATAGTGAGTTCTCTGGTTGTTTAAAAGCGTGTAGCGGCCGGGCGCAGTGGCTCACGCCTGTAATCCCAGCACTTTGGGAGGCTGAGACGGGCGGATCACGAGGTCAGGAGATCGAGACCATCCTGGCTAACACGCTGAAACCCTGTCTCTACTAAAAAATACAAAAAATTAGCCGGGCGAGGTGGCGGGCGCCTGTAGTCCCAGCTACTCGGGAGGCTGAGGCAGGAGAATGGCCTAAACCCGGGAGGCGGAGCTTGCAGTGAGCTGAGATCCGGCCACTGCACTCCAGCCTGGGGACAGAGCAAGACTCCGTCTCAAAAAAAAAAAAAAAAAAAAAGAAATTACCCAATCTCAGATTTTTATTTTTTATTTTTTATTTTTTTTTGAGACAGAATCTTGCTCTGTTACCCAGACTGGAGTATAGTGGCGTGATCACAGCTCACTGCAACCTCTGCCTCCTGGGTTCAAGTGATTCTCCTGCCTCAGCCTCCCGAGTAGCTGGGATTACAGGCACATGCCACCATACCTGGATAATTTTTATATTTTTAGTAGAGACAGGGTTTCACCATGTTGGCCAGGCTGGTCTCGAACTCCTGACTTCAAGTGATCTGCATGCCTCAGCCTCCCAAAGTGCTGGGATTACAGGCGCGAGCCACTGCGCCCAGCAGGCATTTCTTGATAGCAGGACAAGAATGGACAAATACTCTATAGCTCTGTTCCTATGGAGAAGAGAAGCAGTCTTGAGAACCACTTCTCACTCCATACCTGGACTGAGTGCTGGAGCAGCTCAGCACCAACGGTGGTTTCAAGAGCTGGATTGAGTCTCAAGATGACAGGTGGGACACAAGAGCCATATGGCTGCAGCTGGAACAGAAGCTGCAGTCGAAGAGCAGCCCGGGAGAGCCCCAGGGCCACACTCTGCCAGGAGGCGCCGGGGCTGAGCTTGAGCCTGAGCCTGAGGCGTGAGCTGCAGTCCTGTGGATGCTGCCTGACTTGCCTTGTTTTTTTAAACCAGTTTGAAATTACACCATATATATTCACGATAGACAACTCCAATATAAAACAACAACAAAAAAAATAAGGAAATTGAAATAACTCACGACCCCGCAGGCAGTGTGGCACCAAGAGAAGCTGCCCACCTCCGGCCGGGGCATGCCGAGGCCAAGCACCCGCCCTGTGGGTGTCAAGTGTCTCCGTCCTATGCGGGCACAGTGACAGTACTTACTTGGAAGGTCACTGGGCAGTTACCGTATTTACTTGGAAGGTTACTGTGAGGAACACATGAATTAATAACCACAGAGTACTTTATTCAGCATCTGGTGTGCAGTGATTGCTCAGCAATGTCATCCCCTAACGTTTTGGGGTGAACCTTCTCAGGTTTTTCCAGTGTACTCATGATCACACTGTATATGGTTAATACAGTTTGAATATTTGTCCCCCCTCAAATTTCACGTTGAACTGTAATCCCCAATGCTGAAGGAAGGTGGGGTCTAGTGGGAGGTGTCCGGCTCATGGGGCAGAGTTCTCATGAACGGCCTGGGCCATCCCCTGGATGATGAGTGAGCTCTGGCTCCGAGTTCACCCAAGATCTGGTTGTTTAGAAGTAATATGGCGCTTTCCCCTCCCCACCCTTTCTTGCTCCTGCATCCACCATGTGAAGCCTGTTCCTGCTTCCCCTTCCGTCATGAGTAAAAGCTTCCTGAGGCCTCCCCAGCAGCAGATGCTGGCACCACACTTCCTGTACAGCCTGCAGAACTGTGAGCCAATCAAATCTCTTTTCCTACAAATTACCCAGTCTTGGGTATTTCTTTATAGCAGTGGGAGAACAGACTAATACAGTGGTTTTCCTGCGCTAATGACAAAAACACCCTCCCTGTCACTCATCCTTAGGAACTGTTCTGGATTAGACCCTTGGCAGGGACGCCCCAGCCCCTCCCTAGCCAGGACGTGCTGACTTTTATAGCCATTGCTTGTGTACTGTCGCCCCACTAGACAGTAGGCAGGGACTGGACCAGCCCCAGGCCTTCAATGATGCTGCCAGCCCACATGAGCAGGAGGCGCCCTGCTCTGGAGCGAAGCTGCATTGTAGAGAAGACACACAGTGTGGAGTTAGGGACACAAACCTACCACTCTGTGTTATAAGCACTCGAAAGTACAAGAGGACAGAGGAGAGCCGATTGGCTCTAACCGACGTGAGGCGGCACAGGAGGGGACAAGAGTCTGCAGACTGCCCAGCCCTGGCGCGGGCTCCTGCTTCTCGTCCATCACCACCAGCATCGTCCCCGCAACCCCCTCCTCAGGGTAAACCGCCAAAAACTAGACTAAGAGTTGCAGTGGCAGCAGAAAGGACACCCCAGTTTTGCCAAAACTGTCCTGCAACTTAACCCACCGTGACAATGCTTGCTTCCCATGTTCAAGTAGTTTCGGGTGGTTTTTAGTTTTTTAGTTGTAAGTAAGCTTATTTTTCTGTATTTCACCCATTCCAAGACGTACTTTCCCTCCATTTCAACATCTTTGAGATCAGGGTGTATCTTAGGATCAGGCAAAAACCTCCCCAGCAGCATTTTTCCCTTAGTGGAACACAAAACAGTGGTCCCTCTCCAGATATCTCAGACAACATGAGATTCGGTTGCACCAAATCAATCAACTATTTCATTACCACTTGAGGCTTTTGTTTTCTGCTTAGAAAGTGTTTCTTCATCCCAAGATTAAATCGTTTCATTTCATTTTATATGATTTGCCTTTTTTAACCTTAAGTATATGACATGTCTAATTTATTCTGGTGTAAGGACTAAAGAATTGGCTTTTTTTCTAAATGCCTCTTTGTCCCAGATTTCATGTCACCTTTATCACAGCAAAATTCCCAGACACAGTCTATTTCTTACCTATATTCTATTACTATGCCAATCTCACAATGTATTAATTATAACTTTCTGCCAGTTTCATCAACATGTAATCACAGAGGCACCAGTTTGTGCACATTAAGAAAACACCAATTAAATTAACACACACCATTGACTGTAAGAAATAACCCAATCTCAGCGATGTGAAAATGGTAGAAAATGCACAGCTTTGATCAATGTACTGCCATACGGCAGGTGGGACAAGTCATCTTCATCACTTTGCTTTTTCAGAAGTTTCCCGATTGTTATGTTTATTTTTCCCAAATAATTTTTTTTTTTTTAATGGAGTCTCACTCTGTTGCCCAGGCTGGAATGCAGTGGCATGATCTCAGCTCACTGCAACCTTTGCCTCCCGGGTTCAAGCGATTCTCTGGCCTCAGCCTCCCGAGTAGCTGGGAGCACAGGCATGCACACGTCTGGGTAATTTTTATTTTTATATTTATTTTTGAGACGGAGTTTCCCTCTTGTTGCCCAGGCTGGAGTGGAATGGCATGATCTCGGCTCACTGCAAGCCCTGCCTCTTGGGTTCACGTGATTCTCCTGCCTCGGCTCCCTGAGTAGTTGGGATTACAGGTGCCCGCCACCATGCCTGGCTAATTTTTTGTATTTTTGTAGAGATAGGGTTTTACCATGTTGCCCAGGCTGGTTTCAAACTCCTGACCTCAGGTGATCCACCCGCCTCAGCTTCCCAAAGTGCTGGGATTACAGGTGTGAGCCACTCTACCTTGCTTCCAGCTAATTTTTGTAGTTTTTGGCAGTGACAGGGGTTCAACATGTTGCCCAGGCTGGTCTCAAACTCCTGACCTCATGTGATCCACCTGCCTTGGCCTACCAGAGTGCTGGGATTACAAACGTGAGCCACCATGCCTGGCCCCAGATAATTTTTAATTTGGCAAGTCACCACCACACAAAAAAAGGAGGTTTTAATTAGTATTACCGTGGAAGCGCAGGGTAGCCATGGCGGAGCTGCAGCAGCTGAGGGTGCAGGAGGCGGTGGACTCCATGGTGAAGAGTCTGGAAAGAGAGAACATCCGGAAGATGCAGGGTCTCATGTTCTGATGCAGCGCCAGCTGTTGTGAGGACAGCCAGGCCTCCATGAAGCAGGGGCACCAGTGCATCGAGCGCTGCCATGTGCCTCTGGCTCAAGCCCAGGCTTTGGTCACCAGTGAGTTGGAGAAGTTCCAGGACCGCCTGGCCCGGTGCACCATGCATTGCAACGACCAAGCCAAAGATTCAATAGATGCTGGGAGTAAGGAGCTTCAGGTGAAGCAGCAGCTGGACAGTTGTGTGACCAAGTGTGTGGGTGACCACATGCACCTCATCCCAACTATGACCAAGAAGATGAAGGAAGCTCTCTTATCCATTGGGAAATAAAAGTCTTTGCCAGTGGCCATCGGGGCTGAGGGCAAGAATATATTTTTTATAAGGAATTGGGAATTTTAGTCTTTTAAGCAAGGTTTACAAATGAAGAAATGAAGGATGGCCACAAGTGTAAGGCATATGTCACTTGCCTCTGGACACTGGTTATTTTATGTTTCAGTCCTAAAAAAAATGAAATGGAAAAAAGTGGTGCTAAATCGGGTCAGAGAGATTACAGGAGAGTTTTAGAGCTTATTATTTCCTGTGGCCAGCGCTTGTCCTGGCAATAAGGCTCTCCCCTGTAACAAGCCAGAGCCTTCCAAGGTACCAGACTCTTCTTACTGCACAGGTAGTAACAGGCTGGCAGGTTAGAGTTGGTGGAGTCTAAGAAGAAATATTTTCTCTTTGTTGCCAACATCCTGTTTACCAGAAGTGTCACCATACCATTTTCCATAAGCTGTGAAACAAAATCAATGAGGTCACTAACTTAGAAGGGAAAGAAAGTTTTCTGGGTCTTTGTTTTGTAGGTTTTGGGTAATTTATACAAGGACATACAAGTTGATCTTAAGATGTGGAATTGGGAGGGAGACTAGTTTGGATAAGAACTTTGAAAGGTTCCTTGTGGATCCCCATTTCTGGTCATCAAGATGTGGATGTATGTTTCTTAAAGTTATTACATGCTGCATCTTTCAGCCTGGAGACCATGCAGAAACATGAGAGGTGATGACACACTAATTATGGGAAGCAGAATTACTGGCTGATGGCCCCTGAGGCTGTGTATAGCAAAATGACAGGACAATCCTGCAGTAACACTTTTCCCTTGAAGAGAAGGGGGTTTTGATTGTGATATATACTAGTATCTAGGAATGAACAGTAAAAGAGGAGCAGTTGGCTACTTTATTATAACAGAGTAATGAAGTACTGGATTTGGAAAAACCTGGTTTTATTAGAACAGATGGAATGAAAGCCTAAACCTAACATTGCCTACTTAGCCCCCTGAATTAACAGAGCCCAATTGAGACAAACCCCTGACAATAGGAATTCAAGGGAGAAAAAGTAAGCAACTTGGGCTAGGATGAGCTGACTCCCTTAGAGCAAAGGAGAGGCAGCCCCCATTACCAAATACCATTTTTGTCTGGGGCTTGTGCAGCTGGCAGTGTTCCTGCCCTGGCGTGGCAACTTACTGTTTTGATAGCAACTTCGTTGTATTTTCACCAACTTATTACTTGAAATTATAGCCTGTCCATTTGCTGTTTCTAGGCTGTGACATATTTTCTTAGTGGTTTGGTTTTAAAAATAAATAAGGTTTAATTTTCTCCCCCCCAAAAAAAAAAAAGTATTACCGTGGATTTTCAGACAAACTTATAGAAAATTACACCAAGGATTTTCGTGGTTAGAAAGTAACAGCCTTTTTTCCCCCTTAGTCAGAAAGTATCTCAAAATTTACAACCTCTACCACATATTTCATGCCAAGAAAATTAGTATTGCTGTCTCATGAGCTAAAAAGACCACAGAGAAAGAGAAAAGGTTTCTGTAGTAACAATAAGTGGCATGAACCTCTGTATCTTTCAGAGAAAAGGAAAGATACTTGCTATGGACTTAATGTTTGTGTTTTCCCCAAATTCCTAGGTTGAAATCCTAACCGCTAAGGGGATGGCCTTAGGACGTGAGGCCTTTGGGAGGTGATGAGGTGATGAGGGTGGGGCCCTCTTATTGGATTAGTGCCCTTATAAGAAGAGACGTGAGACAGATGTTTGCTGTCTCTGCCACGTCAGGACGCAGCAAGAAGGCCACCCACTGCAAGCCCAGGAAGAGAGCTCTCTCCAGGAGCCGGATCAGCTGGTGCCGGATCTCAGAGTTCCCAGCCTCCAGAACTGTGAGAAATAAGATTCTGTTTTTAAAGCCACCCTGTCTATGGTTATTTTTGTTACAGCAGCCCGAACTTAGTACTTGAAGGATGTAAAGAGAAAGATTAGCTAATTTTAAGATCATTTAAGGCTATTTCTAGTCACTTCTTTCTCATACCAAAACACCTCATGGAAATAATTTAAACCACAAACAAGAACTAAAATTATAAGAACAAGGACATGAAATCACATCACTTCTAAGTGATCAGGCTGTGTGGGTCAGTGAGAACACCGTGGGCTGGGGAGATTTGGAGGCTGTCATTTGTCTTTTCCCTCTGCCGCAGAAGCAGAAGCACATCAGTTACTCAATGCCATTTTCAAAGCACCTCACCTGAGCAGCAGCAACAAACTCAAATCCCTGTCGAAAAACGCAGCAGAGGCTCCAGCCACGGGGAGCACTGTTTTGCGAGGATACTGAGAGCCCCTGCAGGTTCCAGGACTCCAGTGCCCGCCTGTGCAGGGCCAGGCCAGGGGACATTGCCACACAGCACCAAGTGCTCCAGCAGGGACAGGCAAGAGGCGCTCAGAGGCAGGGTGAGCCCCCAACACCTGACAGGTACAGCAGGTGACAGTGGCCTAGAACCTAGAGGAGATGTCTGCTGAGCTGGGTCTTGAGCAGTGGGTGACTCAGGGAAGAGGAAGAGAAATAAACAGTGAGCCCAAGGACAGACACTCGTGGGGGACCAGAGAGACAGCAGGACCCCAAATGCAGACAGAAAGGGCTTGTGGACTTGGTGCAGAATCCACAGAAGGACCTTGGGCAGGAGAGATGACCAGATTTGCCTTCCAGAGCCCACTTATGTCCGTGAGGGCCACAGCAGGAAAGGGAGACGAGGAGGCAGGCAGGGCTCTCCCAGAGAGGAGAGCCCTGAAACTGTCTAGGTAATGTGAAGGGGGTCTGGACAGCCAGGAGGACTGCAGGAAGACAGAAGCTGCCAGTGAGTGGCTGCTTAGAGGAGGGGCGGGGATGGGGGGAGAGTCTAGGAGCTACAGGTGGGTGGCTGCTCAGAAGCGGGGCAGGGAGGTGGGGAGAACTTAGGAGCTGGAGGCTACAGCTGGGGAGATGCTCACAACCTCCATCAAGGCAGGTGACTTGGAAGGACAGTGATCCATCCTGCCTGTGTGGAGCTTGGCATGTCTGGGAAAATCCAGAGGCTCAGTAGGTGAACTGGGACCCAGGAGACAGACGTTAGCTGAGAACAAACTTCAGAGTCATGCTAGGGTCTGGCACTGTCACGGCAGACGGTGCCAGTTCCTTGAATATCAACATCTAAAGGGCCGGGGAAGAGCTGAGGGCAACCGAGAAGAGAGTGACCAGAGACTCGGGGAGAACGTCCAGAGCAGCTGCACCACCCAGGGCCGTAGAGGAGTGAGAAGGAAGCCAGGGGGTCCTAATGACTGGCATGGGCCACCGGGCACGCAGGGGCGGGAAAGATGGAAAGCACATGCTCGAAAGCCTGAACGGAAAGGGAAGAGCAGCTGGGCCACAGGGAGAGGGGACAGAGTTAGGGAAGGAGAGAAGAACGGCTGGCTTTTTGCCTTGTTTTGGTTTTATTCATTTAATGATGGGAGAGAGACCTGCAGGTAAAACACAGCCTTGAAGAGCTACGGGAGCGGGGAGAACACCTTGGGAGAGATTCAGAGCCTGCCTTGTCCCCCTACCACCACCTAGGCAAGGCAAGAGCTGCTAAGGGCAGGAGGCCCCAAACCACTCAGCAATTCTGAGCAGTGCCTTGGTCAGCAGTAAACTCAGAAAGTAAACTTGATCAACAAAGCCTGGCTGTGGCACAGCTTCCAGCTCTTCCAGCTCAGGGGTGTCCTAGGGAGGGGAGCAGCAGGTGCGATGCAGGGCTGTGGGGTCAGCCAGGTCACCACAGACATGAGGACCCTGCCCACAGTGTGGTGCACGGAAGGGCATGCAACAGGTGTCCAGTGAAGACACGCTGGACAGAGAAGAGGTGAATGAACAAGGCCTTACAAAATTGCTGAGTGCCTCCAACTCCAGAGCTCAGTGGAAAAGCTTAACGTGCCCAACCCTGCTCCACCCCTGGGATGCCAAACAGCCCTCAAGCCAGGCCTCTGAGAGGGACTTGAAAGATTACTTAATGCAGGGCTTACCCAGTCAAGCCCAAAGTCCATGAAAGAAAAGTGGAATTATCTTCAGCAAAGCTACATTCAATCAGCCTGGCGTGGTGGCTCGCGCCTGTAATCCCAGCACTTTGGGAGGCTGAGGCGGGAGGATGGCTTGAAGCCAGAAGTTCAAGATCAGCCCGGGCAACATAGGGAGACCCCATCACTACGAAAACAATTGTTTTAGATGAGTCATGTGTGGTGGCATGTACCTGTGGTCCCAGCTACTCTGGAGGCTGAGGTGGGAGGACTGCTTGAGCCCTGGAGGTAGAAGCTGCAGTGAGCCACAATCGTGCCACTGCACTGCAACCTGGGTGACAGAGACCCTGTCTCAAAACAAGCTACATTCAGTGAAAAAAAACCCAAAAAACAAAAACACCAACACCCTGACACTGCCCCGACGATTCGGGTTGAGCAGGTGAGGAAACAGCTGCTGTTTGGGGTGTGGCATGGCTGGTTGGACAATGAGCTGCAGAGGATCCTGTGGGGCCACTGGGCCCTTCATCCCTCAGGAAAGGGGTGTGAACTCTGGAAAAGCAGTTCCCACACCCTCCTGTAGACAGCTACTACCACTAATGCTTGTTTTTCTAGAGGAAAAATGTCTCCCAGGCTGAATTTAAATCAGCTTTGCAGAGCCCTCAAAAGTGAAGCTCCAGGTTGAGCAAAGAGCCCAGCCGAGTGTAGATCCCCACAGAGAAAAGCTACCAAGAAAGCTGAGTGTAGTGCAGACCACTGCGGAGGAGACACAGCGTCCGACGGTGCCGGCATCGAAGGCGCACACTGGGGCTGCCTGCGGGTCACTGTTTCTAAATGCATGTAAACGTTTTACAGTTTATAACGCTTATCAAAAATGTCCCCACTGCACACGACTTTCCCTCTTCCAAGCTTCACCTCCTTCCTTTACTAAACTTAGGAAGGCCCATTTCTCAGAACTAAGTCAACAACAGCCAGTAATAAGCCATTAGTTTTTCTCCCAGAAATAATGTTGCCTTTTCTTCATCTCCTAGCACAATGACCTGCTTGTGAGACATGAGCTTAAATCCCAAGGTGCTGACCGCTCTGCCTGCATTTACAGAAAGAAAAGTTCTAGCCACACATACAGGTATGATACCCAACGGCTGATTTATCATTGAGAGTGCTGACAGAATTTCGTGTTCAGGACATAACAGAATTTCTAGAAACGACCAAACAGATCCATCTGCAAACAGAATCTGATTTACACAAACACACCCAGCACACCTTCCAGAGAGCACGGGGTCCTGAGGGTGGCCGCAGGAGGCCTCGCTGCGCTCAGGGACCAGATCTTCCGAAGATGAACGCGAGAAGGGCCCAGGCAGTCACTATGCCACAGACTCTGCAAGACAACGACACGTATCAGTGGCTGGGGCACCCAGCAGGGCCAAGAGGCACCGACGCAGGCTCGCCCCTCTTCCTTCCCAGCCCTGTGCACTCAGATGTTCTTCCTCTTCGTCACTCTCCCGGTGCCAACGCTGAACTTCTGCCTCTCGAGGTTAGGCTGGCTCTGGGATGCAAACCGCAGGTTGAAAGAAAAAGGGTTTGCAGTGGAGCTCAGTGTGTTTCTTCAGCAATGTTGTTTTCTAACGGATGTGGCCCCTAACCCACGAGCCAGAACCTCACCAAGTTCAACTGACAGCAACTCTGCCTTTCCAGTTGTTCAGGACCCGAACCCTGGATTCCCACTTGATCCTTCTCTGGTCTGTCGCTGACTCCACCCCGCTGCCCCCGGCTGCACTGAGCTGTGACCCAGCTGAAGCATCTCCTTCCTGACCGCTCTCACGGCGTTGCCTCTACGGTCTACCCCACACGGAAGACAACCTGAGTCGGGTCATCGACCTTCTTGCCGTAACTTCCGCAATTCCCTCTCTCCTGAGAGAAGCCCAGTCCTCCCTGGGTGGCCCCCACCTGGGGGGCCCCGGTTCCTTCTCCCGTGTTCCCTCCTTGCTGTTCTGCTCACAGCGGCCTCTCCCTGTGACTCTCCTGGCGCCTCCTGACTGGAAGGCCCCGCCCTGCTGTCCCCTCTGTCTGGCTCACTCCAAGTCTCTAATGGGGACCCCCATCAGCTCCTCTGAACTGCAGCCTGCCACCCACCCCTGACCCTTCTCTCATTTTTAATAAACACTTGTCACCCAATACGTTACAGGGTACACTTGTTTATCCTGTTTATCTCCCCCAGCACGTAAACTCCATGAGAGCGGGGATCTTCTGTTTCACTGACGAGACCCCAGAACTACGATGGTGCCCAGCACACCGGTGCTCCACAGACAAGCGGTGAGTATCACTGAATGACGCTCAGGGCACCACACTCGTCAACAACCCCCTTGGCAACACACACCAGTGAGCGAGCTGTGCTCGAGTCAGACCACGCTGGGATGCTGGGACCCCGGGACAGGCAGGCGGCCTCAGCCCAGCACTTACTGGAGCACGCAGTTGACGTCTGGGGAGTGCCTCCAGTAGCGGTACAGGGAGATGCACAGGGTCGGGTGGCCCCGGTACTCCTTCAGGACGTTCCGCGCGCTGCCAAAACAAGTTTGCCGTGGTCAGCCAGGCAACAGGATCACGCCGCCTGCTGTGATCAGGCGGGTGGAGTCAGAGACATACAGGGATGAATGCAGGAGGCATGGGGGACGCGGACTTAGAGGCACCTACTCCTTAAACTTATTGGTCAGGAGTAAGAACTGGCTTCTTGTGAGTCGCCTGACATCAAACTTGCAGAGATTCTGAAACTTATGGTAGACTTGCTGCTCGCTGACCCCGGGCCACCTTTTGATGCTGAGGATGAGGATGGGAGGTCGGATACTGGGATAATCTGGACCAGAAAAATTCTAGAAAACATGCAGAACACAAGAGATTTTCCACAGTGCTTCCTGACTTCTTATCCAGTCCGAAGATCTCAAGAGAAACTAGGAAAGGCTCTGCTTGGGGTGGGGAGGGGAAGAGAAGGGAGGATGAGTCCATGTTGGCCTTGGTGGAGAAACATGAGAGGAAAGGAAAAGCCAGCTCTTATTTCTTCAACCACTGAAATCCCTCTCACGAGTACCAGAGAGCACTGGCCGCTTCTCAGCGAAGGCTCTGAACTCTGAACAGGGCAAGGGGGCTAAATGAGACCAACTCACGATCTTTGGGACCCCCGCGCGGATGAGGTTCACTTGGTTCACGTAAGGAGCCAGCACGTCGAGGTACTGAGGAAAGGATGACTCGGGCACGGGGTCGATGCTGCAAGGACAGAAAACCCCAAAGCTGTTGGGCACATGGAAGTTCATCCATTTCCTCAGTCACAGCCAAGAATCCGGTGACAGAACAGGAGAAGGACACTGCCTCGGACGGCTCTCTGCCCCTCCCGCCCTCACAAGTCTTGGGGCTCTGGTTGGGTGCTTCCCCAGCTGGCCGACCTTAAAGCATTCTCAGTGGCCCACACGGAAACAGAGCTTCCGGACAGTCACCATCTGCTGGTGATGGCTTGGTGAGGGTCCCACTGCTGACAAACAGCAACAGGCTCAGAGAATCAGCGCGAGACCACGATTCAGAGAAAGCCCCATGCTGTCCCCACTTGGCATGACATCAACCTTGATTTCAAAAGGGCATCCCTCATCCCACAGCCTCCTCCCACTGCCAGCGCCCCCTCTGTCCAGGCAGCACACACACCCGAGCCCAGGCCCCAGCAAAACCACGGGCCACGCAGTGTCCAAGGAGCACACATACCCAAGCACAGGCCCCAGCAAAACCACGGGCCATGCAGTGTCCAGGGAGCACACACACCCGAGCCCAGGCCCCAGCAAAACCACAGGCCACACAGTGTCCAGGGAGCACACACACCCGAGCACAGGCCCCAGCAAAACCACGGGCCACACAGACAGGCAGGGAGGGCTTTTAGGCCACGGGGATTAAAAGAAATAGAAGATGTGTGACCCGGGGCACTGAGGTGCTCCACTACTGCCAGCGCCTTCCCTGTCCAGCACACACATACTCACCAGGGGCCCATAAACAGCCAAACCACAAGAAAGAGGGTGAGGCTGGCACATTTCTTATTTAAGAAATAAGCTTCCCATCCATGTGTCACAGAACGTTTGTATTTATAACATCCACTGCCAAAATGGACAAATATAGGCAAGACCCAAGTTAATAGATTATAATCCAAAAAGATGTTTCTACATCAATCCCAAAGCACACATTAGAATTCTGACTGGCTCCTTCACCTGGCCGGCTAAGTCCTACATAACAAATGTGCATGCCAAGGACGGTGCTGTAGCGTGTACACTGCAAATGTGTTTCTGGTGCCTATGTGCCCAGGGCTGCAGGCATCAAGGATGGTATTGCCATGGGGAAATGCACAGAAGATTCCAATGTGGGGTTCCATTCATCTCTCCCCAGCCTATGTGCCCCCCAACAATGGATATGTCATTCATTGACCTGAACACTTTCTCCTCGTACCTCATTGTTGCTTACGTGGCTATAAAAAAACAAGTCAGAAACAGATAAAGCACACACACCAGGCTGGGAAGGACTGAGACAGGTGTCAGAACCTAAGCCTAACCCCACTGCCTTGGCCTCCTGACATCTGTGGGGATGAGGGGCCACGACTCATAGAGGCAGGTGCAGGGGTGGTAGGAAGGGCTACTCCTGTGGCACAGGGCCATTTGTGGGCTGTTGCCCAGTCAGGGACAAGATTTCTATACCAGCGACACTTCACATTCTCCATTCTTTGGCAGGACCCTGGGACTGGGGAGGTGCTGGCTTCCAGCAAAGGCTCAATAAATCCTGACCACTGATTGAATAGCAGGATGAAAAGAAAGAACACTTACCCATGTATCTTCTGTAGAAGCAAGTGTGCCACTTTCAAAAGAACTAGGACGGAAAAAAGAAGTGCAACAGAGCTTATCAAAATGTGCATGCTCATGCTTTCTCTCATTATGTGCAAGCCAATCTGAAATAAACGCAGAATCTAGGGACAGCAGGGGC
Organism: Macaca fascicularis; assembly: GCF_037993035.2. Classification (NCBI taxonomy): domain Eukaryota; kingdom Metazoa; phylum Chordata; class Mammalia; order Primates; family Cercopithecidae; genus Macaca; species Macaca fascicularis. The sequence continues at coordinate 11,177,234 of NC_088378.1, forward strand.
ATAGTGCCAACAAAAAGTAAGTTTCCAGCTGGGTGTAGTGGCTCATGCCTGTAACCCCAGGACATTGGGAGGCCGAGGCAGGCAGATTGCTCAAACCTGGGAGTCTGAGACCAGCCTGGGCAGCATGGTGAAACCATCTCTACAAAAAATACAAAAATTAGCCAGGTGTAGTGGCATGCACCTGTAGTCCCAGCTACTCGGGAGGATCGCTTGAGCCCAGGAGGTAGAGGCTGCAGTGAGCCGAGATCCTCATCACAGAACTCTAGCCTGGGCAACAAAGTGAGACCGCCTCACAAAAAAAAAAAAAAAAAAAAAAAAAAAAAAAAAAAAGAAAGACAGTTTCCTTTTAAAGGAACCAGAATCCTTACCTGACCCACAGAGGAAGGCATCATACGCAGCTTCGTGGGGGCACTTTGTCTTAACTGAGGCATTTTCCACCAGGAGGAGAGAGAGTTGAGCAGTCATGAGAAACCCGCCCCATCCTAGCTCACTATCCACAGCAGCAGCAGCTCATACAACCTCCCCATGGTCCTGCACACCCTTCTGCGGGCCCACACACCAAATTCACCTTGGTCCTCCCCGTGGTGGAGAAAGCCCCAAGCTCAGAGTTGCCTTATAGACTAAAGACCATGTTAAGGAGGAAACGGACAACTCCCAGGGCTCTTGGATGCGTTCTGGGCTCGCTCATTTGGGGCAGGAGTTACGTGGAGTAAGCAAAGGAAAACCCCACACAAACCTCCCGCTCCATTGCTGTCCGGGCCGGGGATGGGGTGGGGGTGGGGGGCGAGGGGGTGGGTGGGGCGGGGGAACCAGGGTCAAGGACAAGCTCAGCTGAGCACCTCAGCACTCTGCCGACCGTGCAAGGAGTGTGGCTCATGGGAACGTACCGTATTTCTCACACCTGCTTGCGTGAACAATCTCTGGTCCAGAATTCTTGGTGGGATTCAAGTCACTATTAGAAAAGAAAAATAGAATAAAAAACAATTTGCTGAAAGTAATCCCTTGTTTTCTCCTCAGTCCCTTAAGTTAATATAAATTTTTTTAAATGTACTGGGGACATATCTTCAAGGTGCGCATCTAGGCATGGACAGGTAACGTCTTGGTAACTGGGCAACAGGACAGGGGAAAGAACAATGGTGCAGGAGGGGCATTTATCAAATGCTTCCCTTGAGCCCAGGCACCAAGACAGACAAGACACTGTCTCTGTCCTCCGGAGCTGTCCAGTGGCCTGTCCAGTGACAACTACAGAGACAATTACGCCTGCCTCTTGTAAACGCCAGGCCTGAGGTATGACAGCCATGCCAGGACCCTGCAGGCTTCTGGAAGCAGACAGCACTCATGGAGAGTCCCAAACCACAGGAACCAACGGGGTTCAAGGAATGGGAAGATGGCAGGCATTTCGAGCAGGCAAAGGCAGTGAGGAAAAGAAGGACGCCTGACCCCAGGAGCTCTGAGGTGAGAAGTGGGGCTGAAGCTTGTGTGTGAAGGGAGGGCCAGAGGGTAGGGAAGAGCCCCTACCACAGACAGGGACTTCAGAAGCCACAGAAAGACTCTGACCAGAAAAAAACAGCTCCTTCAAATTCACATTCTAGGTCATCATTCAAGAGTGGTGTGGGGTATGAAGAGGGCAGGCCACAAGGCTGGGACACCACTCCGGGGCTACTACCACAGTTCCATGGTTGGAATGAAAAGATAATAATCCTGAGAATGCAGAGAAAGGAGAGGTTTGAGAGATTTACAGGGTCCAGTCCATAAAACTCGACTCAATAGACGTGAGCAACTCAGCTCTGTGACCCCTTCTAGGTCTTGGCTCCGGGACCTGGGTGAATGGAGATGGCGTATGACAAGCAAACCTTCATTTCACTGGTTTTCAATAAGATGTTCTGGAACCTCATGTGCTTAGCCTCCCTGAGCCCTAATGTCCCCATCTGTCAAACAGGCATTGTCGCCGTGGGTGTGGCCTGAGCTGTCCGTTAGGATCGGGATAGTTGTCAACAGCGGTAGCTAAGATTCAACAGACCTGGACTCCATGCCAGGGGCTAAGTCCTTCCACATCTACGAACTCATTTAATCCTCATGACAACCTTGGAGTGACACACGATTTTCTCATCTCACAGATGGTTAAACTGAGGCACAGAGAGATTGAGTAATTCTCTCAAGGTCACTCACAAAACCAGTGAGTGGCAAAGCTGTGATTTAAACCTAGGAAGTCTGGAATCAGAGCCTGTGCATTTACAACAAAACTCCCTCTGCCCTTCACCCTCTCATGCACACACAGCCCCCAGTATCACGCCTGGTACCATCAAGACTTCCAAGTTTCCAGGCACTGGAGTGTGCCTGAGGGACAGACAGGAGTGTCAGGTTGAAGATGCCTGTAAGTCATGCAGGGTGGGAACATCAACAAGACACTGTAAACGCAGCATCCTAGATGCTGAGGTCTGGACTGCAGCCACACACAGGTGCTGGGAGTTGAAGCCCAGCGGGTGGACGAGGCCACACGGGAGCCTGGGAATGAGCAGGAAGAGGGCTGAGGAGGGGCCCTTGAGGGAAAACTTAGGAGACAGGTAGAGAACACGAACCACAAGGAATGGGTTTTAAAAAATCGCACACGCACATCCAGAACAGGGTGCCACCCCTGTTCCAAACGCCTCTTGTGCCGCGTCCTGCTGAGTGGGGACAGACCCGTGGCTCTGGGTGCCCCTGCAGAGAGCAGAAGTGAAGGAGACAAGGCCCTGCCTGCCACAGGCTGTGGGGAAGAAGAGCACGAAGAGTTCAAGGCATTTTGTTGTTAAGTTAGGAGAACACTTGTTGATGTGGAAGGAAATGAGAGGGAGACAAAAAGAGGTGGAGACACCCCAGGAAGGGGCAGGTAGGGGTGGGGAGCCACCCAGCAAGGGTGAAGGTGACGAGTAGGTGGCAGCTCCTCCTGCCTGGCCTCAGACAGGGAAGGTGCCCCACTTGCTGGTGACAGGGGCGAGACAATGAAACAGGGGCGCGTACAACTGTTTGAGAGGCAGGGGTTGAGAGATTTCCTGTCTCTGGCTTCTCTCTCTTTGGAAACTGAGGCAAGAGGGTCATCGGAGGAAGAGGGCCACGAAGCAGGAGGAGCTGGAGGAGACCAAGTCCCAAGCAGGCATCACTGTGAAGGGTGAGCATGCCTAGAGAGCCCAAAGCCCTGCGGGGCACAGGGAGGCCGCCACAGCTGCAGACCCTGCTCCAGCAGCAGCTCCAGGAATGGCCGTCCTCACCTGTTCAGGACTTCATAGACTTCGGAAAGATTCGACACCCTCGGGAAATTCATCTCCTACAATGATGGAAAACAAACCAGAGGAAAACATCTGCGCTTTTGTTATTCTCTATTTCAGGCAGGACCAAATGGTCATTAAAACAGCCTGGAAAATGCTCGCTCCTACAACCTCCTCTTTCTCTTCAAATAGTGCAACTATCCTTATTCCTTAGTTAAGAGGTCAGGGTACCCCAGTATCCCTGGGTTTCCTAGAAGGGCTCCCAAAAACCCAGGCTAGGAAAAAACTCTACACACACCATCTCCCTCAGAAGATGTGTTCAAGAGATTATCTATAAACAAAGGAAAGCAAGGCACTAGGACAAAGGCCAGGGACATACATGTAGAATACAGTCATTCTAAGGCCTCGAGGGCCTAGGGGCAATGCCTAGTTACTAAACCCTAAAAGTTCATAGTAGCTGGAAATATGCCAAGTACAAATAACAGCAGCCTCTGGGCAGACACAGACCACAAACCCCACTCCCATCTGTGTGGCTCCCTTCCTGGATAATTCACTCTAAGGGATCACCCTAAGGCTTCACAACATTGATCTGATGCTCCCTTCTCTGTTCCTCAGTTGTTGTTTTTTTTTCCCCCTTGAAACAGGGTCTCCCTGTTGCCCAGGCTGGAGCACAGTGGTGCAATCTCAGCTCACTGCAACCTCCGCCTCCCGGGCTTTAAGCGATCCTCCCACTTACGCCTCCCAAGTAGCCAGGACTACAGGCGTGCACCGACATGCCCCGCTAATTTTTGTACTTTTTGTAGAGATGGAGTTTCATCCACATTGCTCAGACTGGTCTCAAAACTCCTGGGCTCAAGCCACTCACCCACCTCCGCCTCCCAAAATGCTGGGATTACAGGTGTGAGCCACTGTGCCTGGCTATTCTGTTCCATTTCTAAGCAGTATGTAAACCAGTTGGGTCTCTCTTCTCTACACATGGTGCATAGCCTCGACCCCACAACAGAATCACCGGGGGAGCTTTAGAAATATCACCTGGCCTCACTCTAGGTCAGACAAGAAGCTGCCAGTGCAGCCTGGCCATCAGCATTTTCAACTTCCCACGTGATTCTAACATGTCGTTGGGGCTGAGAACCCGTGGCTGGGGGGCTCAAGAAAGAAGAGCTTTTCTCAAGATTCTTCAGGAGGGAACCTCCTCCCCCTGTGCTCTGTACACATGTTGCAAATATTCCCAAGGCATGCATCAGGTTCTAAAATAAGTTGTTCTGTTGTCTGATCTAAACACAGAAACTCTATACAAATAAGTCAAAATGTTTCCACATTCCACAAAATGTTTCCACTGGAATGAGAGGAAGGGAATAAAAGTCATACATAAGCTAATACAATGACCCACAGGTGCCAAAATACAAAAGGCAACTGATACTGGTTTGAAGACAGAAAAGCATCAAGGAACAACTTTAAAAAACACAAGTGGCTGGCCGGGCGCAGTGGCTCACCCCTGTAATCCCAGCACTGTGAGAGGCCAGGCGCGGTGGCTCACCCCTGTAATCCCAGCACTGTGGGAGGCTGGGCGTGGTGGCTCACCCCTGTAATCCCTGCACTGTGGGAGGCCAAGGCGGGCAGATCATGAGGTCAGGAGATCGAGACCATCCTGGCTAACACGGTGAAACCCCGTCTTTACTAAAAATACAAAAAATTAGCAGGGCATGGTGGTGCGCACCTGTAATCCCAGCTACTCAGGAGGCTGAGGCAGGAGAATCGCTTGAACAAGGGAGGCGGAGGTTGCAGTGAGCCAAGATCGCACCATTGCACTCCAGCCTGGGTGACAGAGAAAGACTCCCTCTCAAAAAAAAAAAAAAAAAAAAAAACCAAAAAAACCAGGAAACAAAATAAAACAAAAACAAGAAAAAAAAAACCCAAAAGAGAAAGCCAAGTGTCACTGGTATGGAAAAAACAGTCCTTAACCCGAAGCAATTCTATTCATTACCTTCCAGATATCCTTTGTTACATTCTTGGTATCAATGAGAACAGGAAATAGGCTGTGGATATTCTGCTTAAATTGATCGTAGCTTTCTGAGGGGAAAAACCAGGTAGTCAACAGTGAATTTGTTTGTTGGCAAAAATGGGAAGGAACGTCTTGAACCTAGCTTGCCACCGGCACTGATTAATAAAGCAAACTGAAACAAAACAGGAATTGAAAACACCATTAATCCTAGCCACTAAGGATTTCTAAACTCAGATCAACCTGCCATAACCACTTTTATAGTAAAGGCCGAATGGTTTTCTTTTAAATTCAGGATGCATTCTATTGCCAACCTTAGTTAACGTAGTTTGTGAAGTTCTAGCCGATGGGGTAAGACTTAAAAATAGAAGTATTATCAGAAAGACAGACATGAAATCCTTTATAAATAACTGCTCAGAGAAAAATCCAAGAAAAAAAATCAACTAAAAATTATAACTAGCAAAGTGTCCTGGTAAAAGAAAATTTATGTAAGAACTCAGTTGGTAAAATTATACCTGCATCTAAAGAGGGTTATTGCAAAACACACACTAAAAAACAAAACCCTGTGTTCTCTTCCCACTACTCTCCCATTTCCTACTCCCCAAAGGCAACCACTTGCCGTTCCTTTTTTTGGTATTTATTCTCATCTCTCTAGCACATGCGCGGTGCAGTGCTAGACACCTCACTCCTGACCTCCCACCAGCTGACAGGGTAATGACCCCTCTCATTCCACCTCCAACCACGTGCTCATCTCTGTCGCCCCCACGCACGTCATTCACAAAAGGCTCTGTGGTGGCTACAATGACTTCTCCTTTCTTGCACAGCTTTTGTTCTCCAGCGATTATTTTGTCGTACTTAGTTTTTTGGTGAATACATATTATTAATTTCACCACTAATTCTCCTCCAACTCTCTCAATATGCCTAAACTCAGGTGTTTTCTTGTTTCTTGGGGAAATGTCTCCTAAAACTTTCTTACCCCTTTTAATCTAGATTAGTGTTCTTTGTACATTAATCCATTTAATCTCACAACCACTCTGATATTGGCACTATTATCCCAATCTTACAATTAAGGTAATGTCAACTCGCTGGTGACTACACACGTCGTGAGTGTGGGACGGAGGAGATTACCAAGGTTCGAGTCCCCACTTTTACCCACTAGGCTGCACCACTGCGTGTCCAATAATGGAATCAACCATGGAAGAGCAGGGGACAGCCAGAAGACAGTGTCACATGACACTGAAGCAGCACTTATTAGGTTTTTCTTTTTCTTTATTTTTTGAGACGGAGTCTCGCTCTGTCACCCAGGCTGGAGTGCAGTGGCTGGATCTCGGCTCACTGCAAGCTCCGCCTCCCGGGTTCACGCCATTCTCCTGCCTCAGCCTCCCGAGTAGCTGGGACTACAGGCGCCTGCGCCCGGCTAGTTTTTGTATTTCTTGGTAGAGACGGGGTTTCACCGTGTTAGCCAGGATGGTCTCGATCTCCTGACCTCGTGATCCGCCCGTCTCGGCCTCCCAAAGTGCTGGGATTACAGGCTCGAGCCACCGCGCCCGGCCTATTAGGTTTCTAACAACATAAAATAATGCTTTGGGTAAGTGAAAAAAAGTCAAACAAAAATCAAATCTTTACATACATATTTACATTTTTACATATATTTACATATTTACAGTGTAATCAGATATGTAAAAAATTCAGGCTACTAGCTGATTAAAGGTGACTTCTGACTTCACACATTTCGGATTTTGTCAAGTTTTATACAGTAACTCTGAAGAGCTTCACTAATGGGGAGAGAGGTGTCAATTCAAATTGAATTTTTTTTCCCCTTGACAAAGTCTCTTGGTTTTCCACTCTGTGGAGACAGTAACAGATCAGAGTACAGGCCTCTGCCCGAACTCTCCGGAAACCTGCAGACACTGGGGAGGAATGTGCATTTTAGGGGCTGCCTCAGGAGTACGATCCTGGACCCGTCCCTCTGCCAGATGGCAAACTAGCATGAAGGAAGAGAAATGACAGGTTTGCCCCTACCTGGGAGGGGTCTGAAGAACTTCTCATGGAGGTGCAGCAGGTCCATCATCATATTATGTCCCACTAAGGGCTACTTGGGAGTAAATCAACAAGTGAGAGAAAATAAAAAATGTAATACAGACACTACAGACTAACAGTTTCTTGCAAAAGATGTAGCATTAGAACCCACTGCAATTCTGATCACTTGACAGTTCCATCCTAACCTTCCTTTGCCTCCATGAAAGGTAGTTCAACCGCTTAAACGCCAACAAAAAGAAAAAAGAAAATAATTCGCAAGTAGGAGGCACGTAAGGCAGGGTCTGCGCTGGAAATCTATACTGTGAGGCAGGCGCTTGCAGTTTCCCAAGTAGTTTTAGATCAGTTAGTACTGAAATTCCTGCGTTACGGAAAGGAGCAAAGAAGTAGTACTGTTTCTTACGGATACTCTTGCCCCAAATTAACCTATCATGATTTGGTGAAAGCAAGGTTAGATCCACGAAGCTAGTTATAAATGAGAAGGAAGGCCAGGTGCAGTGGCTCACGCCTGTAATCCCACCATTCTGGGAGGCCAACGCAGGTAGATTACTTGATCCCAGGGGTTCGAGACCACCCTGGGCAACACTGCAAGATTCCGTCTCTACAAAAAAAAACAAAAACAAAAACAGAACAAAAATTAGCCAGGTATAGTGGCATGTGCCTGTAGTCCCAGCTACTCGGGAAGCTGAGGTGTGAGTCTCACTTAAGCCTGGGAGCTCAAGGCTGCAGTGAGCCGTGTTCGTGCCACCGCACTCCGTCCTGCCTGGGTGACAGGCGAGACCCTGTCTGAAAGTAAAACGTGAAAAACATTAATGAGAAGGAATCACTTATCTTAAGGAATTTTATCTTGTTGTTGAAGGAGCTTTCAGTATCTCTGACCAGAAATACAAAAGATACTTGCCTTTAGGCCGAGAAGAGAGACATGTTTTCCTACCTTCTGGGCTTTCACCAGCATTTGGAAAAAGACAGAAAAACCCCTTGCAGAGAGAAGAATCTTTTCCTTCCAACAGCTCTCTCGGTCACAAGAGGTGTTCTGAAGATACCAGCGATGTTGTTTACTCACTTTCTTCACTACCACCTGAAAAGCAGGGACAAATGCCCTGAATCCTGGGTTACTGGGAATGAGGCCTAAAGAAACAGCTCTGCATCTCAAAACAAAAGGAAAGCGGGAAAAACTAACAGCGTGCAAGAGAAAAGCTTTTCAGAGGCCAGATTTGGCCAAATGAGAGAGAAACGATGGAGCCACTGACGCCCTGGTCTCAGGTGAAAACTCACCCCCTCATCTTTCAGCACCGTCCAGATGTCGGGGAGGGCCTGCCTCAGCACCAGTTGGACCTCAAAGGCCTGGAAGCCTGCAGCAGGGAAACACAGGGGCACACAGTACCTGGAACCTTATGGCATGTTCCCAAGAGAAGCCCCGGAGGAGCAGAAGCTAAGAGATGGAGAGGTCAGGTGGAAAGGCAGCTTGAAGGGTGTCTAAGCCCACGAGCCATGTGGCAGGGCCTGGCCTGTCATGACGGGATCTGGAGCAGCATTCTAAGAGTTTTTTATCTCAGGGCCACTCTTAAGTAGGGGATGCCACAGAGTCTGTGTTTATGTGAGTCACAGCTATTGATATTAAGCCTGTTAGAAATTAAAACTCTTACATTTAAAAAATGTTTTTTAAATAACAAAAACCCAGTATACAAGAACAAAAGTAACACTTATGAAAAATAACTATTTTCTAAAACAAAAACTTTAGAGAGAAAACTGACACTGTTTTACATTTTTGCAAATCTCTAACATTTGGCTGCAATGTGATCGTTGAAACAGAAGAAAATCCAGCCTCAAGGCTGGGCGTGGTGGCTCATGCCTGTAATCCCAGCACTTTCAGAGGCTAAGGAGGACAGATCACCTGAGGCAGGAGTTCGAGACCAACATGGCCAACGTGGTGAAACCCTGACTCTACTAAAAATACAAAAATTAGCCAGGCATGGTGGCGGGTGCCTGTAATCCCAGCACTCAGGAGGCTGAGGCAGGAGAATCCCTTGAACCTGGGAGGCGGAGGTTGCAGTGAGCCGAGATGGTGCCACTGCACTCCAGCTTGCGCAACAAGAGTGAGACTCCGTCTCAAAAAAAAAAAAAAAAAAAAAGAAAAAGAAAAAGAAAATCCAGCCTCAAGCAGATATGTAGGTGGAAAAAGGGAACAGAATTACCAGCCTTATTAAATGACTTTGGATATTCTTTAAAACTGTACCAAATTCAACAAGTGGTAGTTTCTTAAAGATTAATTGCAATGTGGAATCTGAAACCATCATTAAAGAGTTTTCTTGTACTGCTACATTACAATCCACTGGCCTATCTCATACCTAGAATAGATCTCTTATCCATGAGAAAAGATAGTGCACAATAGTAACATCATGTGCTAGTAGTTTGGAAAATACTGGTTGGCAGGGTTATGTAGGTCTCTCGAATGTTTGCACATGTTATTGTGTAATAATAGCTGGAACAACAGAAGACGCTGGAAAATATGATCACTGATCTCATCAGAAAGGCTGTGGCACTGGGAAGCTATCAAGCTTATGGAGGCACATGTAAATTCTTCAAAATTCCAGTTTTGGATTGAAAGCTGTGATTTTATCACTAGGAAATACTGCGAGTTATCTTCCTTGAAGTGACAGGCTTTTTTTTTTTTTTTTTCTTTGAAACAGAGTCTTGTTGTGTTGCTCAGGCTGGAGTGCAGTGGCATCATCTCGGCTAACTGCCTCGGCCTCCCAGAATGCTGGGATTACAAGCATGAGCCACTGTGCCCGGCCAACAAGCTTTTTTCATTGAGAAAATGATTATGAAACCTTCAAGTCTGAGCAACCAATCAGTTCTTTCCAGTAAAAATGATATTTCATGGGGCCGGGTGCGGTGACTCATGCCTGTTATCCCAGCACTTTGGGAGGATCATCTGAGGTCAAGAGTTCGAGACCAACCTGGCCACCATGGTTAAACCCCGTCTCTACTAAAAATGCAAAAATTAGCCGGGCATGGTGGCGGGCACCTGTAATCCCAGCCACTCAGGAGGCTGAGGCAGGAGAATCACTTGAACCTGGGAGGCGGAGGTTGCAGTGAGCCAGGATCGTGCCATTGCACTCTATTCTGGGCAACAAGAGCAAAACTATATCAAAAAAAAAAAAAAAAAAAAAAAGCAGCTAATTCAGCTCTCAACTCAAAAGACCGCATGCACAAGCACTTTTCCTTGACACAATCACTGTATTTTGGCACACAGCCAAGCAATGTTTTATGCATACTTATTTTTTACATACCTATATTGACATATAATATTTAAAAGATGAGTAATCAAAAGATTGAGATTTAATACAACCAAGAATATTACTTTTCCACTAAGGAGGCTGCTAGTAAGATTGGCTTTTCCGTTTTTAACTGAGAGTAAGTGGTAACGAAGAACATGGTATGATGCTCCTGCCTTAATTTGTGCTGAGGTGCCAACAGCTTTGTCCGACATTGCTTGGGCACCAAAATGGCACAATGACAATAGCAAGTACAGCTGAGGGATGCTTGGAAAACTGTTCTGACCTCATAGACCCATTGGAAAAGGTCCCAGAGACTCTAGGATCCACAGACCAGCCTCTGAGAGCTGCTAAGCTATGGCACATTCACTGTGGCTCCACACCACATGGTGGGGGAAAAGTTTAGAGATTAACAAAAGTCAAAATAATACAGGGTATGCAGGACTGAGATAAAAGGGATGGCTCAGGAATGGAACTTGACCTTCTCAGTCTTGAAACCCAAAGTACGTTGAAAGCCTTCAACATGTGAATGCAGGTCAGAGCTTTAACCACAAAGACTATGTATCTCCCGAACAAATGCTGGCTGGCATCAGACTCAGTCATGAGGCATTTGGGACCAGGATCCCAAGAAAGGGTGTGTTTCCCCCAACTCCTGGCAGGTGACAGTGACCTGTCCCAATGCTCCTGCGCTGGGAGGAACAGCCCCTGCCTACCAGCGATCCCAGGAAGAGTCATCCAGTCACCTTCCTTGGCCAGGTCCAGCCACCGTGTCACTTTGTCAATCACCGCCTTGATTTGGTCTTTATCTGGAGAGCTGAAAATGGGCGCATGAAAAGTGAAAATGTCAGAGAAAAACACATCAGAAACCCAAGACTATGTTAATATGAGAGCAGTTTCTGAGCCCTCTGGTTTTCATGTTGCAATCTACAAAGAAAATGAACCCAAAGAAGACGATTTCTTCTCTGATGCTCTTATGCAATAGGAAGCCAAACAATCAGAAGAATAGCCCACACCCTTCCATAGGATCCAGGCATATATTCAATCCCCTCCTGCTTCACTAGGATGTGTGGAGGAAAAGCTATTGGGATCCAGCCAATACCAAGCATTGCTATCAGGACCGTCTTCTTTATTCAGCTTTCAGGGGTGATAAAGTCCCTATCTGGGTCAATCAGGAAAAGACAAGGACTTTGGTAAACACATCGTCTCTTGCGTCAGACACAGAACCTAATGTCATTTTGAGATAAGGAAAAGGCTTTCTCTAACTCTTGACAATAAAAGAAGGTTAAAAATTCAACTTGTTTTTCCCTTACAAAAAGCTACATTTTTATATGAAAACCAGCAGGAAAAATACAAAGAGACAAAAATTCCTCCAACATAACAGAATTATCTGGAAGAGATCATCACTCATCTCATTTCAGTTGTTCATTTAATCTCCCCTTTCCTGATAAAGGCAAAGAGCTTCCACGCCTTGTTCAAACCCACACCTAGCTGACAGCACTTGGCTCCAGGTGAGGGTGCCAGCCCCAAGGCCCCTGGCCCGTCTACCCACAATGCTGTTGCTCTCACTGTGGTCACTCCTGACCCCAGCTCTACAGGAATACGAGGTTTCGGAGACTGGGCCGGCACAGATAGCCAAAGTAAAAAGGCAAAGTTCCCGGCCTCCGGCCTAGGGCAGCAGGGTCAGGCACGGTGGGGCAGACACAGCCTAACTAAGGCACACATCTGAAGTCAGTGCCCAGTATGACTGGTACAGTCAAGATTGCCCATGAGATATCCTTGAAAAATCCCTCAGAAGATCACGTGGGGGATCAACATAACATCTCACAGCAAGTCCAACAGAGCCATTTCTTCCCCTCTAGCACTGGAATGGAATTCTTGTTCCTTTGAGTTCCAGATTAGGAGTCAGTTTCTTTTTCAACACGGAAACTCACACTCGACGCAGTAAGAGGTTCATGAGGGAGTGGCACATGATGGAGACAGGTGAAAGCCGTTCTCAGCTCAGCCACACGGAGAGCAGCACCAGTCGCACTGGCGACTGAAGCCATCCCCGCCGGGTATGGATGGAGGTCGCCACATTCCTGGAAACAGCATGCCGCCCACGGGAAATGCAGACAACAGCAACAAGGAAACAAAAGGCACCTGGAGAAACAGGCCATACCTGCGGACTCTCCAGTTCCCAGTCAGGATATCGTGTCGAATTTTCTTCTCCTGTTCTTCATTCATATATGGGATTCCGTTTTTGAGAAACTTAAGACAGAAACAGAACAAGGAGACAAGTCAGAGGGATCCTCTGTGCCTGATCTCACGAGGACAGATAGAAAGGGGAAAGGAGACGGGCTGTATAGGCCAGTTAGTCTAGATCACTTTTAAGACATTCCCAAGCCGGGTGCGGTGGCTCATGCCTATAATCCCAGCACTTTGGGAGGCCGAGGCAGGTAGATTGCTTGATGTTAGGAGTTCAAGACCAGCCTGACCAACATGGGGAAACCCCGTCTCTACTAAAAATACAAAAAGAATTAGCTGGGCATGGTGGCGGATGCCTGTAATCCCAGCTACTCAGGAGGCTGAAGCAGGAAAATCACTTGAACCTGGGAGGTGAAGATTGTACCACTGCACTCCAGCCTGGACAACAGAGCAAGACTCTATCTCAAAAAACAAACAAACAAACAAACAAAAGACATTCCCGTTCCCCTCCTCCAATGCCATACCTTGTTATAGTTGAAGCCATACTGATTCAAAAACTGAACACTGGAAGCCTGGAAAGAGAATTCTGAGTCCAAAATCCCAAACGTTGTGGGGAAGAGAAAAAAGTTACACGAATGGGCTATATACCTATAATAAAAGAAACATACAGAAAAAAAGTCACAACCATCTAAAAAAACTCTGGTTCCCAGGGCAGGCTTCAGGGTGGGCGCTTTCTTTTAGGTAAGAAGAATCGGAGTGTGCCTGAGTGTCTGCTGTGTTTCAGGAGCTATGATTGGCACTGGGGGTGCTAAATGAAAAAGGCAGAGAGCCTGCCTTCAGGGCCAGGGCCTACCACAGAGACAGCCCCTCCACAAGTCGCCCAGGGATGCCAGGTTAGGGCATGCAGGCTGGCACCCTCAACTACTCATGGGGGGTGAGCAGACATCCTGATAGTTGGGGCATCCTTTCTGCCTACTGTGTCAGGCAGTTCAAACCTCCCTTTCATTATACAACACTGTGTCAGGTGCTTTTATTAATATAGGTGCATACTGGAAACGATAGAAATGGGGACAGGAGCACTTAAGGTACACAGCGAATCTGGCGCGAAAGGTACTACTTCCAGAGAGACGTCAAAGACAACATGGAATCCACAGAGGGCAGAGCGAGCGGAGAAACAGACCCAGGAGACAAGACAGAACATCCAGGGCAAAAGTGATCGGGGCACCTGAGGCCGAATTTGAAGGGGGCAGCTGTGGAATGTAAGTGGGCAAGCAACATCCTTTGCAGAAGCTCTTAATACATACTTGTTTGCTTCTCCTTCAATAGCGGAAAACACAGACAATCCTGAAAGAATGACCGTAGAGGGAATGAATGCCAAGGAAAAGCGCCCTGAATTTCACTACAAAGACAATACAATTCAAACGGTACTTTGGGCCCACAGATACTAGGTGGGCTCTACAACAGGATAACATCTTTAATGACAAACAAACAAGAAAAGACAGACTAGAAGCATGAGAAATGTCAAATTGTAATTCACACTGAATTTGCTAAAATCTAATCGTGGCCTGTTCTTCAAATACAGAAGTAAATATTAAAGTGACATTCTCATAGTTTTAAAACTAACCACAGAAAATACCAAAAACCATTAAGATGTATATATTTAACTCATTTAAAATGTCTATTCCTCCCCTCTCAAAGAAAACCATACGCAAAGTAAAAAAAGACTTCAGGCTGGGCACGGTGGTTCACGCCTGTAATCCTGACACTTTGGGAGACTAGGCAGGTGGATCACTTGAGGTCAGGAGTTCGAGACCAGCCTGACCAACATGGTGAAACCCTGTCTCTACTAAAAACACAAAAGTTAGCTAGGTGTGTTGGTGCACGCCTGTAATCCCAGCTACTCAGGAGGCTGAGGCAGGAGAATCGCTTGGGCCTGGGGGGTGGGGGTACTGCAGTGAGCCCAGATTGAGCTATTGCACTCCAGCCTGGGCAACAGAGCAAGACTCTGTCTTCTCCCACCACCCTCCAAAAAAGGACCTGAAATTTGGGTACAACAATGGAAACATAACTACAACTGTTTCCCATACTTCTCAAAGAGGTCTTATAATTAAAAACAAACGAACAACAACAACAAAAAACTATAACAGAATACTAGTAAAGGATCAGGATAGAGAAGAACACACACACACGTTCAGCATCGTTCATAGTAAAAGCAGGGGTTGGGCATGGCAGCTCTCCCAGCTACTTGAGAAACTGAGACTGGAGGATATCCAGAGCCCAAAAGTTTGAGCCCAGCCTGGGCAACATAGCAAAATCCCATGGTGCCAGGGGAGGGCACAGACAAACCCAGAAAAGTAAAATCTGACCCAGGGTCTGTTTCTGTAAATATAACAACATTTTACTGGAATGGAGCCATGCTCACTTGTTCATGTATTATCTACAGCTAATTTCACATTACAAAAGCAGGATTGAATAGTTGTAAAAGAAACCACAATATGCAACTGTTAACAGCTCTGTCTTGACCAGCCTGGCCAACAATGGTGAAACCCCACGGCTACTAAAAATACAAGAATTAGCTGGGCCTGGTGGCTGATGCCTGTAATCCCAGCTGCTCGGGAGGCTGAGCGGGAGAATTGCCTGAACCTGGGAGGTGGAGGTTGCAGTGAGTCCACATCACGCTACTGCACTCCAGCCTGGGCAACAGAGCGAGACTCCATCTCAGAAAATAAATAAATAAATCAACAAACAGACCTGTATGAGCTGATATAGAAAGATCTCCAAACCCCATCAAGGAAAAAAAAAAAGTTTCTGAAGCTGGGATGACCTTAAAAAAATTATTTTTGTGTGTAAATTTTCTTAAAAGAAAAAAATCACAGGCTACGTGTGGTTGCTCATGCTTATAATTCCACCACTTTGAGAGGCAGAGGCAGAAAGACTGCTTGAGCCCAGGAAGTCAAGACCAGCCTGGGCAACATGGCAAAAACCTACCTGAAAAATTTTAAAAATTAGCTGGGGGTGGTGGTGAGCCTGTAGTCTCAGTTTACTCAGGAGGCTGACATGCTAGGATCACTTGAGCCCAGGAGGTCTAGGCTGCAGTGAGCTGAGACCATGCTACTGCACTCCAGCCTTGGTGACAGAGCAAGACCCTGTCTCAAAAAAATAAAATAAAAATCGCACACACACAGTTTTACTTGAAAGAGTAACAGTGATTGTTCCTTAACACTGACTTATTTAAGCATGGAAACAATGCCGCTAAAGTTTGTTTGCTCCGAAGTGTTGATTCCATATGTATAAAATGGCCCAAAACATTCCATATGTATAAAATGGCCCAAAACAAAACAAGCATACAAAATGATACTCAATATCCTTGAAAAATCTCAGAGCTGTTTTTACAGTAGGAAACGCAAAGTCAATATATTCTTGAAAAATCTCAGAGCTGTTTTTACAGTAGGAAACACAAAGACAATAAAAATACCTTCTTGAAAAACTCTAACGGCTGGATATTAAACTCACCAATCTGACAGATTGTAAATTGCTGAACGCTCTGACGGGTCTTTAGGTACCACTCCGATGGCAAATCAAAAAGACTGTGAACAAACAGGCATCTCATTCCACGAGCAATGACATCCCATCCCGGCACTATGGCCTCCGCGGCAGGATCACCACTCAACCGGGGAGGATTTTTTCCTTGTTACAACAACTAGGGAACACTACTATCATTGAGTGGAAAAAGCAAGGTTCCCCAACACGTAGGAGCAAGCCACACAAAACGTCCTGCCCCCCAAATGCCAACAGGCTGCTGGCCAGAAACAATGCTGGTCTGGCCAGGATCTTATACAGAGGGGACACAGTTTTAGTTTTACCTGATCTGCTGGGGTCCAGACAGGTTGGATCGAAGGCCCGTGAACTCTATGTCCAGACCTGCCGGGAAGGCAAAAAATACCAGCTCTCGGGTGCAGAACATGGCCAGCACTCCACACACTGTAGATGTGCAGGCGGCCGAGGCACCTGGGCTCACCCCTGTGCTCAAGAAGCCAGGGGAGGTCAGGAAGGGAAAATGGAGGAACCGAGGCAAGGAGCAGCCAGGCACCCCCGCCCCGGGTTGCACTTGGGCGCACCGGGCTCTGGCCAAAAGACACGTGGGGCTCGGAGTGTACTTGCTGCTCAAAGTCCCACCGCCCCGGGGCTGGAGAAGGAAGCCCCCGTCCTTCCTGAGGCCCTCTCTGAGCCCCTGTGGCCTGGCAACCGTCCCGCCACCCCCTCCCCAAGCTCGCCCGGAGCAAGGGGCTCTGTCCGGCACAGCCGCGAATCCCAGGCACCTCACCCACGAAGTCCGCCTCCTGGACGAGCTCCTGCAGCAGAGGAAGGCTCTCCTCGAACTCGTCGGCGCCCAAGTCCATGGCCGCGCAGCTCTGCCGAGTCGCGCAGGGCTATCACGTGCTGCCCACGCGCTGCCGTCGCGCAGCCGGGTCTTAAAGGGCGCGCGCGTGGAAACCAGGCAGGCGCCTCCGCCCCACGTGCATAGCTTCCCGGTTTGCAGCTGGCGTCGCGCACACCTGCTTGCGGGTGTTTTAATTGTACGGTTTGCTACAGAGGTTTGATTGCAATTGCAATCAATGCCTGTTTACCTGGCTCCTCAGCAATTTCTTTGCAGCCCTTAACGTGAAAATGTCATTTACATGGACTTAGAATGTTAAGAGGCGTGGCAGGAGAGGAAGACAGAGTCCCCAGAAAGGGTGAAAGCAGAAAAGCGGAGCAGGAACAACCCCGAACGCAACTGCAACAGATTCTTTGCTGCAGCTCACGGTCTTCTAAATCACCTCTTCCCAACTTCTCCATCACTTCCAATATTAGTCTGTCCCCATTCCCTCTCCCACGCCCCTGGACATCTTTTTCCTCATTCTGCTGTCCACCTTACCACTGTCTTAACACCTGCAATCAAACTTTGCAAAGCCTCAAGAACTGCCCATTAAATTGAAGGAATCCTTGGTCCCCAGGGATTATCTCGTGCACTCACTCCTTGCAGAAATCCCTACCTACACCTTCACTTACATGTGAACTTAATTTTTACTTTTGTTACTGTTTCCAGTGCAACTAGTCTATGGTCTTCCTTACAGTGTCCTGCCTTGAATTCTTGGCTTCTATTATTTTGGAACTATGGTCCTCAAAGTGAGGTGCTCAAATCAATCTTTAAGGTTAGGGGAGAAAACATTACCATTATACTTTTTTATTTTTTCCTTTTGAGACAGTCTCCCTCTGTCACCCAGGCCGGAGTCCAGTGGTGCCATCTTGTCTCACTGCAACCTCCACCTCCTGAGTTCAAGCGATTCTTTCAGCTAAGCCTCCGGAACATCTGAGATTATAGGCATGCACCACCACGCCCAACTCATTTTTGTTTTTAGTAGAGATACGGTTAAACCATATTGGCCAGGCTGGTCTCGAACTCCTGGCCTCAAGTGATTCAACTGCCTCAGCCTCCTAAAGTGCTGGGATTACAGGTGTGAGGCACTGCATCCGATCTTCAGTTATACTTTTAAATGCCTCCCTGGGACATTAAGCAAGCAAAAGGGGAGTATTAAGCCATATGATTCTGAGGCCTCTCAGAACCAATCCTACTTCATAGAGATTTGTATTCTATTTAAAATAACACAATGAATACTCAAATTGGCAGAAGTAACATATTTCACTTCTAAACAAACGTGTAATTGGGGTATACATTTAAAAAATTGGAAAATAATGCTCTAGAAGCCACCTTAACTGCCTATAGGTTTTTTCCTCACATTTATCAAATAGCCAAAAATTAACACCTTCATCAGCTCCTTTCAGAGAACTGCCATGATTCCCATCGACCCAAGCTCAAAGTTTAGATTAACTTGCATGCATTTCAAGTTTCATCTCCTAATAAAATGTTCACTTCATGGCAAATTGAGCGCCCACTAACCCCATCCATTCCACCTCTGCTTTCAGTTCCTCATGCCACCTCCTTCCACTTTCAAATTTGTTTCTTACTGTTGGGAACCAAGAGTCCAAGTGAGGTTGGCATTTGGTCCTTTCATCTTCACATACTGCCTGTTCTATAATAAGCTTAGACTGATGTTGACATTTCCTATTTTAAAAAACACCCCACACTCTGAGCAGCAAACAACTATCATTCACTGAGATCACTCGCCATGAACTAGACACGGTAATAAGTACTTTACATAAAACCTCGTATATGCTCCACTGCCACAGTGAGCTCAGACACAAAATGTCATATAACCAGAAAATAAGAGTTCATAAGATGCCTTTATTTTGTAATTTATAAACAACTTCTGACTTGCCCTTTGAAAGTTAATTATAATTGATGACTGCTTTTCTTAGATGCTTCTGAAGCCCAAGACAGGGGCAGAATGTAGTTCTTGATTTAAAAAAACAGAAAGGGGAGGAGGATGACCTTAACTACAAATAATATTCCACTGCAACATTATTGCTGTAAAACTTCCAAGCTGGCTGTTCTTCCAGATGCTCTCTTTTGATGGCTGTAGTGGCTGACAGTTTTATATTTACATGTTCAAAACAATTAATGCTTCCATTTATTCATTTATTCATAGATTCTCTGAGGTTCCCGTAGAACCACACCACCTTCTGTCATGGCACTTTGTAGTCGTTTCATCTGGTTTTGAAGATCAGAAAAAAAAAGAAAAGATTAAGTCAGCAGCACCAGTAGGCTGAAAATACTTTCACTTTCCAAAAGACAGAAATAAATTGATTTGTTCTTGCTAACTTCCCAGCCTACAATGGTTTTTCAGAAAGTAATCTTAATAATGACATAATTAAGTAAAAAGGAAATGTAGAGATGTCAAGGTTCAGTAGCATTTCAAAATATCGTATGGACAAGATGTCAATATTTATGAACAGGAAATATAGTGGCTGACATCATGGACTACAGATTCAGTCACCCTGGGTTTGAAATCCACCATACATTGACTCTGGGCAAGTAAGCCTCAGTTTATTTCTGTATAGAATGAGAATACTAGTCCCTACCCCATGGACTGATGTGAGGATTAAATTAAGTAGCACTGTTGAGTACTCACCAAAGGGTCTGACACATGGAAAGTATTTGCTAAGTAAAAACTGTTATTATGATGTAAGTTATCTAATGCCAAGAATTAACACAATACCTTTTCAATAAGTACATGAAAACAAAAATACCGAGTCTGAGGCTGCCTCCCATGGGGTTGGTTGGTAGACCATGAAGTTGATTCCCGCCTCTAAGCATCTCTGTGCCAGTACTCGTCCTATACTCTCACAAGCCACCACATTTCTGGTACTATAAAGGTGCTTTTTAATAGCCCATTCACGAGTGGATGCCGAAACCACAACCTTGCCATTTTGATGCTCCACAAGTGCTTCTACATGACGTTGAGTCCTTATAACTCGCAACCTAAATGGGGTGAGAAGATAAAAAAATCACAGAAGAATCTGTATCCTAAAGTTACATTAATTCAGGTGAATAAATGACTAAATATTTTTCAACAATCCAGCGTTTGGTTAATTTACTTCAACATATTTAACTTGGATTTTGCTTGGGAAGTGTTTTTCCTCTGCCTTTATGAGAATATACTCAATAATAACAAACTAAATAGTTCAATTATCATGAAGAAATTTGTTTCTGAAGAGCTGAGTTTTTACTTACAGATCTACTTCAAAAAGAGATTTGAAGAGGCAGACCTAAGTTACTGAACCCACGCATGATGTGGATATACTTACTCCTTGCTTTTATTTTAGAGCTAGTACCAAAATAAATATAAGACAGAGCAAAAATTTAAATGTAAAAACTGAAATCATAACAGTACTAGCAGAAAACATTAGATTTTTTAAAATAATCTCAGGTATGCATATTTAAATATGACATCAAACCATGTCATATGGCTTTATTTTTCAGAGACAGGGTCTCTCACTGTCACCCAGTTTGGAGTACAGTAGTGCAACCACAGCTCACTGTAGCCTCAAACTCCTAGGCTCAAGCAACTCTCCTTCCTTAGTCTCCCAAGTAGTTGGCATTACAGGTGCATGCCACTGCACCAAGCTAATTTTTATTTTGAAGAGACAAGGTCTCACTATGTTACCCAGGCTGGTATCAAACTCCTGGCCTCAAGCGACCCACCCTTCTCAACTTCCCAAAGCACCGGGATTACAGGCATGAGCCACTGTGTCCAGCTTCATATGGTCTTTTTTTTTTTTTTTTTTGAGACAGGGTCTGTCTGTGTCTTAGGGTAGAGAAAAATCACAATCTCTTAAACCAGGAGTCAATGATCTTTTTCCACAAAGTGCCAAATAGTAAATATTTTAGGCTTTCTAGGCTACACAGCTTCTGTTGAAACTGTTCAACTCAGCCACTGTAGTGCTAGAACAGCCAAGTGATGTGTAAACAAATGAGAATGGGTACAGCTATGTCCTAACTGTGTTCTAAGAACTTGTGGGCAATGAAATTTGGTTTTCATTTAATTTTCACAAGTCAAAAAATATTATTTTGATTTTTTTTTAACTTAAAAAAGTAAAAACTATTTTTTAGCTCACAAGCTATCTTTGGCCCATGGGCCATAGTCTGCTGACCCATCTTAAACCATTTGTTCAATGAAGGGCCTGATTCATTATGTCAAAGGTCATTTCCTACTATAACATTCTGAAATTCTCTGCTTTTAATATTGCGAGTAGGGCAGACAGAGAAAAAAAAGAAAATATATCTCTAGTTATTTAAATGATCCAAATATTAAGTGAAAGTAATACGTTGGGCCTGGGCGCAGTGGTTCATGCCTGTAATCACAGCACTTTGGGAGGCTGAGCCACGCAGATCTCTTGAGCTCACAAGTTCGAGACCAGCCTGGGCAGTGGTGAAACCCCATCTCTACAAAAAGTAGCAAAATAATAATAATAATAAATAAATAAATGAATTAGCCGGCCATGGTGGTGCGTGCCTGCAGTTCCAGATGCTCAGGAGGCTGAGATGGGAGAATTGCTTGAGCCTGGGAGGCGGAGGTCACAGTGAGCTGATACTGCACCACTGCACTCCAGCCTGGGTGACACAGCCAGACCTTGTCTCAAACAAAATAAAACAAATTAGCATGCGCCTGTAGTCCCAGTCACTCAGGAGGCTGAGGTGGGAGGATTGCTTGAGCCCAGGGAAGTCAAGGATGCAGTAAGCAGGTTATCATACCACTGCATTCTAGCCTGGGCAACAGACCCAGACCCTGTCTCAAAAACAAACAAAAAAGAAAGTAATAGGTTGGGTGTTTCAAAAGATCTTTAGCCTTAAGATCCAGATTATTTAAAAATTGAACTGCCTATCCCTTTCTTGAAAGACTCCCTCCTCTATGAGTAAAAATGTATCACAGCAACTGTAACACATCATTATCCCCATTCCACTTTCCACTATGAAACTTAAGACTTTTGGTGACAGGGATAACTTCTACTTTATCTTTGTACCTCCTGAATCTAATACAATGCCCAGCAAGTGATATAGGTACAATGTTTGGTCAATAAATAAATAATACATCACATAGTTATGATTTCCAACTTACTCTTATACCTTTATATAGCCCTTAAAGTCCTTAAGAAATTCTAACAAATCCTCACCAAGGAGATCAGCAGCAGAGAAACCTGATAAACACCTACATGCTGTAGTATAGTCGTAATAACTTAACGTCCTGGCTCTGAGGTCAGTCAGAACATACATGAATCTTAGCTCTGGCACTTATTAATCATGTCTCCCTAAACCTCAATTTCTTTGCTCCTGTAAAATGGGGGAAATAACTGCTTCATGATGTAATTTTAAGGATTAAATGAGAAAATATAAAGCAAGTAGCATAATTCCTGGCAAATATAAGTGTTCATTAAACAACCACCTTTATAACAAAGTATCTCATGTCATGCTAGATTCCTAGCTGGTCTTTCTTCTATTCCTGTTCCCTTAAAAATTTAGTCTTCCAAAAACCAGCCAGAATGATTTTTATTTATTTATTTATTTTTTAAAGACAGAATCTTGCCGTGTCGCCCAGGCTGGAGTGCACTGGTGCGATCTCAGATCTCTGCAACCTCCACCTCCTGGGTTCAAGTGATTCTCGTGCCTCAGCCACTGGAGTAGCTGGGATTACAGCGTGCACCACTATGCCCGTCTAATTTTTGTATTTTTAGTAGAGACGGGGTTTCACCATGTTGGCCAGGCTGGTCTCAAACTCCTGACCTCAGATGATTCGCCTTCCCTGGCTGGCTTCCTAAAGTGCTGGGATTACAGGCATGAGACACCGCGCCCAGTCAGAAAGATCTTGCAAAACTAGTTCGGGGTCAAGCTTTAAATCCTCTCGTCGTTTCCCACTACAATGAAAATAAAGTCTAAAGTGCTCATCCTGACTTACAAAGTTAATGATCTGTCGCCTCCTTACCCCTCCATGTTCATCTCAGGCCATTCACCCTCTGCCCATTGAGCTTCACATCCACAAGTCCTTCAGTTCCTCAAACACCCCAGCAGTTTCCTCTGCTAGGAATGCTCTTTCTGGCAGATGACTCGGCTTCTTCCTTTCAGATCTCAGCTTCTTAAATGTCACCTCCTCAGACAGGCCTTAGTAGCTATCCTGTCCGCTACTCTAACATCCTCTTTAAATATCCGCCATCACACCTATTTGCTGTTTGTTCCAGCCCCTCCGCGAACCCTGCCTCTACCCGCCGCATGGCAGCTACCTGGGAGACAGCCTGGCGTTGAACGAATTAAAATCGTCCGTAGGGTGCAGTGTCCTTCTCTGTCAATCACAAGCAGATTTAATTACCTGTGCCAGAACTCACGGGAGGGCCACACCGTCCGCCAGCCCCGCTCTTTCCTGGCTACAGATAGAAGCTCCAGGTTCCGGGGGTTCCGATTGGTGAACTCTGGGGCGACAGCTTCATTTTCCACAGGGTGCACTTCAGGCTTCGCCGCCGGCTTGGAGCTGGTTGAGAGGGCTGCGAACCTGCACCCTGGGCAACGGAAACAACCGCACGGGGCTTAAAAATGACGGATACGGACAGCGCACGAACTCGCTCTAACGTCTATCCCCTTTCACACCCCCAGTCTTCAGGCCCAGGGGACGAAAAATACGTGTGCCCACAGGGTGGAATCAGCACTGACCCCGTCCTTAACTTCCTACTGAGGTGTTCGCAGTGCTGCGAACTCTTATTTCGACCTGGCACGTCGAATATACCAATAGAATCCGCACGTTCCAAAGTACTGTGCAGACCCTGGCCAATCAGCTGGGCGAAGGGGGCCAAGACTAATTACCAGGGTTCCTGCAAACGGAGAACCCCCAGAACCGCGACCGAAGCGCCATCGCTGAGACGATCTCGGAAAAGCCTTGCCTCTTTTTCCTCACGCACGACTCACTCGCTCGCCTGCCGCAATCATACGAAGTCAGAGCCTTTGGTTGCTGTAGATCCCCAAACTCTCCACGCCAGACGCCCCCGACCCGGAAGTAGAAAGTCCTCCGCCACTGAGTGGCCAGGAGGAGGCTCTGTTATCCGACAACGCCAATCACCGCTCACGTGGAGGGGCACGCAGGCCCTGGAACCCACCAATCACCTCGTGGCTACGCCCACGACCACGCTTTTTGCTGAAGTCCAGGGTCAAAAGCACCCACAACTTCACCTAACCGTATTTGAGTTGTCTACTAAGAGATCTTGGGCGGTCATTGACTGGTCCATACACACCCCTACTGGGCACCGCGTAGAAATGAGGCAGGGCACGGTGCAGTTTTCGCTTTAAAAAGGGTAGTTGTCTTCCTCGAACCAAAAATTTTCCCGTATGGCCCGCTGGAAAAACTGCCCCGTCCCACCCAGGTTCGCGCCCCTAAACTTATACTCCTGAGGCCTGGAGCAAAGCCGGCCGATTTGCCTTACGCTCCCCGAGCAGGGACGAGGAAAAGACATTAAAGCTAAAACGCAAGACTCGCTCAGAACCTCAATTCTACCTTGGAGAAGGGCCCGCCCCTCCAGTTACACCCCAGCTCCAAGCTCCACCCGCCTACAACCTTTCTAGAAGGCACTAGAATGGCCCACTGCGTCTGCGCAAGGTTGTTTGCACCGAAGGTTCCGCCTCTTTCCAGCAGTCCAAGATCCGACTTCCGTTCTCCGCTTTCGCGCCCTTCCCATCGGCTATCTAATTGGATAAAAATGCTGATCCCGCCCCTTCCCTAGAGCCTCACTTCCGGCACGCTCCCGTTTCTCTTCCTGTTGCCCCCGCCTCTTTTTCCTTCCCGCCGTGCCCCGCGGCCGGGCCGGGGCAGCCGGGAAGCGGGTAGGGCGGTGTTACCCAGCAGCTCCTGGGGCATCGCTCGGGTACCCTCCACGCCGTCGCAGCCACTGCTGTGGTCGCCGGTCAGCCGAGGGACCGCGATACTGGTTGCCCGCGTTGTGAGCAGAATTCAACGTGTATCGCTGCCGCGAAGATGGAGGGGCCTTTGTCCGTGTTCGGTGACCGCAGCACTGGGGAAGCGATCCGCTCCCAGAACGGTAAGGGAGGGCCGGGCCTGGGTCGGGCTGGCGGGCTGGGAGGGCCGAGTCCCATCGCGACCGGACCCCGGCTGACCGCTTCGTGCCTCTTCTCCTTTACCTCTGCAGAAAGGGCCTCGAGGCCCCGCAGCCGGACCCGGCCCACCCGCCGTTCTCTGGGGCAGGGCGCTGTCGACCCCTCTCCCCACAGCGGGGAGGAGCCCCGGAGCGCGCAGCAGGTTTTGAGACCGGCACCGCGTGGATGTGGTGTCCGGGGCGGCGCTGGAAACGCGCCCCTCCGCGGGCCTCCCGGACTTGCACGTGCGGGCCACGCCTCGCATCCTCTTTTGTTTCAGGGCGGCCCCTTGAGCGTCCATGTTAAACGCCGGGTTTCGTTTCAGGACCATTTACCAGAAAAAGTAGGTTCATCCGCGCCCCTGCGGATGAGCCCGGTGCCCTTTCCGCCCGTAGCTGCAGTCGGGGTCGGGCGCCCGGCGTCCGGCTCTCTCTCAGTTGATAGCATCTTAAAGTAGAGTTAGCACAGGAAACGCCACTGGAGTGCAGTTGACCCCGGGAGACGGCAGCGCCAACTTAGCAGAGCGTTTGCTGTCGGGCCTTTGTATACCTACAGAGCGCACTGTTTTTTGATAGATTCGTAATTTTTTTTCGTAAACAAATCAAAGTACCTTCCCCGTTGGCTACCGATTTCTCTCCTCACAGATAAAAAGGGTTCTAATGAGCAAAAAACTTGCAGGATCTGAAGGAAAAGGCATAGCTGTACGAAGTGGCAGAACATGAAATTGTGGTTATTACTTTTTTTCTCCCGCCATCAGATTCCACCCCCTCATCAAAGCTGTGCCAAATAGGCTCGCTTTATTTAGGGACAGGGTCCCACTTGTCGCCCAGACGGGAGTGCCAGCATAGCTCACTGCAGTCTCCAAGCACAGGCCCGCGCCACCACATCGGCTTTGTTTTTATTTTTTGTAGAAATGGGTTTCGCTGTGTTGCCCAAGGGGGTCTCGAACTCCTGGCATCAAGCTGTCCTGCCTCAGCATCTCAGTGTTGGGATTACAGTTGTGAGCCACAGTGTCCGCCCCATTTAGGTTCCTAGTAGGTGGTTTTTAAATAACGCAGATTTGTACATTTGGGAAATACAGGGGCTGTTGGATGTCATTTACCTTTAGGCTGAAATTACTGTCTTTCAGAGTTGTGGATTCTTATTTCTTTTTTATTTGTGTTTTTAATTGTCTACAGTTATGGCTGCAGCTTCGATTGCCAATATTGTAAAAAGTTCTCTTGGTCCTGTTGGCTTGGATAAAATGCTGGTGGATGATATCGGTGTAAGTACACGTTAACTGTTGTGTTAGTTGCCTTAAAGTAAAACTATTTTCAGTGTTTTGCTGTGTTCATTCTTTGATTTTATCAGAATCCAGGTACTGGAAGGTGATATTAAAGGTGGATGTGTATTATAATGGGGCTGTGTTGATTTCTATGAGTGGTTCATATTTTTTCCTGCTAATTTCTTAGGATGTGACCATTACTAACGATGGTGCAACCATCCTCAAGTTACTGGAAGTTGAACATCCTGCAGCTAAAGTTCTTTGTGAGCTGGCTGATCTGCAAGACAAAGAAGTTGGAGATGGAACTACATCAGTGGTAGGTAGACTGGCTAAAGAATGATCATTTTTCTAAAAACAACCGACTTTCAGAAAGTTGAAGCCATAAGTGGGTCATTTGTGCTGGGTCAGAAATAAGTTACATATTCTGAATGCCCAGATGATTGAGCAAAGAGAAAAAACAAAAGAAGTTACACATTTAAGAGGGAAAATAAGCTTCTTAGGTACAGATTCAGAAACACAATTTGTAAGTTGGTAGTTATAGCTTGTTTGTACAGTTTAAGTAGGAAAGAATTTGAGTTCATTTAACATAGCCCCATTGTTTTAAATGTTGGTATTCACAAGTTTTGAGGGCTTATTTTTCCCTTTATGGCAGTGTTCAGACATCACACAGATTTTTTTATGGTCTCTCAAAAAATCTTGTTTCCTCCCGCATCACCCCTTGAGACTTGGAAAGCTCTAAAGTATAATTATTTAAAGAACAAAATGTTACCAGTTTGGGGGAGAAACAATGTTTTTGTGTTATTTTTTTAAGAGACCATGTGTAGCACAGGCTGAAGTGCTGCAGTGCTGTCATATCTCACTGCAGCCTGGAACACCTGGGCTCAAGTAATCCTCCCGCCTTAGCCTCCCAGAGTGCTTGGGATTGCCGGCATATGCCACCACAACCAAATAATTAAAAATCTTTTTTTTTTCTTTTCTTTTTTTTCGGTAGAGACAGGGTCTCACTATGTTGCCCAGGCTGGTCTTGAGCTCCTGGCCTCACGTGATCCTCCCGGCCTCATGTGATCCTCCCTTCTCAGCCTCTGTAGTGCTGGGATTACAAGCATGAGCTGCTGCACTAAGCCTGTTTTATTTTTTAAATCCTGACAGGTAATCTCAGGAATTCAAAATAGGAGTGTGAGAAATTAATAAATACATCATGATAGGACAGTGTGATCTTTTCGAGTCAGTAAACGTGATATACAGTATAAACTTCATAGATCATCCAGCATGCTGGTATAGTAGAAACACTTGTTTGGTGAGAAAGATGTTAATTCTGGAGAAACGAGAAAGTTTGTGGGGAATATGTATTTCTAGATTAAAGTTCAGCCATGAAAGAATGGAATGTACTCCTAAAATATGAATATGATCTTTGTCTAACTTATGATAATGTGACTTAACAAGTGTAGTTTTCTTCCCATAAGAAGCTGACAAGATTTTAAGTCTTCTTAGTTTAAAAGTATTTGTTACTGTTTCATATCAACTTATAAGAACTGTTTTTAATAATATAATAGCCTAATATAGGTCGTATGAATAGTCACACACGGTTTAGCTTCTATTGAGCACTCCCTCTAAAGGTAATAGGTGTGTTGTCTTTCACGATTGTATTGGGTGTACTAGTTTCTTAGAATGTTTTTCTGGCTCCTACCCAGTTTTGGCCATTTGCATTTATAATACAGTAAGACCTCACTCCACAATGGATTCGTGGAAACTGACTTTAAGAGGAAAAACGATGTATAAAAAAATAAATTTTCCTCCCCCCATCAGTGTTAACAATAAACAACTGTATTTGAGAAATTGCTGTCCGTTGTTTTGCTTAAAGTGGCAGTTTCCAAGAATTTATGAGTAACATTGAGGACTTCAAGTGTTTTGTAGCATTCTTCTCCCTTCACCCCCCAGGTTTCTAATAACCAGTTAATTCATTTCACCACCACCATTTTGGCTAATAGATGGCCATTTTAGTGTCATTTCATGTGTATTGCGCATGTTGAATATCTGGCATACTCAGATCAGTGAATGTTTTCTCAACAGGTTATTATTGCCGCAGAACTCCTAAAAAATGCAGATGAATTAGTCAAACAGAAAATTCATCCCACATCAGTTATTAGTGGCTATCGACTTGCTTGCAAGTAAGATTGTTTGCATAGAGAGAAAATTTTTTTTGATGTAATAGTTGTAAAGTGTGTTGTCTTAATGTTTTGATTAATAACTAAATTTTAATTTGAAAATATTCTATTTAAATGTTTTAGCATTTAAGTAGTAATATTTGAAGTTAAAAACTTGGACCGGTATCTTTTTTCCCATTTGACTACCACATTTTCTCCTAATCATAGATTTTAGTGGTTATGCTTATGGGATAGATTAAACTTGCCATGATCTGAAGAGGGAGGGTTTTTTCATGTCCTCCTCCTATATGAAATGGCTGAACAGATATTACTTATGACATTTTGGCTCTGTGTTAAGCATGATGATTGCAAAGAGTTTGAGTAGTGACTTTGTAAACGTTTTTCTCCCCCATACTTTTAAACAGGGAAGCAGTGCGTTATATCAATGAAAACCTAATTGTTAACACAGATGAACTGGGAAGAGATTGCCTGATTAATGCTGCTAAGACATCCATGTCTTCCAAAATCATTGGAATGTATCCTTGTGGTTGTCAGATAAAATTTAGGCTTTTTAAAACATAAGACTTTGAGATGGGCATGGTGGTGTGTGCCTGTAGTCCCAGCTACTATGGAGGCTGAGGCAGGAGGATTAATTGAACCCAGGAGTTTCAGTCCAATGTGGGCAACATAGCAAGACCCTGTCTCGGGAGTGGGGGTGTGTGCATAAGCGCGCGCCTGTAGTAGCAGCAGCAATCAATTTTGTGCAGTAAAATTTTAAATACCAATTTTATGCAAATTGATATCAATAGGGAGGAGTAATGCTGTATTGAAATTGCCTGTTACTTTCCCTGCTTTTTTAGGGTGAAAACGTAATGAAAAGCATGTCTAAAAGTGATAAGAATTGCAGATAGTGATAATGTAATATTTTGGTGACGTAATGCTTGCTTCTTTAATAGGTTACTAAAAGGAAGTCCTTTCAAATTATCCTTGATTTTTCACTTGTGTACCCTTTGTCCATTCCAAGCCTGTTACCGTCCTTAACTTTTGGCTTAGAAATGGTGATTTCTTTGCTAACATGGTAGTAGATGCTGTACTTGCTATTAAATACACAGACACAAGAGGCCAGCCACGCTATCCAGTCAATTCTGTTAATATTTTGAAAGCCCATGGGAGAAGTCAAATGGAGAGTATGCTCATCAGTGGCTATGCACTCAACTGTGTGGTGGGATCCCAGGGTAAGGTTTGGGATTTGGTTTATACAATGAGATTGCTACAGATTAAAACTAGCTTTTTTTTTTCTTCAGCGGGACGCAGTGCTTCGTGCCTGTAATCCCAGCACTTTGGGAGGCCGAGGCAGGTGGATCATGAGGTCGGGAGTTTGAGACCAGCCTGTCCGATGCGGTGAAACCCCATCTCTAGTAAAAAATACAAAAATCAGCTAGGCATAGTGGCGCGTGTCTGTAGTCCCAGCTACTCCAGAGACTGAGGCAGGAAAATCACTTGCACCTGGGAGGCAGAGATTGCAGTGAGCCAAGATCACACCACTGCACTCTAGCCTGGGCCACAGAGTGAGACTCCGTCTCAAAAAAAAAACTAACTTGTGGATTATGTGCAGTACATCTTTTTGTAATTTAAAGCACATACAACATGTTAGAAGGAATGTGAATTAAAAGAAATTACGTGCATGTAATGCCATAAAGTTTTTCTAAGAGAAAATGTAATGAATTACAGTCTAAATTTGTGTATTTACATACAATCAATTATGGGTACTCTTTATTATGCTTTTAAAGATAGACGTATTAATCTTATGTTCTATTGTAGGCATGCCCAAGAGAATCGTAAATGCAAAAATTGCTTGCCTTGACTTTAGCCTGCAAAAAACAAAAATGAAGCTTGGTGTACAGGTGGTCATTACAGACCCTGAAAAACTGGACCAAATTAGACAGAGGTATGTTGAGAGATTATTTTTGGGCTTTTAAGTGTGAGTGTCTTGGAGGACTTTAACATTTTTAGCCAAGTCAAACTATTTTACTTAAACTTCCAGAAAAATTAGCCTGGTGGTGTTTTTAGAGGGATTTGGGGTTATACAACCTATATGAAAATTGTCTTTTTGTGAAAATTTGATTGTATGAGTCTGTTAATATTAAAGATATAAAAGACAGGAATCTAATTTCCTCAGCAGTACAGAACTCAGCAGTGTGGTATTGACTGTAGCCTACTGTTTGCTAGATACTGGAGGTACAGGTGATATTAGTGGTTGAAGAGCTAATGGTGGAGGTAGTGTGACCACTGCTATAGATTTGACTGCCTAATAGTCACTTAAAACAATAAATGGTTTAGGCTGGGCACAGTGGCTCATGCCTGTAATCGCAACACTTTGAGAGGCTGAGGTGGTAAGAATCTGAAGCCCAGGAGGTCGAGGCTGCAGTGAGCTGTGATTGGACCACTGCACTCCATCCTGGGTGACAGCGAGAACCTGTCTAAAAAAACAAACAAAACCACAATGAATAGTTTAAACAGAAGTTAAACCAAACCTACAAGAAAGCTTTGCCGAGGGTAAGAAATGTGCTCTCATCTTTTAAATCAATCTGCATGCGTATTCTTTTTTCCTTCCTTCCTGATACAACAAAGTGTCCTTTCTTCCATCAAAGCCAGTCGCTCTACAGTAAGTGTTCCAGAATCTGTTTCCTTCTGCTCTAGAGCCTTGTCTTTGATTCTTCTTTCATACCTACTAATTATGCTCTTTCCTGGAATCTTCATGTGGCTCTTTTTGTCTTTTGTTCAGGCTTCTTTGTACATCCTCCTGCTGTAGGTACTCCCTATCCTACATCCTTACAGCCAGATGTCATGAGTGATTTACTACACAAAACTTTTCTGGTGCTTTTCTTCTCATCCCTTTTCAGCCCTGTTCTCCATTTGAGGGACTGCATGTTAAGGTCTCTAGTGTGAAATTCGGAAGACATTTTCAGCCTTCCTCTTACTTGACCTTTAGCAACCCTTTGATTACGTCCTTCTTGAAATGCTTTGTGATACTGCTTTGTCTGGGCCACCATCTCACAATATTCTCCAGAATAGCCCCTTGTTCCCATGACTTCATGTATTATCTCTCTATGCCAGAGACTGTTTAAGCTGTTTCTCTGAGCTCCAAAGTCACACACCTCTATCTAATAGAATGCTTTTCAAGCATCTCAAAGTAAACATGTCTCTGAACTTGTGATAATACCGCAAATCTGCTCTTGACCATTTTAGTGATGGGGACTTCTCCACACAGGCAGAAAACTAGGAAATGTCCTTAACTCCTCCTTTTTACCAACACCTTTTCTCCTAATCTGTCACCAACACCACTTGATTTCTACCTCCAAATTAAATTTGCCTACATTTCATTTTCTTGCCTAGACTGTTGTAGAAACACACCCAAGCTAGTCTCTTAGAGAAACTTTTCTTTCTTCTGCAATCTAAATTATATTCTTTTGTAACTTCCTGTATTTTATCTTCCTGGGGCTTACTACAGTTTTTACTGTGAGTTTATACAACTCATGAATTGTAAGCTCTAATGGTAGAGACAGAATGATTCCATTGGCATCGTAGCCCCATCCTTAGTACAGTGTATAGCACACAGTACTTGTTCAGTAGATAAGCTGCCTTTGAGGTTGATCTGTAATTCATTTTACTTTAAAAATTATTCGAATGATCTATTCACATGGCTTCACTCATATTGTCTCTTCAAATCTGTATCTCCCATAGTTTGTGGTTTCCATGATGTTAAGTGACTACCTTCTGGGAGCTTCATCTGAGTAACAACAGAGACTTCAAACTTAATCTTGTCCCAAACTGAACTCTGATTTCCCATCCTGCCCCTCAAACTGTTGCTATTTATTTTACTCCAGGAGTCACCCAAGCCATTAAGTTTGACTTCTGTTTAGGTTGTCTGTCAGCTTATATCTGATGTTACTATCTCCTTGTCTTAAGCCATTCAGTGCAATTTCCACATTGATACCAGGGAATCCTTTTGAAAACGCAGATAACATTATACTAGTCTTGCTTAAAAATGTTAACCTTCTTAGTATCTAGACTGTTTGGTGTAACCTACAAGGTTTTTCACTTTTCTGGTTCTGTCTTCTTTTGCGCTTCCAACTCTGGACTCCTGGTGTTTTTTTTTGTTTGTTTTTGTTTTTTTGAGAAGGAGTTTTGCGCTTGTTGCCCAGGCTGGAGTATAGTGGCACGATCTCAGCTCACTGCGACCTCCGCCTCCTGGGTTTAAGTGATTATCCTGCCTCAGTCTCCTGAGTATCTGGGATTACAGGGGCCCACCACCAGGCCCAACTAATTTTTTGTATTTTTAGTAGAGTGTTTAATCGTGTTGGCCAGGCTAGTCTCGAACTCCTGACCTCAGGTGATCTGCCCACTTCAGCCTCCCAAAGTGCTGGGATTACAGGTGTGAGCCACTGCACTCGGCCTGGACTCCTCTTGACTTCATTATCTGCCTCCTAGGCTAAATTTATGTCTTTTATGTGCTTGTAGTCTCTGCATACCACTTTAGTGACGCTTGCCCTGGAGTGTGATTGGTAATCCCTCTCCCCACTGGATCCTTGAAGGCAGGCAGGACCTATGTTCCCTGTTTTACCATAGTTCTCGATTAGTAATTCAAATTCAGGTTGGGGACAGCTAAGTGGTAATTTTTAATTCCTTCTAATATTCCATGAATTGGACTAATGTAAATTCTGGTCAGAGATAACAAAGGTTAATACAATTTAGTCTATGATTATCTTGTGATAAATACTTAATGGAAGTTAAACCTAAATTATTTTTAAAAATCACAGAAGGTAACTCTGGGTTACAAAAATACTTTGCAGAGAATCAGATATCACCAAGGAGAGAATTCAGAAGATCCTGGCGACTGGTGCCAATGTTATTCTAACCACTGGTGGAATTGATGATATGTGTCTGAAGTATTTTGTGGAGGCTGGTGCTATGGCAGTTAGAAGAGTTTTAAAAAGGGACCTTAAACGCATTGCGAAAGCTTCTGGAGGTATGTCTTGTGCTGGCTGTCACGTAAAAGACTTTCATTATACCTGACCCCATCAAAGGTCTTTTTACATTGGAATATTGGTAAGAAACAGCTTCAAAAACGTTTATATCCTCTTAATGCTTTGTGCTGCCAACACATTTATAGAGCCATTTTTCACGTAACTGGAGAAATTCATTAAGTTTGTTGGAAATTCTGAATTTGTTCACTTCAAAAATGATGTAGTTCTATCTTAGGATAAAAGGAGTTAGTGTGTGCTGCCTAACTAAATTCTAAACTTGTAACATAGCACTTCTATCACAAATGCTACTGAGTCTAAAGGATATTAAAATCACGAAAGAGCGATACTTACAGATCCCTTGTAACTCTTAATAGCAACTATTCTGTCAACCCTGGCCAATTTGGAAGGTGAAGAAACTTTTGAAGCTGCAATGTTGGGACAGGCAGAAGAAGTGGTACAGGAGAGAATTTGTGATGATGAGCTGATCTTAATCAAAAAGTAAGAGCTACTTTCTAAAATTGTAAAGTTATACAGATTTTGTTAAGTAAAAGTAGGTTTTCTTCCCATTTATTTGCTGCTTATAGTCGCACAGTGATATGAGCAGTTATACGCGTGGGATAAAATAACATTGGGTCACTGTGAATTGAGATGAAGTAACCATTTTCATCTCTTCTGCATAGACTAGACATTGTTTCTGTATAGTGTATCTAAATATCCTGTGTAGGCAGGACTTAAGGGCACTTTATGTAGACTTATTAAAATGCCATTTTTTGGAGAAATTGATGGTGTTGGAAAAAAAAAACATTTAAAAAATGCTATTACAAGAATTTCACTTTTTTTTTTTGAACAGCACTAAGGCTCGTACATCTGCATCGATTATCTTACGTGGGGCAAATGATTTCATGTGTGATGAGATGGAGCGCTCGTTACATGATGCACTTTGTGTAGTGAAGAGAGTTTTGGAGTCAAAATCCGTGGTTCCCGGTGGAGGTGCTGTAGAAGCAGCCCTTTCCATATACCTTGAAAACTATGCAACCAGCATGGTAAGAACAGTTATTCCTTGTCTTAGAGGCCCGAGAGCAGTAGCTGTGGGCTTTAATTTTTTTTCCCTTTTGTGAAGTCACCTAACTGTCCTTTTTTCCTAGGGGTCTCGGGAACAGCTTGCTATTGCAGAGTTTGCAAGATCACTTCTTGTTATTCCCAATACACTAGCAGTTAATGCTGCCCAGGACTCCACAGATCTGGTTGCAAAATTAAGAGCTTTTCATAATGAGGCTCAGGTTAACCCAGAACGTAAAAATCTAAAATGGTAAGCATACAATTTCCCTCTTTTTAGACATCTTCTTAGCCCTTTGTTAACCTTTGCAAAACAGTTTCCATTAAAAAGGATAGTAGTCAGTTACATGTCAGCAAACATAAATAACAGACTTGTCAACTACTTAACATGAAAAACTTCACAGCAAGCATTTGTTGTTAGTCACTGTAATTCAAGGGATAATGACTAATTATTAGCACTGGTATGCCTTAGTTAACAACTCTGATTGCTAATCTCTCCCTGCTGCTTTGGGTAGAAAGACAACCTACAAGATCTCTAGTCTGACTTAAAAATCAAGCTTAATACTTGAATGAAATGCTGGAGTTAATGGGTCACCTAATTAAGTTGTAAGCGGCCATTTTAATAGTTCTTTCTTAATTGCAGGATTGGTCTTGATTTGAGCAATGGTAAACCTCGAGACAACAAACAAGCAGGGGTGTTTGAACCAACCATAGTTAAAGTTAAGAGTTTGAAATTTGCAACAGAAGCTGCAATTACCATTCTTCGAATTGATGATCTTATTAAATTACATCCAGAAAGTAAAGATGATAAACATGGAAGTTATGAAGATGCTGTTCACTCTGGAGCCCTTAATGATTGATCTGATGTCTCTTTTATTTATAACAATGTTAAATGGAATTGTCTTGTACCTTGACTTAAGTATTACACATTAAAGTACAACAAGCTGTAAACTTGGGTTTTTGTGATACAGGAAATGGTTTCCATCTGCGTTTTGGTCCTCTGATTTCACATATAACAACCTAGTACTTTATTAGTTTAAAAAGAAATTGAGGTTGTTCAAAGTTTAAGCAATTCATCCTCTCTGAACACACATTGCTATTCCCATCCCACCCCCAATGCACAGGGCCGCAACACCACGAATTCCGCCCGTTCTCTCCAGTGTGTGTAACAGGGTCACAAGAATTCGACAGCCAGATGCTCCAAGAGGGTGGCCCAAGGCTATAGCCCCTCCTTCAATGTTGACCTAAGGGGAAGAAAAGATTTAGATTGTTTATTCTTCTGTGGGCACAGTTTAAAATCCTAAACTTGTCTTTTTTCTCTTAATGTATCAGCATGCTACCCTTTCAAACTCAAATTTTCATTTTAACTGTTTAGGAATAAATTTACACCTTTGTGAAAATTCATCCCTGCCTATGTTACCTTATTCTTTTTATGCCAAGTAAGCTTTTTTTTTTTTTTTTTTTTTAACCATGGGAAGTAACATAATACGTGAACTCAGTCCTAGTAACTAGTATTTCTTTATTACCCACGTGGCCAACACCTGGAAGATAGTATCTTAAAATAGCATTGTGAAATTCACTGGTAAGCACTCAGGGTTACTTGTGCATCTTTACCTTCTGTGGGTTTAATCCAAGTTCTTTAACTATTGCAACAGAGAGGGCTGCAAAGGCTTCATTGATTTCAAATACATCAACATCCTCCAGTGACCAACCTGCTTTTGTAACCTAGAAGACAGATTCATAGAAAAGATGTCTAAACTTGGGTGGAAAGGCCAAAACATCCTTTGTCAACATAAATATGAAATACGCTGCATGATACTGATCTCTTAATTGCTACTTTTGTTTGTTCTTAGGTTAATACAGTGACATTCTCACACATTTTTGCCTTAGTGACACCCATTCCATCCAAAAGGTTAAGGATGTGATCTAAAAGATCCCTTAGAAATTCTAAATTGTCTTAAATTTTGAACCAGTAGCATCTGTTACATGTATTTAAGGGTAATGTAACAGAATCAGTTCCCCTAAAAAGCATATGATCTAAATGCTTTCAGTGGCTGGGGGTAGTGGCTCACACCTGAAATCTCAACACTTGGGGAGCCTAAGGCCAGAGGATCACTTGAACTGAGAAGTTCAAAACTAGCCTGGGCAACATAGTGAGACCTTGTCTCTACAAAATTAAGAAGTTAGGCATGGTGGTGCACCTGTAGTTCAAGGTAACTTGGGGAGCTGAGGCAGGAGGAATATTTGAGCCCAGGAGTTTTGAGTCTGCAGTGAGCTGTGATGATGCCACTGCACTCCAGCCTGGACAACAGAGCAAGACCTTGTGTCAAAAATAGAAATAAATGCTCTTGGTTACTGTTCTGGTAGGGAAAGGTAACTACATGAATAAGCTCATTTAAGGCTAACAGGAAGACAAATTTCATAAAGGGGAACAGGGTTATACTCACAGCTTGCTTTATGGCTGGAATTGGTCCTATTCCCATAATGGAAGGCTCCACACCCACTTGGGACCAGGAAACTATTTGTGCTAAAGGTGTAAGCCCACGTTTATCAGCTTCTGACTTCTTCATAAGAACCACAGCTGCAGCACCATCATTTATTCCTGTAAAATATGAGTGACTTGATTTCTACAGTGCTTATTAACTTCAGTTACATATCTGTGTCTTTACCACCTGAAGACATGAGCTAAATGGTTTTACCTGTTGGCTAAGGCATTTACTGTAACTGAACAGACTTTATACACAGAAATCATGTTTGGCAATTAGAGTGACCACAAAACTTTCCAACTAGAGAAAGTGATAGGATTATAGTAGTCAGGGCTGGGCGTGGTGGCTCACGCCTGTTATCCCAGCACTTTGGGAGGTGGAGAAGAATGGATCACCCAAGGTCAGGAGTTTGAGACCAGCCTGGCCAATATGGTGAAACCTGTCTCTACTGAAAATAGAAAAATTAGCCAGCGTGGTGGCGTGCGCCTGTAGTCCCAGCCACTCAGGAGGCTGAGACAGGAGAATTGCTTGATGCTGGGAGGCTGATGTTGCAGTGAGCCAAGATTGCGCAACTGCACTCCAGCCTGGGCGACAGCAAGACTCCGTCTCCAAAAAAAAAAAAGAAAAAAAAATTATATATATAAAAAAAAAAATTACAGCAGTTGGGGAGGAGAGATCTCTGACAGGAAATGGAAGAATAAGCCCGGGCCTCACAAGGAAGTATTGGGAGTTTCTGGTACTGGAAAAATACAAAGGTAGATAAACAAGTTCCCTAATTTACTTCTTCATTTGCAAGTCTAGTTGGGATGTCAAGAAACCAAATTAATTCTTTCAGTATAGGTTAAGTCAATGATCAAATACAGAGAAATGATATGTTTCCTTAAACTGTTTTAAGAATAATTTTGTATATAAATATGAGTTGGGTGTGGTGGCTCATGCCTGTAGTCCCCCAGCTACTTGGGAGGTTAAGGCAGGGGCTCACTTGAGCCCAGCCAGGAGTTTGAGACTGCAAGTGAGCAAAGATCATATTGCTGCACTCCAGCCTGGCTGGCAGAGTGAGTCCCTGTCTCAAAAAAACAGTACTTTTGTATATAAATAAAGAGAAAAATATTCACTTGGTAGACCTTATAGAACGTAGTATTCCCCCAGATGAAGTATTTCCTTCAGAAAATCTAACCTGAAGCATTGGCTGGGGTGACGGTTCCCGTTCCATCGGTAAGAAAGTAAGGCTTTAGCTTGGACATGTCTTCTATGTTGCTCCCGTGGCGAGGAAACTCATCTGTTTTAACTTCAATAAGACCTAAACAAAGGAAAACCAATTACTCAAGATTAGTCCAGGGACAGAAGTGTGCTGGGAATGGTGGGTTTCTCTGACATGAAACATGAGGATTCATATTTAGCAGAAAAGTTTTAATATATAACCACTTTGATTACAACAGGAGGAAAGTACACACAAGAATTATTGTACATGAAAACAATGTATGAGTATGTCCTTATAAGACACCTGTGTTTTCCAAATCCATAGGCCTTCCTGAGGAAAGTAGCTACCAGGGACCTGTTTGTGCCAAATTCTGCTATGGTTTGGGTCATAGTACTTGACTGGTTACAAGTGAGTGGATCAGGGAGTCTCAAAGTCAATCCTGCACTGCTGGCTGGCCATAAGAGATGTCAGTTATCAATAAGGGAGCTTGATGGAAGCACTCTGTATTAGAAAATAGCAAGTGACCCCAAAAGATCCACCCTTTAGAAATGGGAAAGGGAGATCACACAGAAGCAGCGAGAAGTAATGGGTGTCCACTTCTGAGGAGGTTGAGCCTATACAGGAAACAGGTCAGCTGGTGCCTCCTAACAACCATGAGCCAGTGCTCCAGTGTCTCATGAAACCTGCTGTATGTGCACAGCAGTCATGGACACTCTGGAACCAAGGGTGCCTGAGCGCTGACACAGTTCCCATGTTACCGTGTCCTGTAAACCCAGCACACCCCCTCCCTACCTTCATGTATCCAGGACATATCTTTGCAACCTGAAAAATATAACTAAGATATAATTTCTAAAGATTCCTACGTATTACTCTTTTAGATGTTACTCTTACCTATAAATAGGTTGATGTTTAATTAAACCATTATGATATACTCACCTTTTCTAGATGACACCAAAACTGGTACAATCTCTTTGTCAAAATGGCCAGCTTTCTGTGCATTCTCTGTCCTATTCTGAGACAGAACTGCAACCTTGTCCTGATCTTCTCTACTCACTTGCCATTTTTTGGCTACATTTTCAGCTGGGAAAGGAGAAAAAGAGCAAAAAACCAACATTTTCATGAACTGGCATTTGATAGATCAAGTTGCCCATATTTGACCAAGCGCTGACTGACCACACATGCTAGCAGGCTCATGGTGGCCTGTGCAATGCTCTGTGTGGGGTGGCCCTGCCTGCCACCGACAGTGGGTCTAGAAGTGTTGCAGAGACTCTCAGGAGTCATACTTCTCTCCTTCCCTTTCTATATAATTGTAAACTTAACAGACATTTCCTTCACCTAGAGTCACCAGGTATATTTCCCCTCCATTTGCTTTAACATTTTCTTTCTGAACCATTTGAGAGAAAGTTGGAGATACAATGCCTTTTTACTCTTAAATTTTAATTTCAGTGTATACTTCCCCAAAACAAGGCCACTTTTTTACATAAGCACAGTTATAAAACTCAGGAAATTGGGCGAAGTGTGGTGGGTCACACCTGTAATCCCAGCACTTTGGGAGGCTGAGGCAGTAGGATCACTTGAGCCCAGGAGTTTGAGCCCAGCCTGGGCACGGTGAGACTCTGTCTCCATTAAAAATAAACTTATCTGGGCACGGTGTGTGTGCCATGTAGCTAGCCGTCCTAGCTGCTTGGGAGGCTAAGGCAGGAGGATCACTTGGGCCTAGGAGTTCAAAGCTGCAGCAAGCCATGATCGCACCTCTGTACTCCAGCCTGGGTGACCCTGTCTCACAAAACAAAACAAAAATCAGGAAATTTAACATGAATCAAACACTATTATCTAATCTTTGGTCCACATTCAAATTTCACCTATTATCTCAGTAATGTCCTTCTAGCTCCTTTATTTGTTCAGTCCAGGAGCCAATAAAGAAGCATGCATTGTACTCAACTACCAATCTCTCTAGTTTGCTTTTATCTGTAACAGTTCTTCAGACTATGCTTCCTAAGCTTGATATTTTTGAAGAACATGGACCAGTTCTTTTGTTAAGGATATCAATTTTGATTTGTCTGATGTTTCCTCAGGATTAGATTAAGATTCTGCCAAAAGGGAGGTATACCACTGAATGATAGTATGCTTTTTCTCAGTGAATCTTTTTTTTTTTTTTTTTTTTTTTGAGACAGAGTCTGGCTCTGTCACCCAGGCTGGAGTGCAGTGGCGCGATCTCCACTCACTGCAAGCTCCACCTCCCGGGTTCACACCTTTCTCCTGCCTCAGCCTCCTGAGTAGCTGGGACTACAGGCGCCCGCCACCAGGCCTGGCTAATTTTTTTATTTTTAGTCGAGACAGGGTTTCACCGCGTTAGCCAGGATGGTCTCGATCTCCTGACCTCGTGATCTGCCCGTCTCGGCCTCCCAAAGTGCTGGGATTACAGGCTTAAGCCACCGCGCCTGGCCTTCTCAGTGAATCTTATTAGGACATAAATGACAATCAGTTTATCCCAGGTGATGTCATCTTTGATCACTTGGTTAAAACAGTTTGGTATTCACCAGGTTTCTAGCTTTTAAAGGTACCATTTTTTCATTTATAAGTAATCAATAATTTATGGGAGGCTCTTTTTAGATTATCAAAATATATTCTTCCCCATCATATTTTCACCCACTAGTTTTAGCATTCATTCATGATTTTCTAACTCCAACATTCCTTCTATTGGTAAGGTATTAATTGCATTTTACCATAAAAAAAAGCTGTTCCTTTTCTCCCATTTATTCAGTTATTTATATCAGGATGGACTCATACATTTTCATTTTATTGAACAAGTTATAACTCATTACTATCATTACTTACTTTGATGCTGAAATTGTTCAAAACTTGGGCAGTTATAACCCATTAGTATCATTACTTACTTGCATGCTCAAATTGTTCAAAATTTGGGCAGTTATAACCCATTACTATCATTACTGACTTTGATGCTCACATTGTTCAAAATTCCACTACAGGAAAGTGGAAGCCCTGTAGGCCACCTCCTGTGTACTTTCGACATGTCCCCGAGCATGTCCTTAATTTTTTAGCATTTTTTCCCCAGCCTTGGAAAATTTGGTCATTTCTCCAAACAACCTTAGTTCCTTTTAGTGGAGAAATGTTTTTAGAAG
Source organism: Macaca fascicularis (assembly GCF_037993035.2). Lineage (NCBI taxonomy): Eukaryota > Metazoa > Chordata > Mammalia > Primates > Cercopithecidae > Macaca > Macaca fascicularis. The sequence continues at coordinate 11,218,869 of NC_088378.1, forward strand.
ATCTGGGTATCAGGACCACTTGTTGTGAATGGTTTGTCATTGTTTCTAGGTCTCTTCAGTAGAAACTTCCATATGTGTAATTTATAATTTTACATACGCACACACACTCACCTTGAGTTCATACTGCATTTTGAGTTCTCCAAAATGCAACCTCACACCACAAGCTACATTCTTCTCTCTTTCCATATTTGTAACTCTCTTCTACAAATGTGAGAATTGGTCAGGTGTGGTGGGTCACACCTGTAATCCTAGCACTTTGGGAGCCTGAGGCAGGAGGATCCCTTGAGCTCAGGAGTTTGAGGCCAGCCTGGGCAGCATGGTGAAACCCTATTTCTACAAAAAGTACCAAAAATTAGCCAGGCATGGTGGTGTGCACCTGTGGTCCCAGCTACTCAGGAGGCTGAGGTGGCTCAGGGGGTTGCAGTGAGCCAACATTGAGCAACTGCACTTCAATCTGGGTGACAGAGTGAGACCCCTGTCTCCACCAAAAAATAAAAAAGTTATTGCTTTGCGTTCCATGTCTTGTCTTTACTTACCAAGCTATTCTTCCTCTTTTTTTTTTTTTTTTGGATGAGGACTCACTATGTTGACCAGGCTGGAGTGTAGCAGCTACTAACAGGCAAAATCATAGTATACTACACAACCTCAAACTGCTGGCCTCAAGTGATCCTCCCACCACAGCCTCCCTAGTAGCTGGGACTATAGGCACCTGCCACTGCACCCTATAAAAGCTATCATCTATAAAATCTCCAGTTCACCTCTCCCTTGTAGCTCTTTTCTACTAGGCCTTATAAGCTGTTATCTACAAGTTTAGTATTTGATCAAAGACTTAAGGGGACCCTTCTGCAGATTTCTGGGGTTCTTTTTTTCTTCTCCCCCTTATTCTGCCCCACAAACTCCAGCCATCTCAGAAGCCTCAAATTCTCTGCCTCTTCAGATCACGGAGACCACTGTTCCCAGCTCAGGCTCTGCCTCTCCATGAGTTTGGGAAGTGTCCCAGCTAGAGACAGTGACCGTGGGGTTTTCCTTTCTCTCAAGATCTCAGTCTTACATGAGTATTAGTCAACACCTGAAAGCAGTGGCTTCATATATTTTCACAAATTTTATGCTTGTTTATAGTAGGAAGTCTAATCTTTGTCAATTACTCCATCATGACCTGAGCTTTTTTTTTTTTTTTTTTCTCTAAACGAGCAATTTATTTTCTCACAGTTCTGGAGGCTGGAAGAGTACAATTCAATCCACAGTACACCTTGGAAAGGGCTCGGGATCAGCATTTTTAATGACCACCTCTAGTTATGGTTGAGGCAGTTGGTCACACAGTATCTTCCATGGTCTGCTTGTGTTCTTATAGCCTTCTCTGTTGTGGCTCTAAACTGAGAAGTGGCCAAGATGCCTTGAGCTTCTCACTGCTTCCCATATCTCTAAGCCCTTCCTTCCTTCCTTGCATTCATGCACACAGTTCCCTCTTCTTGGAATCTTGTACTTTTCCCCATTACCTTTTTCACATATTTATATGTTACATGGAACCAGAACCACTGCTGCAAGCATTGGAGCAAGGTGCTTAAGTTCTCAGGGTTTGATTCTTTAACTCTAAAATGTCTATTCTGTTTCCTAACTTTTACATGTATACTAAAGAAATGAGTTCCTTTGATTTCCCAGTTGCTTTGCCTTAAACCTAGACCACAGGACCCTTCAACATGAATGACCAATAACCCAACTGTATAGTACAAAAAATACAGTTAGGTATCAAAAAAACAAAAACAAAAACAAAAACTGGTTTATCTCTGTTACTACCTCTCACTATTTGTGGGCCCTGTTCCTTCATTTGGTAAAATGACGGGGTGATCCAGAAGAACTCTGAGGTACTTGCCACTTCTAACATTCTCTGATAATCAAGGGTTCACAAAGAAGAGAATACTCACTTCACTTCAGTTAATCAAAGAAGAGATACAAAAATCCTTAAGACAGTCTCTGGCGATAAGGATGAAAGCACCTAAGAAGCAGATTATTATATGGTCTTTTTAACCTTTTCAAAGTGAATAAAGTTTCAGCTATGTCTGCCTTACCTGTAATACCCATATGATAGTTGTGAAATGCATCTGTAAGACCATCACAGAGTATACTGTCAGTCAGCGGCATCTCACCTATCTTTACTCCTGTTCTCAAGTGAGCCAAGTGAGGAGCCTAGAAGTCAGAAATAAAAATGGATTTAGGCTTAGTTGTAATTAGTCTTTTCCCCAGAACACAACTCAGAACTAATATTTCCTAAGTCTTCATCTAGGCCCCTTTGCAGCGCTTCTCCCCAGTTCCAGGTTCTCAGCCAGGCCAGGGTCTAAAGACCCCTGGAATTAGCAGACTTCATCTTTCCTGTTGTTGGGAACCATTAGTCTCCTACCTACCCATTTCCAATTCTCCCTCAAAACTACCCATTCTGTGTCCTGTTTCCTTAAGAGTCCCATTTATTCTTTCCATCGAGGCAATTAATTATCTGTTAAATGAAGAAACCTTCTAAGGGCTTAAGTAAAGCCAGCAATGTGTTACCCATTTTAATGGATGATATGATATCTACAGTGAGAATAATCAGGCTGCCTAACTAAATGATGGGGAGGGATTTCTGAGTAGCGGCCAGTCTTAACTCTCACCAACTCAATCGCAGGTATATTAGAATGGAAAGAGTTACTGATGGGACTTACAGTTGGAAGAGTTGTATTTGAATGCTGGCTCTGGGCCTCAGTTTCCTAACCTGTAAACTGGGAATGATATCATGTACCCTATGTGGGGCTGTTGTGAATACATGTACAAGAGCACCTGGTAAAGTGCTACACAGATGTCAGTGTCATCCCATCAAAATCATTCCGATGATTTTTGCTACCATTAGCCTGCCTCCTCCTGAACCTCAGCAATGGCTGGGCTGAATCAGCTTCTATCTAGGGAATGTGCTGCTCAGCCCCTGAGCTGCCTCAGTAGGACGGAGGGAATATACTTTTTCTTTCAACCGCTATGCCAGTTTGAGGTATGGAACTTGGTGAAACAAATCGTGCCTGGCAAACCTACTGGAGAAGGGCACCAAGAAGGTAAGTGGCAACATTTGTGTTTTGCCTTTTACTCACAATGGGAAAGAAATTTAAAACCAAGGACATCAAGCAACTAATATTATGAATTTAATTCAGAAAATATTATATGCTTCATTAATAGTTTAGAAAAAGTATATTGGGTTCCAATCACACTGGTTGATAAACTTTTTCATTAACCTAGACTTCCCACCCAAACTGAAGAATAATTCACATTCAAGTAGGGATCAAGGTTGTCATTTCTGTGCATTTGTTCACTGGTTCCAGCTTTGATATGCATCAGTTTACTCTGTTCTGGCACAGACATGAGTTTCTTGGTGTGAGGTCAGTGAAAGCCATCTCATCAGAGAGGCCTTACCTTGCTCATATTTTCCATGCCTCCGGCAACCACAATGCTGGAGTCTCCTATCCCTATTGACTGGGCTGCAAGGCACACAGCTTTTAGGCCTGACCCACAGATCATCTGGCAGCTCCATGCTGGCACAGAGTAGGGAATTCCTGCACCCACACTGGCTTGTCTAACAGGATTCTGCCCACAGCCTAGAAAGAGGAACACAGAGGAACACAGAGAACTCTTAGCAATCAGGGAGAAAGACAAAATGTCACAGTGAAAGTGTGTGTAAAATTACCAGCTGGGTTACCTGCCACTTCTGAAAGCCTACAGGTCAGTTAAGTGCCCACTGGAGGCAAAAAGGCCTGTCTACAATCTCCACCTGTCATACTCTAGTCCTTGAATATATACTGTCTTGTGCTGCTCTGTAGGTATTTCATAGATATAGGCTTTCTCCTCCATAAAGAAGTCATTAATACCTTAAGAAAGAGGTGTCATCCTCATCTTTTGATAGGGTTTAAATAGCCAGGCGCGGTGGCTCACGCCTGTAATCCCAGCACTTTGGGAGGCCAAGGAGGGCAGATCACCTGAGGTCGGGAGTTCGAGACCAGCCTGACCAACATGGAGAAACTCTGTTTCTACTAAAAATACAAAATTAGCCAGGCGTGGTGGCGCATGCCTGTAATCTCAGTTACTTGGGAGGCTGAGGCAGGAGAATTGCTTGAACCCGGTAGGCGGAGGTTGTGGTGAGCCGAGATTGCGCCACTGCACTCCAACCTGGGCAACAAGAGTGAAACTCCGTCTTAAAAAAAGGAAAAAAAAAAAAGATAGGGCTTAAATAAGCATTATCAAACCTATGTCTAATAAACACAGGATATAACCTAGGCATTATCAGTGTTTCTAACTAGCGCCATTTGCTCCCAGGATCATGGCTTAAGACACTTGAGAAGAAAAGAGGTTACTTAAAAAGGAAAACCTTTGACAATAAGCAGTTCTGTTCTTGCTTAGTATCCATCACACTATGCTTAAATGGTTATATAACAAGATATATACAAACTCAGAATTCACAAATACCTTTTTTTTCTTATTCTGAGTACTGAAACACAAATACCTTTTTATAATTCAACTACGGGACTTCATTTAGTTGGGAAAAAATACATAATTTACTTAAAGTAGCACAGAATAAAATGGAGTTAAAAGTTTCAAATATTCTCAATCACCATTGTCTGTTATCAGAGTCAACGGTAAATGTCTATACAGTGATTACTCTATTCCAAGTTTCAGATATATTCATACCTACCACCCTTCCTTGGTGAGTTTGTGAGGAAGAACTAGCAAATAAGTTACTGACAAAAACTTAGAGATTATATTCATCACAATGTTATCAATCTGGGATTAGGCTGGAAACTAAAAACAGGTAAGGTTACTTGAGACTGAAAATATATGCGGGATCACATACATATTAAAAAGACAGGCCGGGCGCAGCGCCTTAGGCTGGGAGCAGTGGCTCACGCCTGTAATCCCGGCACGTTGGGTCGCCAACCGGGGCAGATTACTTGAGGTCAGGAGTTCAAGACCAGCCTGGCCAACATGGTGAAACCCGTCTCTACTACAAATACAAAAATTAGCTGGGCATGGTGGTAAGTGCCTGTAATCCCAGCTACTCAGGAGGCTGAGGCAGGAGAATTGTTTGAACCTGAGAGACGGAGGTTGCAGTGAGCTAAGATCGTACGGCTACACTCCACCAGCTTAGGCGACAGAGCGTGACTCCATCTCAAAAAAAAAAAAATGAGGTGCTAACATAATTAATAATGCTAACATTTAGCATACTATGAGCTTCGTGAGAATGAGAATTTCTGTCTGATATGAGCACTGCTTATCTCCAGCTGCTAAAATAGTGCCTGGCACAAAGTAGGTGCTCAATAAACATTTGTTACATGATTGTAGAAGGTATCTGGCTTAAGGAATAAGACTGATCTAAGTTCAAGTGCTAGCTCCACTTCAAACTGCAACCCTGGTAAGTCATTTAACCTCTCAAACTCTCATTTATTCATTTGTAAAATGAAGATAATAGGATATAACAGACTTGTGGGGAAGATTAAATGAGGTAATGAAAGGAAAGCACTCAGCACAGTGCTTTAAAAGCCTTAAACTTAGTAGACATGCACCGGTAGTCCCAGTTAGCTCAGAAGTTCAAGGCCATGGTGCACCATGATTGTGCCTGTGAACAGCCACTGCACACGTGCCTTGGCAACAGACAGAGACTCCACTTCTACAAAATAATTTTAAAAATTAACCAGGTGTGGTGGCCTGCTCTTGTAATCCCAGCTATTCCAGAGGCTCAGGTGGGAGGATACCTTGAGTCCAGGAGTTTGAGGTTATAGTGGGCTCTGATTTATTACACCACTGCATTCCAGCCTGAATGACAGAGTAAGACCCTGTCTCTTTAAATAATAATAATAATTAATTAATTAGGAGTGTTGAAACCCAAAGAATCAGAAGATGGGGGCACTCTCAGGACTCAGTTATATTCCTCTAGGGAGTATTATGCCCCATTTGCAAGGGGCATGATGTGGCACCTATTTTCCAACCTCAGAACTGAGTCCTAAGAGGGGCAGGGAACTTACCTGTATTGTTGGAGCCATACTCCCAGCACTAAGCACAATATGGGGCACACAGGAGGAACTGAATAAGTTTTTGGTGAATGACTGACACTCTGAGGTAATAAGGAGGAGCAGGCATACTTTCCAATGCATCAGGCTGGCCCTGCTTTTTTTTTTTTTTTTTTTTTTTTTTTTTTGAGACGGAGTCTCACTGTGTCGCCCAGACTGGAGTGCAGGGGCACAATCTCAGCTCAGTGCAAGCTCTGCCTCCCGGGTTCACGCCATTCTCCTGTCTCAGCCTCCCGAGTAGCTGAGACTACAGGCACCCGCCACCACGCCCGGCCAATTTTTTGTATTTTTAGTAGACACAGGGTTTCACCGTGTTAGCCAGGATGGTCTTGATCTCCTGACCTCATGGTCCACCCGCCTTGGCCTCCCAAAGTGCTGGGATTACAGGCATGAGCCACCATGCCTGGCTGGCCCTGCGTCTTAAGAATGAAAAGGCAGTATAGGTCAGTGGTCTAAGTTCATTCACAAAAAGCATATTAATGAAGCGAAGTCTTTTTGTTTGTTTAGAGAAAGGGTCTCAGTCTGTCACCCAGGATGGAATGCAGTGAGTGACACAATCACTGCAGCTTCAAACTCCTGGGCTCAAGTGATCCTCCCACCTCAGCCTCTCCAGTAGTTGGGAGGCACAGACCATCATGCCTGGCTAATTATTTTATTTTTTGTAGAGACAGGGTCTTGCTTTGTTGCCCAGGCTGATCTCAAACTTCTGGCCTCAAGTGATCCTTCCTCCTCGGCCTCCCAAAGTGCTGGGATTACAGGTGGGAGCCACCCTGCCTGGCCAAGAAGCTGAGTCTCAAACTGGATAGAAGCTACTGACAGGGCTGGAAGAAGGGGCCACAAGAGGAATCTTAACAGAGGGAACTCTGAGCAAAAGCATGGAGGCAAGAACTTGAGTGAGAGTGTGTGTGTGTGTGTGTGTGTGCGTGTGCGCGTTTATGGGCTGTTTCTAATAAGCTTGACTTCTCCTGGAATCACTGAGAGTTACCTGCTGCCAAAACATGTCCAAAGATGACCTCAGACACATCTTCTGGAACCACAGTGGCCCTCTTCAAGACTTCTTTGATGACAGTTGCGCCCAGGTCCTGGACAGGAACAGTAGCTAAGGCACCATTGAAGGAACCTGCAGTAGAAAGGCGGAGAGCGCGGACATCACAAACCTGTGGGTAACTTAGAAACCACCGAGGAGCAGCGGGGCCTCATGACGCTGTTTGGCAAGGCCACCGCGAGGAGGCAGTGCCCCTCCTCCCACACGTTCCCACACCTGCTGGTCTCAGCAAAGGTCAAGGTGGGTGCCAGGACTCGCAGTGGCCGAGGGCCAGACAAGCGACCTTCGGAACGGCCTAGGGACGCCGCTGTACCCCTTCTATTTCCCCAAATCCGAAGGACTGGATGCGGCCCCATGGTTCCCAAACAAAAGGAACTGGCGGATCAAGGGCTTTGAAAACCATGTGGCACGAAGGAGATGAAGTCGCGACTTCCAGCCATTGTGTGACAGCCCGACCCCAGCCCAAAGCCCGGCTCAGACCACCTAGCAGTTCCGCCCCTGCCACAGGCATTACCGATGGCGCCTCCCGGAGTCGGCCAATCAGGGGACCCGCAGAAGAACGCCTTCCTACGCCAACCAATGGGAGACGCAGGCCACGCGATGGCTCTACCCTGGGAGCCAATCAGAGCACGAGGGACGGAGTGCGCACATCGGGAGAGGAGAAGGTGGGGCTGTCGCGCCAGGTCAGGGAACGCGGGAGGCCCGGGGTTCCAAGGATCCCGCAGGTCCTCCAGGCTTGGCCTGAGCGGCTTCCACCACATACGCTCCTCTCCTACACAAGTCCGGCCCTCGGCGCTCCTGCCGAAGCAGCAGGCGTCTTGGACTCTGCGCGAGGCCCGCCGGCCGCTCACCTATGATGGTCCGCGCCGCCGAGACGATGACCACGGGATCTGAGCCTGCATTCATCCTGCCCACGACCGCTTCTCCTGCCGCCGTCTGCCCTGCGCTGCCTGCAAGTTAGGCAAGGCTCCTCCTCGCAGCCCACAGGCCGCGCCACGGGCGGGACCTGAGGTAGCCCCGCCCCCTGCCCCCCGCCTCCTCGCGCATCCCACTGTGCGCAGGCGCAAGGCCAGAGCCAGGGCGGGCCGAGGCTCGAGGGGCGCAGGGCGGAAGTGAGGTTGGGGTCTGGGGCTGCGGGCAGAACCGGGGACCTCGGACGCATGTGCAGAGCTTCTGAAGACCCCAGTGTTTCTAGACACCCCAGTGTTGGAGTCCCCCGTCTTGACGTTTTGGGCTTTTTTGTTTTAACCTTAGAGTTTTTCGAAACAGTAAAGAGTGGGGTGTGACAAAAGACTCACTCTCGTTCAGCCCAGGACTGGAATCCCACGGGCGAGAATCTCGAGTGAGAGCCCGGCCCGTGCGGGGCTTGCTGGGAGCGTCTCGGTGCGAGCCCCCGTGGGTCTGGCGCCCTCTGGCCTTCGAAGATCAGCTCTGGTGGTGAAGGGGTGAGGACGCCGGCAGCGTCTTAACGTCCCACAGTGAAAAGTTACCTTGGTTGACGTTTGGACAGTGAAAGCATATAACAAGTGGGGTCAGTTTTGTTTAAAACCCTTGCTGACTTCCCAGCCTCTTACTGGGCAAAGTTCATAATTTTTCTGAGCTTTCTAGGGTTCTAGGCAAGCTTATCAGGGCCACCGTTACAGCAACTTGTTGGGAACACCTGGATAGTGGAACAAGAAAACTTGGTCACAAAGTCATGAAGGGGAAAACTGTTGACGGACCTGGAGAATCTTCCTGAAGAACTTTAAAGTAGATTGAAAGAATCATTAAATCCTGGAAACCTACATTAAGACTTTGCAGAGATATGTGGATGAGTCAGATAAATCAGAGAAGATAAACTAGAGTGTACGCCCCAGAGGTGGGGCAGTAGAGAAGGAAAAAAGTTGCGTAACAGTGCAATTTCAGGAGAAATCTTTAGGGTCTGGAATAGTGGTGAAATCAGCTGCCTCCCCTGCTAAGAACTCAGCAGCATACTTAAGTCTCTTCAGTTATCTTGAATGTGTTTCCTGTCCCCTAACATATCTGAGTCCAAGGAATTCAAGGAATGCCTCCCGTGGCTTTTGCTCTATTCTATCCCATTTTCCCCTTACTCTCTGGCCACTTCTGAGGCTTTGTGGGGTTACTCTGACATCCCCTTAACCTGTTCCCCAAGGCTCCTACTTTGCACCAGCTCCCTGGGTAATACCAGTCCTTCCCACAGCATCAGTCACCACCTGTATACTGACAAGTCTGAAATCTTTACATCTAACCTAGTCTCCTAAACTGACCCTCTTCATTTAAATTCTTACAAGCGCGGCAGGTCGGGCACCCTGGCTCACACCTGTAATCCCAGCACTTTGGGAGGCCGAGGAGGGCGGATCATTTGAGATCAGCAGTTTGAGACCAGCCTGGCGAACATGGTGATATCCCATTTCTACCATAAAATGCAAAAATTAGCCGGGCATGGTGGCGTGCGCCTGTAATCCCAGCTACTGGGGAGGCTGATATAGGAGAATCGCTTGAACCTGGGAGGCAGAGGTTCCAGTGAGCCGAGATCACACCACTGCACTCCAGCCTGGGCGACAGAGAGAAACCGTGTCTCATAAATAAATAAACAAATAAAATTTCCTATAAGCACCTCAAATTTGACATTGAAACCAAACTCTTCCAGCCTGTTTCTTCTCTAATCTCAGTGAGCAGTGTAACTATTCTCTGTTAACCAAGCCAGAAATTTACCTCTGAAACTCCTCTTAAACATTACTTCTTCTAGAAAAACCTTCCAATCTCCTGGATTTGGTGCAGCATCTTACCCCTAACTTCCTCTTTCAACTTACCATATAATTCCTCGTTTATCTGTCTCCTCTACCAGACTATATAAGCTTTGCAAGATGATCCTGTTACACTGCTTTATTATGAATGAACACCAATACATTCTTTATGGCCAGTGCCTAGCACATTTGAATGAGTATGAATATATTCTTCTGGAGACAAGAAATATATTGTTTCCTGCCTGAAGGCTCTATGTAGAGTAAGTTTAGGAGCAAATCTTGAGAAGGTAATTGCATGCTTCTGTTGAGTGGCCAAACAGCATCTGTTCCCTGAGGGGTCCTCATTATAGCTACTCATATTATTACCTACTTATATGGGCTAGATGGGGGCTAAGAATAACGAATAAAGGAAAGAAGAGGAATTTTTTTTTTTCTTTTGAGATGGAGTCTCACTCTGTCGCCCAAGCTGGAGTACAGTGGCACGATCTTGGTTCACCGCAACCTCCACCTCCCAGGTTCAAGCGATTCTTCTGCCTCAGCCTCCCGAGTAGCTGGGATTACAGGCCTGTGCCACTATGACCAGCTAATTTTTGTATTTTTAGTAAAGACGGGGTTTCACCATGTTGGTCAGGCTGGTCTCAAACTCTTGACCTTGTGGTCTGCCCACCTCCCAAAGTGCTGGGATTACAGGTGTGAACCACCGTGCCCAGCCAGCTGGAAGGTAATTTTAAAAATTACGTCTTGGCTGGGTGCGGTGGCCCACGCCTGTAATCCCAGCACTTTGGGAGGCCGAGGCAGGCAGATCACCTGAGGTTGTGAGTTCGAGACCAGCCTGACCAATATGGAGAAACCCCGTCTCTACTAAAAATACAAAATTAGCTGGGCGTGGTGGCACATGCCTGTAATCCCAGCTACTCAGGAGGCTGAGGCAGGAGAATCACTTGAACCCGGGAGGTGGAGGTTGCAGTGAGCCGAGATTGCGCCATTGCACTCCAGCCTGGGCAACAGGAGTGAAACTCCGTCTCAAAAAAAAAAAAAAAAATTATGTCTAGATCTCGAATCATAAATACCTGGACCGGTGAGCAGGGTGAGTGGGCAGGAAGCCACAAAAATCTCCAAGTGCTTACTCATGAGGAGCCACCATTATAGCAGAGCTATGGAGCCAGTTTATCCTGAAGGGGCCTTCTCAGCATCTTCCCCCTCCGCCCCGTGTAAAGATGCAGTCATTCTTGGTTAAGTTTCATAAAGAGTTGCAGGAGTCCAGGCCAGGTCTTAGCCAGAGGCTGGATTCACCAACCTACCATGTAGCAAATTCCTCCTTGGTCTCCATGAAGGAAACAGTGAATCACCAAATTGGATTTGCCATAGGATGGAGGTCAGCAATGTGCTCCTTACCACTAGGGGTGGCTCAACACTGCCTCAGCACAGCCACCCCATGGTGGGTCCAGATCAGAGTTAATGACATTACCTGGGGCTATGAAAGGTTCACTGTAACTACAGGGATAGGTGAACTCCCAAGACAGTGTTGTAGAGCAGCAGGCAATGATTGAGTACAGGGCATAACTACTCATGAAAAGAGGGAACATCCGAGAGACAAAGTTGTCAGAAGGAATGGCTTTACATCGTTTTGCAAAAGTGTCTCAAAAACTGGAGTAGTTAGTTGAATCCAATACAGCTGAGGAGCCAAGGAAACTGACATCTATTGCACTCTCTGAATGAAGACTCCTACCAGGAACCAAACTGGGGCACCAATCGGGGCACTGTGATCTTAGACTTCCCAGGCTCCAAAAATAGTGAGGAATGAGTGTGTAAAAGCCACCCAGTCTTTTTTTTTTCCCAATAGCCGCCCGAGCTAAGACAGTAGTAAGTGCTCTTACAGGGGAGAAGAAAACATCGAGCCACAAATCAGTGTAATGCCAGGATTCAAACCAATTAGATGCAGAAGCCACTCTATCACCTCTCTTATCATAGTCATACCAGAAAATAAAGCATCCAATTCCAGAAATGAGAAATACTATGTACCACAGCATAAGTGCTCTGAGTTATTCATCAAGGCAGACTCAACAGAAACATGAAAATGTCACATTAACAGGTCAATATTAAATTCAGTCATAAAATTATATCACTGTTGAAAAATTTAATTTCCTGTCACAACTCATGATTACACCAACAGGGCAGAGAAATTCCATTTTTGTTTAAATTGGTCAAGTTGAAGGATGTACATAACAAAAGCCACAATATTTGATATATCAAACACCAAAATGTTTAATCATATGCAAATACAGGATTTTTTACGCACTCGAGCACATTGTAGAAAAGGTTAATCAAGGCAGGGCACGGTGGCTCACGAGGTCAGGAGTTTGAGACCAGCCTGGCCAACATGGTGAAACCCCGTCTCTACTAAAAATACAAAAATAAGCCAAGCATGGTGGCATGTGCCTGTAATCCCAGCTACTCAGGAGTCTGAGGCAGAATTGCTTGAATCCGAGAGGCGGAGGTTGCAGTGAGCCGCGATGGTGCCACTGCACTCTAGCCTGGGTGGCAGAGCAAGACTCTGTTGCAAAAAACAAAAAACAAAAAACAGAAAAGAAAAGGTTAATCAAGAGAAAGTACAGTATTTAATATACTTCTGAAGACTGGACATACCTGTATCAGCTAAACAAGCAAAAGCAGCAGTTACTTTCAAATAAGTTGTACCTCAGTTTTCAAGTATTATAATTCCACTTCCAGGGTTCCTGGATTGTATTACAAGTTATGTCTAAAACAATACTTTTTATGTTTTAGACATAACAATACTTTTTATGTCTAAAACAATACTTTTTTCTTTTAGCAGAAATGGAATTTTATTTCAACCATATATGAAAGCTACACATTTTTAAGGCCATTCAATATCATAGACTTTATACTTAATTACCTCTGAGAAAATGGAGCAAACTTTGAGATTCTTCCACCTTAAAAACATTCTCTCCTACCTACATTCTAACACCCCTTACTCATGTAATATTACCAGGTATGTTGTTAGTAAAAATCAGTAGTACTGGCAAGTGTTTTAAAACAAACATCACTGACTACAAAGATACTCTACTTAAAATCAGGTCACAAAAAACAAATCCTGCTTTTCAATTAAAACTCAAAAAGGGCCAGGAGCTGTGGCTCACTCCTGCAATCCCAACACGTTGGGAGGCCAAGGCAGAAGGATCCCTTGAGGCCAGCATGTGCAACACAGCAAGACTTTGTCTCTACTAAAAATAAAATAAATGTAGCTGGGTGTGGTAGTGTATGCCTATAGTCCCATGTACTCAGAAGGCTGAGGTGGGAGGATCACTTGAGCCTAGGACTTGGAGGCTGCAGTGAGCCATGACTGCGCCACTGCACTTGAGTCTGGGTGACAAAGTGAGACCCTGTCTCAATTTAAAATAAATAAATAAAAATTAAAAAACCCCTAAGAAATATTTGGATGACTATTTTCTTTATACTTCTCTGTATTTTCAAATATTTTGTAACAATTATAAGTCAAGAAAAAATTTTAAGTGTAGACCTAAACTCCAGCTCCATTTTGCAAAATAAGGCATAAATTAAAAATTAAGTGCAAAATCAAAATCGATGCTTAGTCTTAAGTTTCACTGTTGTAGTACTTGAAAGATAATGAGTAGAAATTCAGTGACTCAGTGAAAATCAATGACAAATGCTAAACAGACACCCAAAACAAAACAAAAACGCTAATTAAGGAGTTACAATAAAAATCTTTATTTAGGTTTGGTCAGTACAGGTAAGATATACTGGAGTCACAGAGCAATATGCATTAACAGGATACAACAGTTCATAAAAACTGAGTAACTATGCACACAAATTTCTTAAACATTCAGTCACCTAAAGAGAAAATGCACAGATGTATGGTGGAAAAAACTGTATCTAACACTGAAACTACTACAGGACTCCATCAATGAGTCCAACTTTTAGTGATAAAAAACTACTGTACTGGGCAAACTTGGCAGTCATAAACCCACATCTACTCTAACAAGTCTGAATGGTGCATAAGTACAGTAACAGCATGAGGAAGAATGCCCTTACACAGCACAGGTTCTAAACAGACATAGATTTATACAGACGTCATTGTGTTATATTTTAAGGAAAAATTTCCATTTACAATTTCACATTAACTCATATAAAAATAACTTGACCCTACACAAAATGTTCTTTTAGCAACATTCAAAGTAATTAACTGTTACAATTTCCAAAGTGGCAGAGGTATTGAAGCAAAAAAAAGAAAAAAAAAAAAAAAAAAAAAAAGAAAAAACAAAGAGAAAACAACAACAAAAAACCAAAACGTACACCCACAAAAAGGCAAATTGTGACAAAAGTTTGCATTAATTTTCTGGACAGTATCCTCTCCCAAATTAAATGACACTGTATAAAAATTTGCTGAAAAAATATTACAAAACTGAACCCTGTACATTTACACTTGAGTCCAAGCCATTCTGAACGTGGCGGGAACCCACAGTTCGGTTACCTTTCCCACTCACTGCTTTCTCCTCTTGAGGGTCATGATTGGAGTCTGTGTCATTTGATTGGTGTGTGAGAGAGTTTTCACTGCCCGTGGGAGAGTCTACACTTTCATACCCCGCACTGAGTTGATTTACGTAACCACTACCTCCTCTGCCAGTTCTCTCCTCTGAGCTGTTGGAGGACTTATTACCATTCCCTGGAGAAGAAGGAAAGTCATCTTCGGTTGTGTTGCCCTCCCTGTGAAATCCAGACCCAGACGTCCTCTGGCGGGAGGAGCTACCATTACTTGGTCCGTTTGTCAGACGACTGCAGTCTTTACTTGTGGCCTCCAACTGTTCTACAGGTTCAGAAGCTGTAGTCCTGCTGGTACTTGGGGCAGAGGCCTGAGACTGCTGCTGCTGGTACTGAGCCAACTGCTGGCGTGTCTCCTTCAGCTGCTGCTGCAGAACGAGAATGGTACTCTGCATACCCTCTACTTCTTCATCAAGCTGGATGATGAAGTCATTCAGTTCTGTGCAAAGGAGAGTCAAACCAAGTTTAATATCGCTTATAACATTGAAAAATGTTTCTTTAGTGCCTGCCACAAAGCAAGGCAGTCAATAAATGCCTAAGTAAACAAATACAATTCTTTTTTTTTTTTTCTTTGAGACGGAGTCTCGCTCTGTCGCCCAGGCTAGAGTGCAGTGGCCGGATCTCAGCTGGGTTTATGCCATTCTCGTGCCTCAGCCTCCTGAGTAGCTGGGACTACAGGCGCCCGCCACCTCGCCCGGCTAGTTTTTTGTATTTTTTAGTAGAGACGGGGTTTCACCATGTTAGCCAGGATGGTCTCGATCTCCTGACTTCGTGATCCGCCCATCTCGGCCTCCCCAAGTGCTGGGATTATAGGCTTGAGCCACTGCGCCTGGCCAACAAATACAATTCTAAAATCGCACTACATTTAACAATTTTGCTTGGAATCTTAAAATATGACTGAGTTTGTTTTGAGGGAAGTCAGATACTTAAAATAATACACAGTTGGCCCTCCACATGCACCCATGGATTCAACCAACTGTAGAAGGAAAATATTCAAGGAAGAAAAAACTGGGTCTATACTGAACATGTACAGATTTTTTTTTTCTTGTCATTATCCCCAAAACAATACAGTAAAACAACTATTTTCATAGCATTTAGATTGCATTAGGTACTGTTAAGTAATTTAGAGATGGCTCAAATGGGAAGATGTACATCGGTTTGTATGTAAATACATCATTTTATATGAGGGGCTTATCTGTGGGAGGTCCTGATACCAATCCACCATGGATACCGAGGGCAACTGTATTAAGCAACCAAGTTAGAATTGTTTTAGTCCATCTTGCCATATGCCTGATTACAGCCCCAAAGTTTGACTCACGTTTACCTATGGACCCACTATGGCCAGTCCCCATATTCCTGACCCAGTGCCTTAGTTCCATGCAGCTCTGGCCCTTAAGGGCAGCGTGGTCCTCTATAACACTCCAAAGAGGCCCATGTTCTCAACCAAGGACTGTTATACATATAAGGACAAAAGTCACAGGAAATAATTCCTGAAGATTTTGAAAAGGTAGGTGGTTTAGAAGAAATTACTTGGCTACTGATCATCTTTGCAATTAACCTGAGACACTAATTTTCAATTTAAAATTTCCAAGAATCTGGATATTTTCCTTACTAATAATGCACCTTACAGAGAGGAGAGGCTGGGTGCGGTGGCTCACGCCTGTAATCCCAGCACTTTGGGAGACCGAGGCGGGCAGACCACCTGAGGTCAGGAGTTCGAGACCATCCTGGCCAACATAGTGAAACCCCATCTCTACTAAAAATACAAAAATTAGCCGGGAGCAGTGGCGGGCGCCTGTAATCCCAGCTACTTGGGAGGCTGAGGCAGGAGAATCGCTTGAACCCGGGAGGTGGAGGTAGCAGTGAGCTGAGGTCACGCCACTGCACTCCAGCCTGGGTAACACAGAGTGAGACCCTGTCTTAAAAAAAAAAACAAAAAACAAAAAAAAAAAACAGAGAGGAGAAACAGGAGAGATGCAGCTACACTTGCACTAAAAAGGATGGAGGCTGACAAGTTTTGTTTATCTCAGCAAATTTAAAGATTAAATCTCTTATTCACTAATAAAATCTTCACAGATACAATCAACGATATTACTTTCAGATCGCTGAAAACTGCCCATGTTTCTAAGATTCACAATTAATGAGAAATGGTTAAAGATATATCTTCCTTTCAAACACTGAATACAAATTTATCCATCTTGTTAAATAATACAACACCCAGGCTGGGCGCGGTGGCTCAAGCCTGTAATCCCAGCACTTTGGGAGGCCGAGGCGGGCGGATCACAAGGTCAGGAGATCGAGACCACAGTGAAACCCCGTCTCTACTAAAAATACAAAAAATTAGCCGGGCGCGGTGGCGGGCGCCTGTAGTCCTAGCTACTCAGGAGGCTGAGGCAGGAGAATGGCGTGAACCCAGGAGGCGGAGCTTGCAGTGAGCCGAGATCGCGCCACTGCACTCCAGCCTGGGCAACAGCGTGAGACTCCGTCTCAAAAAAAAAAAAAAAAAAAACAAAACAAAACACCCTTTTATCTTTTACCAACTCCTACCCCCGACTAAAAACAAAAACTTAAGAAATTTTGAACAATAAAGAATTAGGAGGGTGGGGATAAACACAATAAAATTATATGGCTTTTTTTGCTGACTCAACTAAAAATGTTTCATTCACAATAATATACAATCACAGGCAGAGGTTAACAATGTAGAGAATCTAACCTATAATATTCATGACTGGCAGTTTTAAAAAGCCAATGCAAAGAGAACTTTTCAACAAAACAAAACACAACACAACAAAAAAACCCTTACCATCCTGACTGCTTTTAAGCTCCTCACTATATTTCTTCTGTAAAGCCAACTCTGCTTCAAGTTGTGCAATACGTCCCTGGGACAGCTGCCTTCCAAGCTCTTGATTCTCCTGGATAAGCATTCGACACTTCGCCATTAACTTTTTCCCTGTTTGGCTACAAAGGAAAGAGCCATCCATCACAAAATGAAGACAAAACTCTGTCTTTGCTTACAATTATTACAGTGATAGATGTCACACATACAAACATAACTATATCACAGCAGATGCTTCCCCATAATTACCATCTTCTTTTCTGGGACACATCCATCTTCTGCATTTCAGTATTTTGCCAACACAGCAGCAAAAATAAACCCTAAACAAAAAGTGCCCAAACAGCTACACCTTGTTTCTATTATATCAATAATCAATTCTGAAATCCATCTGTTTTCATCTCAAATTATCATCTGAAATGGAAACAGAGCCAGTTTTAACACACACCTTGGCTATACCAGTATTATTACACTAAGGAATCTAGTGCTGTATCAGAAAAGTTCTTGAAAAGGTACATGCAACATCAATCACAAATGCTTCTCTATGAAAATCAGTACCTACAAATAAAAATGCATGAGAGTATATTTATTCTTGCTAGAAAAAAAATTTAATAAGGATTTTCCTTAACAGGAAGTCCTCCAGCATGGGCAACATAGTAAGACCCCAACTCTACAAAAATTTTTTTTTAAAAATTAGCCAGGCACACATGCTTGTAGTGCCAGCCTCTGGAAAGGCTGAGGTGAGAGGATTGCTTAAGCCCAAGTGGTTGATGCTGTGACCATGCCACTGCATTCCAGCCTGGGAAACAGGGACCCTGTCTCAAAAAAAAGGAGGAAAGAGGGAAGTTTATGGTACATCCATCTTCCATAACTCTCAAGAATATATCTATTATATTAATTGAGGCACATTCAACAATTAAGTTTTTTTTTTTAAGACTTTATTAACAGAAAAGATCATCCTTTTGACACAAAAATAAGACCAGTGGTCACGTACCACAATTCAAACATGCAAATATCTGCCAATCTAGGAGTGTCACACTTTCCACAAATTAGTTCCAAATGCTAGTGGAACCTATGTGCACATACAGAGCAATTGCAAATATGTAAAGAAAAGCTCAAATGTTTCCCAATAAAATTTTACTGCTTTTCTTTAGCCTCAGCAATAAAAGGAGAAATTATTTGCTTGTTCTTGTAATTATTTATGAAGACAAGAAGAAAAAAATGATCACTTTTAAAGGGATCTAATAATTGTGATATTTACCTTTGAGACTTGGATAAAGACAGTGTGACATTCTTGTCCTTGGGGTAAGTTCAGAATGACCTTATTGGTTAAAATGTTTTTTAAATTCTAGTCTTTCCTTCTCCTAGTGAGGCTTTCACTTGCCTGACACACTACTTCAGTATGCCTTAGAACTTTAAAAATGAGAGCATTTTGTAAATAATTGTCAGTCTTTGAAGAAGTGTTGCACGGTTCTTTCACCTACAGCATAATTTTTTTTTTTTGAGATGGGGGTCTCACTGTGTTGCCCAGACTGGAGTGCAGTGGCGTGATCTCAGCTCACTGGAGCCTTGATGTCCCCAGGCTCAGATGATCCTCCCACCTCAGCCTCAAGAGTAGCTGGGACGATAGGTGTGCACCAGCACCCCCAGCTAATTTTTGGAGTTTTAGTAGAGATGGGGTTTCACCATGTTGCCCAGGCTGGTCTCAAACTCCTAAGCTCAAGTGATCTGCCTACCTCAGCCTTCCAAAGTGTTGGGATTACAGGTATGAGCCACCATGCCTGGCCTCATGTTTTCTAACCTAATGTAATTCAAGGAAGTTTGTAATTAAGCTTTCTTCCAGAAAATATGTGAAGAGTTAAACCTGGGTTACTACTGCTCAGAGGAGCCGAAGGGTGAAAGGTCACCAGTGAGCATGTGGTAAAGGCTTTATTCTTTCATAACATTATTAGCTGGTGTTCTTGTTCGTTGCTACTGTAGCTCCAGATTTCCACCATTTCCCATAAGCACTCTCAGGCGTTAGCCTCCACTGAACATCCACTTAGAAATTAAACAGTGGGAAAATGAGAGATATGCAAGATTGTCAAAAGCGATGGAATTCCTGCCTATGCGCTCAAAACTATCTTCTTGCAAAGTATATCTATTTCATTGGTGTTTACAACTAACTTTCTTATTATATGAATTTTAAAGAGTGGAAAAAGACAACTATAAGAGACATTAATTTGTGACCTGACTTAACCCCATATAAAAATGTCACAAATTCTAATGCAAAAAAGGGGTTCGTTTAAAAAGTCATACCTTTTAATAAATAAATGTCTAAGCTAAGGTAATCGTATCACATTTAAAACTAGTGATTACTGAAATAAATTTTAACAAAACCACAGTTTTGAAAAAATAATTTAATTACAAGTAATTGTTTCTGAAATAATTTTTTAAAATTACAAACAAAAAAACCCATTCCTAAAATCAATTAACCCACACACATAATAGAAAGCACGTTGAAAGATATACCTCTAAACACTCTAAAATGTGTGCATTCTCACATGAATGAAATATTTTAACTGAACTGGACAGGTTATTTCTGAGAATCTTTCTTCCTCAAAATTAAAACAAAAAAACAGTAAAGCGAAGACACACGTGCGCACGCACACACCCCAAAGCAAAACCCATTCCACTACTGGAAATATTCCAGACAGGGGATTGCCTGAGCCATTATTTGTTTCAAATTAGTGATGTATTTATAGTACCTGATATACTCTGGCTTACAGCCAATTTTACAGAAAAAAATCAATTTATAAGTGATTTAAATAGATTATGATTCCTTAATATAATGGAAATACACTATGCAACCATTAAAAATGTAGTAGTCTAGATACACTAAAAAATGGAAAAATGCCGAAGAGACCAACTAAAAAAAAAGGTGCAACTCATCTGTGTTTATGGTATGATCACATTTGTTTAAAATAATATACATAAAATGACTGTATATGCATAGAAATTATCTTGATGATACCCAAGAAAAAGTAATAGCAGTTACTGCTCCTGGAGAACAGAATGAGGATATCCAGGTAACATCAGAGAGTGACACTCACTTTTCATCTCCCCCTTTCTCTATAGTATTTCAATTTTATATACAAGCATGTATTATCTTATTATTAAAAGGGAAAATTTTAACAATGACAAGAAAAAAACCCATAGAACTCATGACTGTTATCTAAGTGGCAAAGAAAGATGCCTGCTAAATTTGAGTACATGTTAATAATACATTTTATGAATTACTTTTCTACTAAATTCTACTAAAAAGATACTTAGGCCATTTCTACTGTGAACTTAAAATGGCATAAAATATATACAAAAGCGTTAATGCAATCACATAAGCTAATTTCAAACAGATCCGGTTACTTACCCTCCAACCCTCACAAATAGTGAGAATTTTAGAAGCAGGTTTCTTGCTGAAAAGTCACACAAACCACTTCTTCAACCCACCCTCTGCCCCACAATCAGTTCCCTAAAGCACAAACATATATAAGATACTTACAATTGATTTGAATGATTAAGAGAGAACTTAAGTCACCCTTGTTAAAACTGCACTTAAACGTTGGGACAAGCTGGAACATTTATCTTCCACTCATCTTAGACTCCATTATCACCAAGCGAAAATTTGAATTGGTGACTTATAGAATGATCTGACGGAAAAAATTCACCTCCAGGATTGGATGGAAGCATGAAGAAAATAATGCCTCATTTATCTAAATGATTAAATGAATTTACTAGAAATGATCACTATACCTTTTTTCAATTCACAAAATGTCTTACTTAGGCCAGCCCACAGTTCCAACACAGTATCTTCTGGCAGGCACCCTGTGAAGCTGTCCCGCAATTACTTTCTACTGCAGTACCCTGGGACAAAGTGTCATTAAGGTAACCAGTGTCAAGTCTCCTTGTCTTTTATGTAGGTCTTTTAAAAATGAGGCACAGCGCCTTTTCCTTCACTTTGAAGAGCACAGCAACAGTATTTCCAAAATGAATCTGCTCTCCACAGGCCCCCCCCCAAATTAAAATGTTAGAGTACAACAAAATCATCATAATATTCTTTGAACTTAAAAAAAAAAAACCAACTATTTCAAGGCACATTTAATTTAATATCAAGAGTGCAATACAAAAGGCCCAAATACAATGAAGGAACACATTCCCCCATTAACACCAACGACAATGCTCTTTTAAACATGTGCCTGTTGAATGGAATGGGGATTTCATAAAATTCACTAAAAAAATAATGCAGTGAGTCTCATCACAGCTAATATCCTTATACAATCTAGTTGTGAAATGAATGTTTATAATGCTTCAAACAGTTTCAACCTGAAGTTTGATACCACACCTTCACGTTTGTACAGTCCTCAGTAAGATAATCTACAGTTTTGCAACCATTCAAAGAACAAACCATTGAATAAAACCACATTGATTAAGGCTCAAGCAAGTAATATAGAGCCCCAAACTAAATGGTTAAATATATGCGCTACTTGTACGGACATCTATTATTTGATTCTCTCGTGACTATTAAAAGTTGGTTCTCAGCAAATAAACCCTTTAAAGGCAAAATTCACCTCATTTGAGTTTTGACCCAGAAGTTCAACAACAATCATGAAGTCCACAGTCTTATTGGCAAAACTGATACACAGTGTCTCTAAGTCACTATGCTCAAGGTTAAGAGCGATGCATATTCCATTTTTACATTTTACTGGAATTTTACATGTTCAATTCATGATTTAAAATCTCTAGGTTTTCATTCCTTCAAACTGTCTGAAGACACAGTGTGCCACAGACTTAAGACTTCTGTTTCTCCCTCTATTTTCTTCAAACAGAAACATTTCTCAAGTGTCTACATGTTCTAGAAGGGGAATTTTTCGGAGGTGGCCACTTCTTCGGAATAGTCCGACGCCATCAGGCCTCTGAAGCAAGGGGAAGGGGAAAAGAAAAAAGCTGAAACACAAGGTTCATCTGGTAAGTTTTACATTAACCATTACAAGCTGGACAGTGTAAGAATGTGGCTTTTTTTGGCTCAAAAAGTCTGAGTCTTGGTGTGGAAACGAGTACTTGGCTGTCCCACCACAGCTTTCTCGTAGTGGGACTGTCAGGGAAGTCTTGACTGGGGAGTATGATTTGTTTACCTATCAGGCGTAAACTTCCAGGCACTCAGTTCATTTTGGGCTTGTTCCAGTTTGTCTTTAGTCTGTTCCAGTTCACCTTTCATTTTTAGGAAAAACAAGTTGATCGCTGGGTCTACCATTGTTGATCTCAGTTGGGCAACGCTCGGCTGCTGGACTTGCTTGAGGTACTGGATTTGAGTCTGTGCAAAGCAAAAGAAACAATTACGACCAAATCAAAGGAAACATACATAAGAAGGTGGGGGAAAACTCCCTCCATTCACTTGATTTACCAACTCTTTCATTAAGTCCTCCCCTCTTTCATCCTGAAATTCTCTAGAAAAATCTTAAAACTTTCTCGAAAAAGTACAGATTAAAAACTATTTGATGAATATGCTAATTACCCCAATCTGATCACTACACATTATATGTATTGAAACATCACTAGTAGTCCTTGAATATGTACAAAAATTATTTGTCAATTAAAAAATAACTAAGGTTATTCATTTAGGAATTGAGGCCATTTGATTACGTCTCCAAATCTGGATCTTAAAGGGGCTACATACATTTTACTTTACAATCCAAAATTACCAAAAAAACAAACAAAAATCAACATTATATTTACTAAAAATGCTGACAACCCACTGGAAAAAAGCAAAGTTTAAAATATTAATTACCTAAGAGTTAATGAAGTCTTTTGGTTTGCTTATTTTAATTTTTTGCCTATGGAAATTATTCTATGTAAAGTCCCCTAAAAATACATCAGGTGAAAGATTATAACTTAAAATACACATTTGCATTTCTAAAGGAAAAAATATACAGTACACATAGCTACAAGAGTTGCCGTTACAACTTTATAAAAGCAAAACTATAGGACCTTAAGCCAAAATAAAGTATAATTCATATTTTTTCTCCCTCTGAATAGATTTGAATCATAGAATTGTAAAGCTGGAAAGTAACTAACCTAACCCAAACTGCTTATTTTGAGATTAAATAACCCAACTGTTTAGTTCAGTGCCATAGCTGGGACAAGAACTCTAGTTCTCCAGCCTTCTGATTCCCAGTCTAGAGCTTTTTCCATCACACCGGAACCCTTCTACTTACATATGAAACCTTCAATTTCGACTTCAGTTGTACTATTTACTAGAACACTAAAAATACATTTCTAAAATATGAAATATAGTTATTAGCATTAAATTCATCATTTTCTTCATACTCAAAGTAGATCCGGCCCAAGATCTAACTCCATACTAAGGCTTAAACAGAATTACAGTTGAAATTTTCTAATATAAATTTAGTAAAGGAACAAATATACTAAGTAGTTTGGGAATATATTTGTTCCATTGAGCAAAAATCTACTACAACTGCATAGTCAATGTGAAACCAGCTGCTAAGATAACTTAAGAGAGCAAGAATAAACCATGACTTACAGTGCACTCCACGTACTGACAGGACTGATTAAAACAGTCTACAACACTGACTGAGACTCAGTTACTATTTAGCTTTACAAAGACCCAATAGTCAACAATTTCAATCATGAAAAGAGAGGTGAATCTGACTAGAATAAATTCCATGTTCTACAGAAGAGAACACTGAGTAAAGTGTTTTCAAAGTTAGTTTTATTCCTAAATCTATTTTGCGTTGGTTGGCAAAAGACTAAATGAAAAATAGAAATACCACTGAGGTGAACAAAAATGATAGATTTTACTTACCAACAAAATAGAATATAGTTAAGAACACAGTATATAGTTAAGACTATAGTAACTATGTGGCTAACTTATGCCTTACACTGAAAACTGACTACTGATGTACTTGGCAAAGACTGCACATAGACAATCAAACAGATGATTTAGTATGCTGGACAAACAAAAGATCTACAAAAACAAATTGACTCCTGAGGATGTATTTTATTTTTTCTAAGCTTAGCTTAATTTGAAACACCAAGAGTAAAAGCAGCAGCTCTGTTTTAAAGGATAAGTACCTAATACAAACCTTTCCACTATTTTTCACTCGCAAGAGGGTAAGAAACCCTCCTTCTCAGGGCCAATCCTTTCAACCATTTGCTTAACCTATTCCCTCCTACCTCCTATAGTACACAACTCCCATTCTTTCTACTCTTTAAATTCAGTTCCTCTAGAGCAGGGGTATCCAATCTTTTGGCATCCTTGGCCAACAACCTCTTAACTGCCAAATCTAACGAACAATTTTAAATTCGTATTGTACAGAACTTTATGTACGCCTTTGTTTTAATCACTTTATATTTTGGGGAAGGAGGAGGGAATGCTGGATTTCCTCAGTTTTCCTAACACCACACACTACTCTTCTTTTAAAATTTGATCTTTGTAGGCTCTATCCTAGTGCACTGTTACTCAAACGAGACAAGCCTGAAGCTGTGATTCCTCCCTAGATTTTTTTCATTCCTTCCACAACAGCATCCAAACTAAACAATTCCTATTGACTGTGCCTCCAAAACACCTACTCTGTCCTGTCTGCTATTACCAGTGGCTTAATTTATTTCATCTGGACTATTTTAATAGCCTCACAATTGGTTTTCTTGCTTAAAGTCCTGTTCCACTCAAATCCATCTTTCATACTCAAGCCAGAGTGATCTACCTAAAATGTGAATCTAAATCTGACCCTCACATACATCTCTTGCTCAAAAATTCTTCAGTGGCCCCCTCTCTTCTAGAATACCCAAGATTCCAGGCCTGATCTCATGTTTTTTCACTCTCACCTGAAACTTCATCCTCATCTGCCATATATAATCTTGCCCTTTCCTTGTGATTTTGCTCCTGCTGCCCTGCCCTGTCTGCAAAACCTCACTTGTATTATAACTGGAAGAATAGGAAGTTGTTCAGCTGGCCTGTGCAGGTGACAGCTGTTTAAAGAAAAAGAAAGAAAAAAAAAAAAACCTGGAAAAGGTTAGGTTTCATTATAGTTGAAATAACCTTAAAATCCAGGTCGGTCGGGCGCGGTGGCTCAAGCCTGTAATCCCAGCACTTTGGGAGGCCGAGACGGGCGGATCACGAGGTCAGGAGATCGAGACCATCCTGGCTAACACAGTGAAACCCCGTCTCTACTAAAAAATACAAAAAACTAGCCGGGCGAGGTGGCGGGCGCCTGTAGTCCCAGCTGCTCGGGAGGCTGAGGCAAGAGAATGGCGTGAACCCGGGAGGCGGAGCTTGCAGTGAGCTGAGATCTGGCCACTGCACTCCAGCCTGGGCGACAGAGCGAGACTCTGTCTCAAAAAAAAAAAAAAAAAAAAAAATTCCAGGTCAAGCAGACAAGAGTGATGAGGTATCACCAAAGGCCCTGACCAGGCATAATATGATCAAAACCGCCAGTGTATATAGGACAGATGGAGAATCAGAGGTGCATGAATAGCACACACCAACTATGATGTCAAGAGTAGGAATCTGGAACAGAAAAGGAAAAAGACATTCCGATCCTATGAGATATTACCATCAACACCATCTATTCACAATCTATCTCCCAAGTGCTAGCAGTCTAAAGGTAAGATCCATTTTTCGTGAAAAGGGAAATTTGTTAAAAAACATTCATAAGTAACTGGAGAAAAAAGTATCAGTGGTGTGAGAATTACAACAAAACTGACAGAAACAAAAGAACAAAATGTGGTGAGAAGGTAGAGAAAATGATAATGGGCCAGGTGTGATGGCTCACACCTATAATCCCAACAGTTTTGGGAGGCCAAGGAGTAAGGATTGCCAAAGGCCAGGAGTTCAACCTGGGCAACATAGGGAAGACCCCATCTCTACAAAAATTAAAAAATTAGCTAGGCTTGGTGGCACGTGACTATAGTCCCAGTTACTCAGGAAGCTGAAGTGAGCTAGGATTATACCACTGCACTTCAGCATGGATAAGAGGCCCTGTCTCAAGAAAAGGGGGAAATAACAACAAACTAAAACAACAACAACAAAAACAAAAATAAACAAACAAAAAAAAGGGAAAGAAAATGATAAAAGTCAGCCTTTAGCAAAGCAAAATGTAAAGAAGTCATTTAGTAAAAAGTGAAAGAGTAAATAGGTACTTTTGTGGAAATTTAAACAATCTCTGTACAGGAAGTAAAAGGACTGTGACTGGGCCTTAAGGAACACTCTATTGGTAAAACAAACAGGAAAAGGACTGTGCCCATAGATTTTTGCTGTCTCCAGTGATCAGAATACTACCTTAGAAGATTTTAATAACACATTAGAAGACTTCAATATGTATCAAATGAATGGAGAGTACCCAAAGAATTGAAGAAACATTCAGATTTTAAAATCAGAAACAAGGATACAGCTGCCTCTAATTATTTTGTATAATTACACTGTAAGATTGAGTCTAAACTACCAGAGCTGGATGATCAATTATGTCACTAGATTTCAGATCTACATAGACATAGTAAATACTACACAGTACACATCAAAGTTCTAACAATTAAAAAGGACACGTTGAAGAAGTTGCTGGCACTAGGAAAAACAGTTCTATACATAGAGGGGACAAGAGAGCAGAGGTAAAGTCATCAGATGGCTTTCCTAACCAGTGAAAGTAAAGCAATAAGGAGCAAATGCTCTTTTATTGATTATACCCTCAGACACCAAGATATCTGAAAAATGTCTGGAATTGATGAACTAATATTCACAATGCATGAAAATTTCAAAACACAACTTAAAACTATTGCCTTCTTGGCCAAAAAAAAAATTTGTTTAAATGAAGAGACATTATCAAAATTTTTCACCTGGTATACTTAACGCTCTAAGTGTACATACCTATAAAAAAAAAACCTCTTATATTTAGTATTAGGTGTTTAAAATTAACAAGCAATAAGGCAGACTAAAAACCAATTCCTCAACTAAAGACATTTATATAACTTGAAATACTTACAGTACACTCTTGCATCTCTTGTTCCTTGGTTGCTAGTCGCATTACAAGGATGTTTTCCCTGCGTGCAGACTCCTGCTGTTGTTGCTTTAGTTTTTCTTCAGACTCTCTTAGGCCAGTTACATCATTAGCTGATGATTTAAAAAATAATTATAAATATAATTTTAAGATCAAGTTCAAATACTTCTGTCAAGAACAATTAAAAACTAGGGTCAAAAAATTAATCAAGTCTTTAATTTCCATCCTAACTACTTTTATAACAAGCAAATTATTTCCTGGTCATGACAGCTCATTTAGAAGGCAAGGTGTCATAGTGCTCCATGACTACCAACTGAATTATGTTTTCATAGTTTCATCTATTCCCAACAGAAGACAGGAAACATTTGTGTTTTACAGTATGCACAAAATCCTGATGAGTATGTTTTAACCTATTTAATATAAAAATGCTGTCTGGGCACAGTGGCTCACGCCTGTAATCCCAGCACTTTGGGAGGCGAGGCGGGTAGATCACCTGAGGCCAGGAGTTTGAGACCAGCCTGACCAACATGGTGAAACACCATCTCTACTAAAAATACAAAATTAGCCGGTCGTGGTGGTGCATGTCTGTAATCCCAGCCACTTGGGAGGCTGGGGCAGGCGAATGACTTGAATCTGGGAGGTGGAGGTTGCACTAAGTCCAAATTGTGCCACTGCATTCCAGTCTGGGCGACGGTGCGAGATTGTCTCAGATAAACAAACAAATAAATAATATGATAGTAACTGCTGGACAATTTGTATTTTAAACTTTGAGGCAGGATCTTATTCTGTTACCCAGACAGGAGTCCAGTGGCACAATCAGGGCTCACTGTATGTAGCCTTGACCTCTCAGGCTCAAGTGATCCTCCTGACTCATTTTTTTTTTTTGGTAGAGACAAGGTCTCCCTATGCTGCCTATGCTGGTCTCAAACTCCTGGGCTCAAGTATCTTCCCACCTTGGCCTCTCAAAGCGCTGGGATTATAGGTGTGAGCCACTGTGCCCAGCCTTAATCATTCATAATGTTCATGATTTCTTTGGATAACACAGTCACGTAAAATTAGAATTTCAGGGTATTAACCCTTCTGAAGTTAGAAAACAATATATATTGGTTTTTATACTCAACAAATAGTATGTGGTTCAAACAGTAAAAACTGAGACTAAAATGGCTTAAAATGATAAACTTTGTTATTTTCAGCAGATTTAAAAAATCTGTAATTATATATTACATATAATTAAGTTATACATATTAATTTAACCTGTCATAAATCTGTTACTAGTTGCTTCTATTTATTTCTCTTCTAGACTAGTAACTCACGCTTCAAGTCAAATTCCTATGTAGAAGGGGTTAGGGACAGGTAAGAAAAGTTTCAAGTAGTTCTGAGTTACTGTATCTATACTCAGAACCTTGCATATAATTTTGCTAAGTCACGCCATTACATGAGTATTACATGTCTGTTTTCTCCAATGACTATGTCTCATTCACCTTTATATTTTCTTGCACCCAAAAGTGCCTCTGTATAGTTCTTGTAATAAAACACCAGAAAAATTACATTTGCTTTAATAAAACCAATTACCCTTTTGATTGTAACAACGATCAAAAGGAGATTATTCAGTCTTTAAGAAGCTAAAACTCAAACTTACAGTTAAGATCTGTGTACTTGCCCTCCAAAGCTTGTACATATGCTTCATATTGTTTCCATCTAATAAAAAAAATCCATACATTAGTTGTTATAATAAAATAGCTTTTATTAAATAAACTAGAAGATATCTATAAACTCACAGATTTTAGTAATACTGAGCATTCTGCTGGATGATTTTTCATTTTAAATCCTTTTCTTAGACAGAGTCTCGCTCTGTCCCCCAGGCTGGAGTGCAGTGGCACAAACAGGGTCTGGGCTCAAGCGATATCCCTGCCTCAGCTTCCTGTAGAGCTGGGACCAAAGGCACATGGCTAATTTTTTGTAGAGAGGGGGTCTCACTGTTGCCCAGGCTGGTCTTGAACTCCTGGGCTCAAATGATCCTCACACCTTGGCCTCCCAAACTGCTGAAATTACAGGCCTTAGTCACCACATCCTGGCCCAAATCTAGTTTAACTGATAATAAAGTAGTCCACTCATTATTCCTTCCCATTTTACAGGAAACAGGTAAAAGGAGATATATAGAGAAGGTGTTTTCTGCTGAGAACATGCCAAGCGTGCTCTGGGTGAGATCAAACTCCAGATTTGGTTTGATACTTTGGTATCACTGGTGATGTTCAGGATAATCCTGGATTATAGAAAAAAAAATCCTACTGCTACTTTCATATGTTGTCCCCTTAGAACAAAAGGCATATTAGAAATGTGCCTAATTATGTAGAATTGAAGGTTTTTTGGCTCTTTTGTGAAAATACCATGTGACTCTTCTCAAGGTAATATCCATTTCTGCCTGTAAACACAGGGGGAGAATACAACATTTTTCAAGACTGTAATTTAACAATCACATCTAACTGGCAGAAACCTGCATGCCACACGCTATCGGAATACAAGGGCACCGTTTTTCTTCATTATACTTCTCTACCCTGAATATATACACTGCTAAGTCCTCTTAGCAATAAAGATTTTTCCTAGACTTATTAGGCAGTTCCTAATGGAAAGTACCCTGCCCTGAATGTCTGTTCTCCTGCATACTTAAGAGCCATGTTTTCAAGCTGCTCTTCAGGTACAGTTAATTAAAATTTGGCTTTAGAAAACCATTTTATAATCTTAAAAACAGGCTTGCCATGAGTTAATAATGTTACAACATAATGAACAAAAAGGCTCACGCCTGTAATCCCAACAGGGGATTTTTTGGGAGGCCAAGGCGGGCGGATCATGAGGTCAAGAAATCGAGACCATCCTGGCCAACACAGTGAAATTCCGTCTCTACTGAAAACACAAAAAAATTAGCAGGGCATGGTGGCGCATGCCTGGAGTCCCAGCTACTTGGGAGGCTGAGGCAGGAGAATCACTTGACTGGAGGCGGCAGTTGCAGTGAACTGTGATTGCACCATTGCATTCCAGCCTGGCGACAGAGCGAGACTCTGTCTCAAAAAAAGAAAAACCTTCTTAATACCAAACTAATCCACTTTCTATATAAACACTACTGTTAAGCTAAAAGGTCATGCTTTGTTTTTATGGCACTTACAACCTAGGACACGTACAGTTTACCAAATATTTGGGGATGTATAAGAGAAAGGTCTCAGTGGAGACTATAAAAGAACAATTTATTTTAGAAGAACAGAAAAATATAAAAACTGAAGCAAGAACATGTATATCACAAGGACAGAAGGTATAGACTAGTTAAATAAGTAGCAGCTGGTTTAAAATCACCAAGGAAATTAAAGAGAAAAAAATCCACCTAAAAGTCTTACATGAGAATTCCCTAAGGAAAGATGTTAAACTGACTGCAAGGTAATAACACTGCATATAATTTAGAAACCTTAAAGGTATCTTAAAATACAACATTTCTATGATTCTTTATTAAGATTACTGACTTTTCCCCTCCTACAGTTAAATCAAGAAAATGACTGCAAAGACTAACCAGAGCAATTATGTAAGAAGGCATAAAAAGAAGTGTACAATGCCAGAGGTAGGGGAAAAAAAAATCATGGCCGGGCATGGTGGCCCATGCCTGTAATTCCAGCACTTCAGGAGGCCAAGGTGAGAAAATCACTTCAGGCCAGGCGTTCAAGACTAGCCTGAGCAACACCTCACCTCTATTATAATTTATATGTACATTATATATATGTATATATGTTGTTTTAACATATGTGTTGTTGTTTTAATAGTTAAACAAAAAACCCAGCATTGAGTAGTAGTGTATCTTAAGTATCTACTTCAGCGTAAGACAGAGTGTTTTAGAATACCAACAATTTAAATTTTATGTGCAAGAAGACAAAGGTATGCAATGGAAACTGTCCTATGTATGAGATTATGGCCAAAAAAAAAAAAAAAAAAGATAAAGTGTTCATAATACAGTAGCTGTGCAAAGGTCAAAGTAGGAAATTGTCACACTGTAGGAAACAACAAAATCTGTTACTCTATCTCACAAAACATCTTTTCTCTCCCCGGCTTTCAGCTTGTTAAAATACTCATTTTATTTTTATCTAAAAGTTATCAAAGCTATAAAACATAGAACATCCTACTTCCTGATTTCTTACACAATCTATAAAGATTATATGCTGTACCTGACAATCTGCTTTTGTAAGACATTTATAAGATAACCACAGAAATTCAGAACTGGAAGTCACCTTTAAAAATAACTTAACCCAACCCCTTCAACTTACAGATGAGAAAATGAAGAGTATGAAGTTAAATGAGCTGGTCACACTAATAAGAAAAAGTAACCTCACTTCATTAGTAAATTATGTATTTCTTCCACAAATATAAGTTTATCTTTTAGGATTACTTTTTTTTTCAAATGTTAAACACGAAAAGAAAAACTACACAAAACAAGCCATATATTTGTTAAACTTATAGCTTCCTAGTAGTTCTCTAAAGTGTTACGTTTTCCTCAGTGTTAATATAAGAAATAGGTCATAGTATGTTCAAAAAGTACATTAAATTATTTGAGGATGTAACAACATTAAAAACAGTATCTGGCACAAAGACAATTACAGTGTAGAGGCATAATACAATGTTCTATACAAAGATTTTATTTTTGAACAAATAACATTTTACCTTAGAATTAACTCATCTCTTGCCATAACTTTGAAGTCTGTTTCACTCAGTCGAACCTATAAAGAGAATTACAATATGAATTGAGTGATCTTCCTGGAGACATAAAGCTCTATGAGACCTATGAAACATCTCCTGAGTGTGAGATTTAAACAGCTCAGTACATACTTATCACTAAAAAAAGATTATTTGATTACAGAAGTTTGTTTTTTTTTTTTTAAGGTAAACTATTTGTTATCTTAACAATGGGCATCATCATTAGGAATATGCACATTAAAATCCTAGGTATCACCACACACTGATTAGAATGGCTAAAATAAAAATTAGCGGCAACACCAAATGCTGGTGAGGATTCAGAGAAATTGAAGTTTCCTACACTGCAGGTGAGAATGTAAAATGGTCTCAAAAAGATATACACTACATGATGTCGTTTATATAAACACTCTGAAATAACAATTATAGAAATAGAGATAAACTAGTGGTTGCCAGGGGTCAGGCATGGGGAGGGAGGGGGTAGATGTGGCTACAAAAGAATAACTCAATGAAGTTTTATGCTAATAGTTCAGATATGTATCTCGATTAATGATGGTTACACAAAGCTAGACATGATAAAATTGCATATAGCTCTTCCCCACTCCCCCCACAAACAGTACAAGTATAACGTGAAATGTGCATAAGCTCTGTGGATTGTACCAATGTCAATTCCCTGATTTTCAGTTATTAGAGATGTCTGCTAGTCATGCAAGATGTTAACAATGAAGGAGGCTCAGTGAAAGCTGCACAGAACCTCTCTGGACATTTATTTGCAACTTCCTGTGAATCTATAATTATTTGGAAATAAAAAGTTGAAAGAAGGCCATAAGCTGACATGCTTCAAAAATTAAGAAACAGTATATTCACTATACCAAATAAAGGCTGTAAAGGTGAGATACCTCTCCTACTTCAGTATAAAATTAAGGCTTTGGTGGGCATTGTGGCTCATGCCTCCTGCACTTTGGGAGACTGAGGCAGGAGGATATCTTGAAACTCAGGAGTTCAAGATCACCCTGGGTAACATGGCAAAACTCCATCTCTACCAAAAAATACAAAAATTAGGCGTAGCAGCACACCTGTAGTCTGAGCTACTTTGGGGGGGCAGAGGTGGGAGGATTGCATAAGCTGGGGTATGAGGCCACAATGAGCTAAGATTGTACGACTGTACTCCAGCATGTGCGACAGAGTGAGACCCTGTCTCAGAAAATAAAAAATAAAAAGAAAATAAAGGCTTTATTAGTATTTCCTTATTTTATTAGTATTTTCCTTATTTCACTTAATTTTTTTTCCTTAAAAATGTTTCAAATTGTAATACTAACCAGTAAAATAGTATTACCATAAAATAGAATGGGGGAGACTATCGTAGTGTAATATATTAAAAGGCTGCCAAAGGCAGCTCACGCTTATTATTCCAGCACTTTGGAAAGCAGAGGCAGGTGGCTATCTCTTGAACCCAGGAGTTCGAGACCAGCCTGGGCAACATGGCAAAACCCCATCTCTACAAGAAACACAAAAATTAGCTGGGTGTGGTGGCACGTACTTGTAGTCCCCAGATACTCAGGAGGCTGAGGTGGGATGATCACTTGAGCCCAGGAGGCAGAGACTGCAGTGAGCTGAGACTGCACCACTGCACTCCAGCCTGGGCAACAGAGCAAGACCCTGTTCCAAGGGAGGAAAATCAAAGGCTACCAGAGGGAACACGTAGTAATTCTCAGATTATGAAAGTATAGTACAATCCTTTACTCATTTTATGAGTAATTTCACTCCACAACAGGAAACTTCTGTAGTATCTATTCACTTAAATATTCAGTTTAGTTAAGCACATGCCCTGCTTTCCCAATTGAATCACAAATTCCTCCTAGAGACTATGTTGCTCTTTTATAACGTCCACTGTGTGTGTATGTAAGAGTAAACTCGAGGTAGGAATGCACAGCAGGGAGAGATTGAGACTAGACAACAAAATTTCAGAGAAAAAAGTAGAATTTGAAAACTAGCTATAACCATTTTTTAAAAATAAAGTAGTTTTTAATTTTAATCAAAGGGATTTACACTAGGAAAAGAATAATATACTCATGATTTCCATTTTTGACGTTATTTGTATATATGTAGCTAGAAATATTCACATAATGAACGTTAAGAATAGACCATGGGAATATTATTATAACTAAAGTTTTCCAAAATCTGAAAATATTCTAAAAATATACTGGATATTAGATACAATATCTAGCACATTGTACAACTCCAATGCTATTATTGTTATAAAGGCAAAGAAATGAGAAATAAGCAAACAATGATAATCCTTCAAGTCTATTTTTTTAAAAAAGTGCTTACAACTGCTTAAAAAAACAAAACAGAACCCA
Source organism: Macaca fascicularis (assembly GCF_037993035.2). Classification (NCBI taxonomy): domain Eukaryota; kingdom Metazoa; phylum Chordata; class Mammalia; order Primates; family Cercopithecidae; genus Macaca; species Macaca fascicularis. The sequence goes on from NC_088378.1 coordinate 11,253,274, forward strand.
AAACAAAACAAAACAAAAAACCCAAAACCAAAACCCATACCTTCTTGGGAAGAGGTTCTTCGTTGGTCATCTTGAATCCTAAAAAAAAAGTTGAGGAAAACAAGTTCAATTGATTTTCTTCCAGTGAAAGTAGGAACAAAAAATACTGACTCTTTCAAATCAATTAGTGAACTAAATTACTGTCGAGTAATTACAATTTAAATAATTTAAAAATAGTTTTAGATTTACAAAAAGTGGCAAAGATATTACAGAGTTCCTATATACTCTACACCCAGATCCTCCTCTGTTAACATCTTCCATTATTATAGTTATTGGGTAGTTTTTACAAATTCCCTCATAAAAAAGCTGATCAGCCATTCAAATCATTTGATGTCGCCATAAAGGGTCAAGAGAAATATAATTTCTCATCACACTATTACAATCCCCCTATGAAAGTCTCGTCACAGACGTGATACTGACCTCAAGTAGTATCCTAGCCATGTTGCTAAAGGGCTATTAAAGGGTAATACCAGCTTAAGTCTTCCTTTTATAGCATTAGGTTGTTAAAGCAAGGCAGTACCTACCACAGTCATAATTTACTACTGCCCAATAGTTTTTTTTTAGATATATTATATATTTTTATTTTTTTGAGACACAGTCTCAGTGTGTCGCCCAGGATGAAGTGCAGTGGTGCTATCTCGGCTCACTGCAACCTCCGCCTCCTGGGTTCAAGCAATTCTCTTGCCTCGGCCCCGCAAGTAGCTGGGACTACAGGTGCGAGCCACCATACCTGGCTAGTTTTTGTATTTTTAGTAGAGATGGGGTTTCACCCTGTTGGTTAGGCTGGTCTCGAACTTCTGACCTTGCGATCTGCCGGCCTTGGCCTCCCAAAGTGCTAGGATTACAGGCATGAGCCACCACGCCCGGCCTATATTTTGAAATATATGTATATGCTGGGTGTGATGGCTCACGCCTGTAATCCCAGCATTTTGGGAGGCTGGTGGGTGGATCACTTGAGGTCAGAGGTTCAAGACAAGCCTGGCCAACATGGTGAAACCCGGTCTCTACTAAAAACAAAAAAATTAGCTGGGAGTAGTGGCACACGCCTATAATCCCAGCTACTAGGGAGACTGAGGCAGGAGAATTGCCCGAACCCGGGAGGTGGAGGTTGCAGTGAGCCGAGATGGCACGCCACTGCATTCCAGCCTGGGCAACAGAGACTCCATCTCAAACAAACAAACAACAAAAATTCACATACACAGGTATGTCACACCTTAATAAAAATATTCCTACAGTATTTAATTTTATGCCAAATATTTTGCATCTCAAAATTAGCTTCTTTATTATACAAAATTCACTTAACCCCATTTCAAAGATAGGTTAATGAATTCAAGTAGAGAACACTTTATTATGCTATTTTTTAGAATGAATGCTAATAGCAGCTATTATTCATTAAACTCTACAAATCCACACAATAAAAAAAGACAAAGAAAAGATGTGTAATAAACGTACCTTAAGCATCACATTAAAATACAAGGTCGGAAAAAAGAAGCATACAACATGAAGCGCTAACCTGACAAACATAAAATCTTTATATAAAAATTCTATGAGGATTAAAACATTGAATCAGGTTCTGAGTACCAGTGATCTTCTGAAAAAGCATCTAAATTGCAACCGGCATATTAATAATTTATACAAATTAAGAAATTAGTTCTTACACTAGTTATTCTCATTCTTTCTTTCTGAAAAGATAGGGACCCACCAGAGTGCCCAGGATAGTCTTGAACTCTTAAGTCATCTTCTCACCTCAGGCTCCCAAGTAGCTAAGACTATACATGCAAGGATCACGCCCAGCCCTAGTTATTATTTCTAATAGCACAGTCACGAATGTTCCTTTACTTTACAGTATTGATGGTTTATTTTACTTACCCATACTTACTATAAATTCTAAACTACTAGAACTTTGACCAAAAGCTTGGTATGTTAAACTGAATTTTTTTTTTTTTTTTCCTGAGATGGAGTCTCACTCTGTTGCCAGGCTGGAGTGCTGTGGCGCCATCTCGAAAGCTACTTGAGGCTGATGTGGTGGCTAACACCTGTAATCCCAACATTTTGGGAGGCTGGGGCAGGAGAGCTGCTTGAGCCTAGGAGTTTGAAACGAGCCTGGGCAATGTGGTAAGACCCTGTCTCTCACTAAAACAAACAAAACTCACACACACCAAAACTACTTGATTTCTCCCACTTGATTTTGAGATTCCTCAAAAGGAGATAACCTTCCAACAGCATTTTTTATACTATGTACAATCTCAACTCTACTTTATAAATGAAACATTCTAAACATACTGTTATTAAATCCTGGTTTTCAGATTAAGTAAATTGTGTTGAAGAAAGCAGAATTCAGAGGAAAAAATCATAAATTGATCTAGGTTACTGGCTTGCTTCTTTCTCTCTTTTAATCTTTTTTTTTTTGGAGATGGAGTTTCACTCTTGTTGCCCAGGCTGGAGTGCAATGGCACAATCTTGGCTCACTGCAACCTCCACCTCCTGGGTTCAAGTGATTCTCCTGCCTCAGCCTCCCGAGTAGGTGGGATCACAGGCATGCGCCACCACGCGTGGCTAATTTTTTGTATTTTTAGTAGAGACAGGGTTTCTCCATGTTGGTCCTGAAATCCCGACCTCAGGTGATCTGCACACCTCGGCCTCCCAAAGTGCTGGGACTACAGGCGTGAGCCACTGTGCCAGGCTTTTTTTTTTTAAAGACAGTCTTGCTCTGTCACCCAGACCAGAGTTCAGTGGTGCGATCATGGCTCACTGCAATCTTGACCTCCCAGGCTCAAGTGATCCTCCCAGCCTCAGTCTCCTGAGTACCTGGGACTACAGGCATGTGCCACCACACTCAGCTAATTTTTGTACTTTTTGGTAGAGACGGGATTTCACCATGCTGCCCAGGCTGGTATCGAACTCCTGGGCTCAAGCAATCCAACTGCCTCTGCCTTCCGAAGTGCTGGCATTACAGGTGTGAGCCACTGCACCCTGCCTTCCCTCTTTAATCTTTCTCAAGGGATATAGTAAACCGATAAAAACCTCAGTATATTATTTGTTTCTGAGCTAAATGTATACAGTCTGTTTCACTGAGCAAGTCACTCTGTCCTATGAAGACATAAACCGTACTATGAATAAAATGTATATTTTTTTTCTTTAAATTGGTTCCTGCCTACTTTACGACCCTTGTTGCCCAGTTTTTAATCTCTGCTATTATAGAAAGCTGCTTTGTAACTACTTTAACCTGGTGGCAGTCATTTTAATCATTTGAGAAACCATCACCATATTTAACTCCACATGTCTAACTACTTCTATTTTAGCATGACACGTGCATCCACTCCATTAGACTGAGAAGTCTTAGAACTCAGATATCAAAAATGGCATTTCCTTGTAATTTTTCTAGAGCGAAATATTAATTTTACACACACACACACATACATACACACCCACCCACCCACCCCGGAGTCTTTGTTGCCCAGGCTGGAGTGCAATGGTGCGATCTCGGCTCACTGCAACCTCCGCAGTCTGGGTTCAAGCGATTTTCCTGCCTCAGCCTCCTGAGTAGCTGAGATTACAGGGGCCCACCACCACTTTCAGCTAATTTTTGTATTTTTAGTTTCACCATGTTGACCAGTCTGGTCTCGAACTCCTGACCTGACCTCAGGTGATCGCCTGCCTTGGCCTCCCAAAGTGTTGGGATTACAGGCGTGAGCCACCATGCCCGGCCAATATTTTTAATTTAAAAAATCTTAAAAGACAATTTTAGCTATTTTAGCTGTACATATTTAACCAGTATATCAGTATCTGTATCTATGTATATGCAAACACAAAATTTTGAGAACCAACCAGGAACTTCATATAACAGGTACTGTGGTAAGAGAGTGACAGTTTGAAAACAGCTGTATTTATCACTAAGGCTAGGTGGTATACCTTTTATCTAGTTACTTGGTATCCTACCTACTCAGTATGTACAATTTTAGTTGTAATACTAAAGTATCATTGATGTTATTCAATATAAATTCCAGTTTATGAAAGTTATTATAGTTGGCCCTTGAACAACCCAGGTTTTAGCTGTATGGGTCCACTTATATGTGGATCTTTTTCAATCAAACTCAGATAAAAAATACAGTACGCGGATCAAAAATACAGCATTCATGGCATGCGAAACCTGAGTATGCAAAGGGCAGACTTTTCATACACCAGGGTTCAAATTCCTTTGCCAGGATTTTGGCAAGGATTGTCTGCGTATGTTTCTACAACCTGATACTTCCCGGATCCCACTACCTTCCGGCTCCCAGCATCATGAAGTTACTTGCTTACTCTCTTCTTAAAGTTTACTTGCTTCTTCATAAAGTTTACTTGCTTACCCTCTTCTTAAAGACAGGTATCCATATTCTTATTCCATTAAAATAAAATTAACTGTAAGCTTAGTTAGCAACGAGATGATAATCTGTTTTTAAATGGCATTAAAAGGACTGAGAAACATATGAAGACAGTTCTGATAACCTTGGTATTCTAAAACAGGGTGTCAACTTTGCAAATATAAAAGTAGCAAAATCTCTGCACCTCAGTTTCCCCACCTCAAAGAGAATTACTGCAACCAGGGTCCAAATACTGTGCTATTTCTGAAGACAGACATTAATCTTTAGCATGGTAACTGGAACAAAATGGGCATTTAATTATTAGTTTCCTTCTCCCCATCAAAAACACAGACTCAGTGTTTCTTGAAACACCTGAAAAGATAATTCACAGGTTGCAGATAATAGTCATACTGTCATCCTGACTGTTTCTAACACTTACTGCAGAATTCTTGGCATCTCCAATATTTAGAATTCTAAACAGAAGTTACTTAAATTTTCTTTTTCTCTCTCTTTCTTTGAGACAGTGTCTCACTCTGTCGCCCAGGCTGGAGTGCAGTGTGACTCGATTATGGGTCACTGCAGCCTCTATCTCTTGGGCTCAACTGATTCTCTTGCCTCAGCCTCCTGTGTAGCTGGGATCACAGGTGTGCACCACCATGCCCAGTTAATTTTTTTTTCTTGTTAGTAGAGATGAGGTCTTGCTATGTTGCCCAGGCTGGTCTTGAACTCCTGGGCTCAAGTGATCCTCCTGTTTGGACCTCCAAAAGTGCTGGAATTACAGTTGTGAGCCACCACGCCCAGCCTACAGTTATTGAAATTTCTTTTCTTTTTTTTTTTTTGTTTTGAGACGGAGTCTCTCTCTGTTGCCCAGGATGGAGTGCAGGGGTATGACCTTGGCTCACTGCAACCTCCGCCTCCTGGGTTCAAGCGACTCTACTGCCTCAGCCTCCTGTGGAGCTGGGACTACAGGCACGTGCCACCACGCCCAGCTAATTTTTTTTTTTTTTTTTAAGTAGAGACATTATTTCACTATGTTGGCCAGGCTGGTCTCGAACTTAACATTGGCTTATATTCTTTTTAAAAAGTTTGATGTTGAGTAGATTTTAATTAAATGGAGATTTTTACTGAAATTTTCTCTAAAAATAAAATTCTGTATTTGTAATGTAAGTCAGGAGTAAATACAGGTTTTGGATAAATGTGTATGCTTCCTAAGTCAATTCTCAGAGTCACTTTTAAGATCACTCCAGCTGTTTGGGGTATCCAACTTGGGAAATTCAGAGCCTCGGCATTTAGAAAGAAAATCCTTTCTCAACTTTAATCTGATGAAAAGTAAATCGTTCCTTGAAAGTCCATGATATGTCACAAAGTTAAATGCACCATCTGGCAAAATCAAATTAGAACAGGTTCAAAATTTACAACTATCTAACAACATTCAACTATTTGGTCAAAACAGAACCTAATTGGCAATTTTGACTTTCACACCACAAGAATGTACTGAGAAGTTTGGTATTCCCCAGGGCAATTTTTTTTTTTTTTTTTAGCGCAAATGACAAAAACAATTACCATTTAAAGTCAATTCTAGATTCATAAAGACAATGAATATTCCAGGTTTTCAGAACAATCTACTGTCACATCAGAAAAACAGAATGACCATAACATCATTTGGAGTCAATTAAAATTGAATCCTGAAGGAAAATAATAAAATATGCTCAGTTCTTATGAGTCACACATTGAATAACAGCACTTTTCAAAGTCAAAGTTAGTTCCCATTTTCCAGGATGAAAATGACTGTGAGTCATTAGGTGATTAGCTATTAGGTGATTAAAACAACTATTAATAAATTGGGGTAAGGGTCTCAAATTTGGTGCCACCCAAAAAGGTGGTAACATGATTGACTAGTTTTATAACACGAAAAGGTTTCAGTTATTTATGTAGATAATTCAGAGATAATATATCTCAGAATATCAGGACAACCATCTACTCTTGATGTCTTAACATAGAAAAACAGCTTAGTATGGAGTTCAGTCTTGACTGGTTAGGTGCCTAAGATCCCAGATCCCAGTACCTTCCTGGCTCTCAGCATCATAAAGTCAGGTAACTCAGTTCCCTCTGAACAGAGGCAAGCGCCAGCCAACACAACTTCAGTAAGAAGACACAGTACCTTGGTGAAACAAATCATAGCTGAATGTAAGAAATCAATCTTCAGAAACTGTAGGAGCAAGGTACTGATGAGGAACTGAAAGGCCATCTTTTCCTTACCCTCTATCTGCCATACGTGATTCCAAGCAAGTCTTTTAACTCCTGCAGTTTCAAGTCAGCAAAAAGATAATTTTGCCTGCCTCACAAAGTGCTGCAAATATTAATGCTTTCAGCACAATAAAAATGCTACAAATAGATTTTTCAAACAAAATATGAACATAATATGAACATAAAAGGCAACTTCAACGTGCACTTAGAAAAGATTAAATTCTACTAACTGTATCTTCAAAGGCAGAAAATATTTATAGCACTATATTCTAGTTAGATGGAATACCGTTATACACAATGAAGTATACTATTGTGGAGATACTGAGAAGTTTTTCTGTGTTAAGCTTAGTAACTACAAGAAACAAAATATTTAGAGGCAGAAAGTTGGAGACAACTAAAAAAATTAAAAACACTATCATAGTCTTGTTTTGCTGAAGGACCTACTAACATACAATTTTGACGAGCAAGAAACAAATATATAATGATCTAAACTGCTAAACAATATATTCAAAGGGATTCAATACTACATACAAGACCACAGGGGACCTTGAACGCTTTACTGTACTGTACAAATTGTGACAATGCTCATCTCCACATCATAGGGCTTTTACATATTTTCTGTTTCATCTCTACCAGCTTATTTCTGACAAACAATACACAAAAATATTTTCAGCAAACATGACTCAACGTTGAATTGGAAAAGCTACACATAAAAGAGCCATGTAAAAATAAGCTGTGCCTGGGACACCCTATTATTATTACTTTTATCCTTTAGGAGTTAGACATTCTGGTAGCTTGTACAAATTCTGCCACTGAAAAAGTACGAAAAATACTGAACTTTTAAACTATGTGTCTGCTTAAGATACCTTAAGATCTAAAAGCACTGTAAGAAACACACCTATCCAAACCTGTAAAATGTAACCTCAACCTTATCACAAGCCAACCTGCGGACTTGCCTAATCAGATGCTACTTGAATGAATTAAAATGTATCCACCTTGAAAAGATTTTTCGCTCATAATTTTAAATTACGGTTTTAAATGACCACAACATGTTTATCGTAGAAAACTTAATGGTCAAAATTTTAAAATCCAAAAAACGAGACCGTGTGATGGATCTATGACGTCCACTTATCTTCCGAAGCAATAGAATTAACTAAAACTAGATAAAATAGGCACAAATACAACTTCTAACTGTAACATACTAATCGAAGTATTTCCCTACCAAACTAAACAGTTTTTTTTTTTTTTTTTTTTTTTTTTTACATAATCAGCTATGCTAGTCCTTGATAATGTTAAGCTAGTCCTTTGGGATCAACCAACCAAGTGACTTCCTTATCAAAACAAGAACTTGGCCTTTTCCACTACGTGTACACTGACTTATGAAAAAAGGTTAAAAAAATAATGTAGTAACTGTCTCACAGGGATCCAACGTAAGACTTGGATTTCACAAAAATCTGCAAATAATTCAGTTTCTTTCCTCAGAATACATGCACTCATTTAAAAATGGAAGTCTACAAGAGAACGTAGCTGCAGTAACATCCTACTGCGTGACATGAAATGTAGGGAACGAACGTTTCTTTTTTTCCTTGCTGAACTCGGGAGAGGCCCAAGGGAGGTGGAGGGAGCAACACCGAGGTGAGGAAAAAACGAGCGCCGCCGCTCAGCCCGCGGAGGGCATCCTCCGACCTCCGTGAGTGGCCGGTCTCTCCGGCCGCCGAAGCACCCCTCTCACCCCGGGCCCTGGGGACGGAGGACGGAGATAAAATGGCCTCGACGCGGCGGAAGTGTTCCCCGCTGGCGGGAAGGTAGAGCGGATAACGAGACTGGTGCCGCGCCGGGCCCGAGTGGCCTTTCGGGCCCTGCCAGCCTCTTACCGGCCGGGGGCGGCTGCGCCCCAACCCTCAGCCCCGGAGGTCCCCCGCGGCCGCTCCCGCCAGCCGGCCCGCACCTACCTCTTCAGGCAGAAGCCGCGCCGGCGCCGCCAGTCGCATAGGCCGAGGCCGCGCTGCTTGCCCTGCCGCCCGGGCCCCCCGGGCCCCCGCGCAGCCGGACAGCTCTGGCGCCTGCCCCGCCGCACTCCTAGTCCCGCCGCAACCCCAGCGCTCCCCTTTATTTGTGGGTCTCGCTGCCACAAAATGGCGCTGAGGGAGGAAACCAGGACCCGCCGCCCGGCCCCGCCCCGCCACCGGGCTCCGCTCCGCCCCGCCCCGCCCCACAGCCGGCCCAAACTCGCCGCAGGCCAGCGCCACTGCCTCCCGCCTCCCGCCAGCCTCCCCGCTCCGCCATGTTCGCGTTCTGGCCCACTCACAGAAGAGTCGCCTTTCAGGCGTGGCCGCAGTCACTCGCCCGCCGCCGGGCCCTGCCAGGAGAGGAAAGGTGAAGGGAGGGAGGCCGCCAGCCTAGCCCGATCGGGGCCTCGAGGCGCAATGGAGCAGCTGCTCCCCGGTAATACGCCCCGTCCTTGCCCAGGAGCCTGGCGCGAGCTCCGCGGGCGCCGGAGCTCAGCTAGCGCGGTAAGGGAAGCGGCCGAAGGGAGGGGCGGGCCAGCGAGGTCGGAGGTCAGCCCCGGGGCATCACGGGAAGGGAAGGTGGACGTACTCGCCGGGGCCACCTGCGGCTGCGGGGGCGGCCTCGTGCGGAGGGATCTGGGCGAAGGCGGCCCGTGATTGGCCGCTTTGTGTTCGCGACGCTCATCCGTGATGCTTCCGCGTGCCGGAGAACCAGGTGCCACCTCAGAAGAGAAGCGGTGGGCGGCGAGCCGCGGGCCTTTGCTCTTAGCAGAAGCTCACCTGTAAGTTTTGGGAACTTAGAATCCGATGTCCTCCCTCTCTTCAGTCGTGAGGCGCAGCCTTCTGGCCGCTGGGTTCGTTCCTCCTTGACATCTCTGGAGACGCATCAAGGAGCTATTGTTCTCCGGCGTCGGAGGTTGCGCTGTGTCCGCGGCGCTGAGGGCTCCTTGCTAACTCGAACGTGGGGAAGGCGGCCCTGTGAGGTTTAGTGAACCCAACCAAAGAGGTCCTGCAAGTGGAGTAGACTCCCTGAAGCAAGACTGCCATCTGGACCGCCGAGTAAGGGCGGTGTTACCTGGAGAAGCAGTCTCTAAACACTTACTAGAGGAGCACGTAGTTCTTTTGATTGGTCTGTCCTTAGCCGGCTTTCTCGAACCTGTTCATCCCCAAAGGAGTGTCTTGTAGTAGGGTGATCTATTAGGATAAGATTAAAGTACATTCCAGATGGCCATAGTGTGTTCCCAGTGAATCAGATCAGTCTGGAGAAAATCTTTGCAACTTGTATCACAAGAGCGCTCAAAAATTGAAAACAAAAAGTCCAAAAGCCAAAGGGGAAAATGGGGAAGCACATGAACAGATGATTCTCAGAAAAAATAGTCATTTTTTATGTTCTATGTAATTCTGTGTTCCTCATGAACATAGAAAGTCGCTCCACCTCACTTACAATGGAAATACACATTGAAATTGCCTTTCCTGGTGGGAATGGAAAAATGGTTCAAGTTCTGTCGAGTTCAAAATTACTTGTTTTTTCTTATACCTTGAAGTTATACTTCTAACCCTAACCTTATTCTGAAGGTACATCTCCACACGTGGAAACAATAGGTACACAAGGTTATTGCAGTGCTGTCATAGCAAAAGTTAGGGATAACCCAAATATCCATTAATAGAGAACTGATTGGGAATGGTGCATCCATACAGTAGAATACAGTGCAGCCATTAAAAAGATTCATAAAATAATCGTGTTGCTTTGAAATGAGTCTCAGGTTATATCAAGTATTCACTTAAATACTTAAGTATATTAAGTATTCACTTTATTCAAAAGCAAAAATAAGCATATATGCTTTTATTTACTTAAATATATAAAAAATATATTTAATATGAATATTTATATATATATACTTATTTTGGGGGAGGAATTGGAAGGATATCCTTGAAACTTAAAATAGTTACCTATAAAGAGTGGTGGGAAAGAGTGGAGGGGAGACAAGACTTCTCTACTTTGAATTTTTCGTTTTACATAGCCAAAAAGTAAATAAAAAAGAAAACAAAATAAATCCTAAGGTTGAAAGCAAATAGAAACAAATGAACTTAACTAATACAACTAGCGATACACAGAAAAAATAATTTGGGGCTTTTTTTTTTTTTTTTTTTTGAGACAGTCTCACTGTGTTGCCCAGGCTGGAGTGCAGTGGTGTAATCTCAGCTCACTGCAACCTCTGCCTCCTGGGTTCAAGCTATTCTCCCACCTCAGCCTCCTGAGTAGCTGGGATTATAGGCATGTGCCATCATCCCCTGCTGATTTTTGTATTTTTAGTAGAGATGGGGTTTCACCACGTTGGTCAGACTGGTCTCAAACTCCTCACCTCAGGTGATCTGCCTGCCTTGGTCTCCCAAAGTGTTGGGATTACAGGCGCGAGCCACCACCACTGGCGCCTCCGAGCTTTTGAACGCAGTACTCTAGTAGTGTATCTGTGTTGAGATAGTGTAGTCTTTCCTTATATGCAGGAGATTGCATCTAGGACCTTCTGGGAGCCTATACAGAAATCTGCATACTAAAGTCCCAGACCTGAGCATAGGGAAAGTTGGTTCTTTGTATAGGCGTGTTTTGCATCCTGCTGTACTTCTGCTTTGTTTTCTTCCTTCCTTCTCTTTCATTTCTTTTCTTTTTTCTTTCTCTCCCTCTCTTCTTCCCGCCCTCCTTCCCTCCCTCCCTCTCTCCCTCCCTCCTTCCTTTTCTTCCTTTCCTTCCCTTGCTTTTCTTTTTTTTTCTTTTTTGAGAACAGGGTCTGACTGTCATCTAGGCTGGAGTGCAGTGGTACGATCACGGCTCACTACAGCTTTGACTTCCTGGGCTCAAGCAGTCCTCCCATCTCAGCCTCCCGAGTAGCTGGGACCACAGGCATGTGCCACCACATCTAGGTAATTTTTTTCTGTTTTTTTGTAGAGCGCTATGTTGCCTAGGCTGGTCTTGAACTCCTGGGCTCAAGTGATCCTCCCACCTAGCCTCCTAAAATGCCAGGATTGTAGGTGTGAGTCACCGTCCCTGGCCCCACTGTGTTTGGGTAAAAAGAAATCCACATATAAGTGGACCCTGGCAGTTCAAACTAGTGTTATTCAAGGGTCAACTGTGTATCCTAAGGATGAAAAAAGTGCAAAGGAGCTTTCAGCTTCACTGATTTATGATTAATGGTAACATTGTTACTGTGGTTTTGAAACTGTACTGCATAAGGTAGGATAACATAAGTATTTTAATGTTACTGTGTACAAAGACTTGCAGTGTATGAGAAAATGAGATACAAATGCAAGATCAAAGAAGTTCAGAAAAGGGCCGGGTGTCTGATGCCTGTAATCCCAGCACTTTGGTAGGCCAAGGTGGGAAGATCGTAAGAGTCCAGGAGTTTAAGACCAGCCTGGGCAACGTAGCGAGATCTGTCTCCATTTTTTAAAAAATTTAAAACAATTTTTAAGAAGTTCATTGATCCTCGGGGGGAAGAAAACTAATATAAAGAATTTTAGGCCGGGTGCGGTGGCTCAAGCCTGTAATCCCAGCACTTTGGGAGGCCAAGATGGGCGGATCACGAGGTCAGGAGATCGAGACCATCCTGGCTAACACGGTGAAACCCCGTCTCTACTAAAAAAATACAAAAAACTAGCCGGGCGAGGTGGCGGGCGCCTGTAGTCCCAGCTACTCGGGAGGCTGAGGCAGGAGAATAGCGTAAACCCTGGAGGCGGAGCTTGCAGCGAGCTGAGATCCGGCCACTGTGCTCCAGCCTGGGCGACAGAGCGAGACTCCGTCTCAAAAAAAAAAAAAAAAAAAGAATTTTAAGAAGTTCAGAAAAAAAAGTCTGTAATATCGAGTTTAAACTGGAGGGCTGGGTGCAGTGGCACATACCTTGAATCCTAGTGCTTTGGGAAGCCAAAGTGGCCTAGGAGTTCAAGACCAGCCTGGGCAACACAGTGAGATCTTGTCTCTACAAAATACAAAATAATAAAATAGCCAGGGGTGGTAGCCTGTGCCTATAGGCCTAGCTACTTGTGAGGCTAAGGCGAGGGGCCCAATTGAGCCCAGGAGTTTAAAGTTACAGTGAGCTGTGATATCACCATTGCACTCCAGCTTGGGCAATAGACCCTATCAAAAAGAAAAAAAAAAAAAGAAAAGAAAAAGGAAAAAAAAGTTAAACTGCAAAAAAAAATAATGTCCTAGTTCTGTGGACTGAAAGGGCCTAGAAGCACTAGGGTGACCAGTTGTTCCAGTTTGCCACAGACAGAGGGGTTTTCTCTGGATGCTGGACTTTCGGTTAAAACTGGAAGAGTCCCAGGTGAACCAGGATGTACAGGCATGGTCACCCTACAGTAACAGTGAGCACATCTAACACCCAGATCTTGGTTTCTAAATTCCATTTCCCACTAAAAAGATCCAGAGCTCCTTTGGAGAATTGGCTGATTCCAGCTCTGGGATGGGAAAAGTACAAGATGAGCCAGGTATTTCATTGTGCCTGAATGCAAAGGAAGTGCTTAGACCAATGAGGCTATGCCAGCTGTATTTAGGAGAACAAACAAAACTAATCCATAGCGAAAGACAGCAGATCAGTGGTTGACTAGGAGGGGAAGAGAGAAGGAATTGACTGGAAAGGAAAATGGGAGAACTTTTGGGGGTGATGGAAATGTTCTGTGTCATGGTTAACGGGGATGTATACATCTGTCAAAATTCATCAAATTGTGTCACTATATAGGATGCATTTTATTGCAAACCAAATGAGAAAAGCAAAGTCTGTTGAGAACTTGCCATAGCAAGGGAGTCAGCCACCATCCCTTATGTTTTGGCAGAGGTTCAAAGGCATGCAGAGGAGTGGGAAAGCTTTACAGTGGACAAAAGGAAAGGTTTCACAGGTATGCCTGATCGGAAGCTGTTGGCATGGGGAAGCTGGAAGCTAACTACAAGTTGGCATTCTATGGGCTTGGTTAAAGGAGGATATTTGGTTTTCTGTGAATGGTCATAAGCTAGAAATTGGGACAAAAATTAGGGAAGCTGTCCATTTTTAATCAAGTCCTGGCCATTTTGAGCTGATTGTCATAGAAGTTACTATTTAGCTTCCTGAATTGCTACCAGAGATAGCAATCCAGAGATACCAGAGATAGAGTCTGATTTCCTACAAGTCTGGTTGATAGCAGGTTTGGCTTTCAGGCTGGGAGGACAGCACTTATGGTAGATAGGTGGTTGGTTTACTGGGCTAGTTGTTGCAGGTAATGGGTCAGAATTCTGCTTTTATGTATATTCTGGCCATTTTCCATTTGTATTTTCAGTCTCTCAAAAATAAATTTTAGAGACATGGGAGCCAGCTTGAAGGATCTCCCACAGGCCAAATTTAGGGCAGTTTTAGCGTCAAAAAGAAAATAAATACAATTGATTGCAAATACTAAATAAATAAAAATCTGCTATCTAGTACAGAGAAGAGAGAATAAGAAGAGGGAAACTATTTTTCCCTCATTAGTAGTGTCCATTACATCAATTCGATACTCTGAAAATTAGTTATTAAAGGGAGATAGCATTTACCCTGTTTGTTTTTTGTTTCATTTGTTTTTGTTTTTAAGACAGAGTCTTGCTCTGTCATCCAGACTGGAGTGCAGTGGCACGAACATGGCTCACTGTAGCCTTGACCTCCTGGTCTCAAGTGATCCTCCTTCCTCCTCAGAAGCTGGGACTACAGGTGCTCACCACCATACCTGGCTAAGTGTTTTTGCTTTTTTTTGGTTTTTTTTTTTTAGAGATGGGGTCTTGCTATGTTGCCCAGGCTGGTATTGAACTCCTGGGCTCAAGTGTTGCTCCCACCTCAACCTCCCAAAGCATTGGGAGTACAGACATGAGCCACTGCTCCCAACCTACCCTGGTTTTTTTGTTTTTTTGTTTTTAATAAAGAATGTGGTTTATCCCCAGTTGATGAGGAAAAACTCTACTATAGGATGCCAGCTAATAAGTATAGAATAAAATATAGAATTAGAAAATAACCATGATGCAAACCTTAATGAAATAATTGACTCAGACAAGGACTTTCAATGGACTTTAAAACCTTTAGCTGAAAGACTGCTGGGAAATGCCATCAAAGTACCATTCTACAGGCTACTTACCTAATTGTAAAAGAAATTACAGGCTGGGTGTGCTGGCTTACGCCTGTAATCCCAGCACTTTGGGAGGCCGAGGCAGGCAGATCACGAGGTCAGGAGTTCAAGACCAACCTGGCCAACGTAGTGAAACCCCCATCTCTACTAAAAATACAAAAAAAAAAAAAAAAAGGCCACAGTGGCTCATCTTTGTAATCCCAGCACTTTGGGAGGCCAAGGCAGGCGGCTCACCTGAGGTTGGGAGTTTGAGACCAGCCTGACCAACATGGAGAAACCCCATCTCTACTAAAAATACAAAATTAGCCGGGCGTGGTGGCGCATGCCTATACTCCCAGCTACTACTCGGGAGGCTGAGGCAGGAGAATCGCTTGAACTCGGGAGGCGGAGGTTGTGGTGAGCCAAGATCGCGCCATTGCACTCCAGCCTGGGCAACGAGAGCAAAACTCCACCTCAAAAATAAATAAATAAATAAATAAATAAAAGGCTAGGCGCAGTGGCTCGTGCCTGTAATCCCAGCACTTTGGGAGGCGGAGGTGGGCAGATCACGAGGTCAGGAGATTGAGACCATCCTGGCTAACACGGTGAAACCCCGTCTCTACTAAAAATACAAAAAATCAGCTGGGCGTGATGGCGGGCGCCTGTGGTCCCAGCTACTTGGAAGGCTGAGGCGGGAGAATGGCATGAACCCGGGAAGCAGAGCTTGCAGCGAGCCGAGCTTGTGCCACTGCACTCCAGCCTAGGTGACAGAGTGAGACTCCGTCTCAAAAAAAATAAATAAAAATAAAGAAAAAGTAAATTAAAATAAAAATACAAAAAAAATTAGTTGGGCGCAGGGGCATGCGCCTGTAGTTCTAGCTCCTCGGGAGGCTGAAGTAGGAGAATCACTTGAACTCAGGAGCGGAGGTTGCACTGAGCCAAGATCGCGCCGTTGCACTACAGCCTGGGCGACAGGGCAAGACTCTCAAAAAAAAAAAGATAAAATACACCTGTATAGTGGAGCCATCTGGTGGTCACCATTTGAACCAACCCATCAAATTTAGTATCAGTAATAGTGGGACAACCTCCAGTTTACAGAAAATACAAGAGAAAGGGTTGTCATGCAAATCTAATAGTACTAGCAAAGATAATTATTCAAAAAAAAAGTCATAAGACTATAAGCAATAAATATTGAGCAGCTGAGTTAGGCATACTATAGTCTCAGTTTCAATATCTAACCAGCTTCAAGTCACCATTTCGAATGAAATATCAGTACATGATGAAAGTTACTTACAACCATCCATTTCTTGGGTTTGTGCTACTGTTCAATGAGTGCCTAGTGAGGGCAGTACCACTAACTCCTGCACAACATTGAAATCAACTAGAGCTTTGCTTTACCTTAGTGCAATTTTTGGGAAAATGAGAAACCGCTTTCCCATACACACACAAAGTTATTTACATATTAGTGTATTAAAAAGTACATACAGGCTGGGCACGGTGGCTCACGTCTGTAATCCCAACACTCTAGGAGGCTGAGGTAGGTGGATCATTTGAGGTCAAGAGTTCATGACCAGCCTGGCCAACATGGTGAAACTCGGTCTCTACTAAATATATATATACATATATTTACATTTTTTAAAAATAAAAAATGTGGTTTATCCCCAGTTGATGAAGAAAAACTCTAGTATAGGATGCCAGCTAATAAGTATAGAATAAAATATAGAATTAGAAAATAACCATGATGCAAACCTTAATGAAATAATTGACTCAGACAAGGACTGTCAATGGACTTTAAAACCTTTAGATGAAAGACTGCTGGGAAATGCCATCAAAGTATCATTCTATAGGCTACATATATATATGTATACACACACACACACACACACAAAATTAGCCGGACGTGGTGGTGGGCGCCTGTAATCCCAGCTACTCAGGAGACTGAGACAGGAGATTCACTTGAACCCGGGAGGTAGAGGTTGCAGTGAGCTGAGATCGTGCCACTGCTCTCCAGCCTGGGAGAGGGAGCGAGACTCTGTCCCCCCGCCACCACCCCAAAAAAGAAAAGAAAAAACAAGGCTGGGCATCGTGTCTCACGCCTGTAATCCCAGTACTTTGGGAGGCCAAGGTGGGTGGATCACTTGAGGTCAGGAGTTCGAGACCAGCCTGGCTAACATGGTGAAACCCTGTCTCTACTAAAAATACAAAAATTAGCCGGGTGTGGTGGCGCACGCCTGTAATCCCAACTACTTGGGATGCCGAGGCAGGAGACTCTCTAGAACCCAGGAAATGGAGGTTTCAGTGAGCTGAGATCGCGTGACTGCACTCCAACCTGGGGGACAGAACAAGACTCTGTCTCAAAAAACAAAACAAAACATAATACTGAGTTAGATTGAGATTAAGTGAATTGGCCACTTCTTTGCCATAAGCCTAATACTTAGCCTATAACTTTTTTTTTTTTTTTTTTGAGAAAGGATCTTGCTCTGTTGCCCAGGCCGAAGTGAGGGAGCACGATCTTGGCTCACTGCAGACTCCGCCTCCTTTGCTCAGGTGATCCTCCTGTCTCAGCCTCTCCAGTAGCTTGGACCACAGGCGCAAGCCACCTCTCCGGATCTGGGCTCACTCCAACCTCTGCCTGCTTGGTTCAAACGATTTTCCCACCTCAGCCTCCTGAGTAGCTGGGATTACAGGCACGTGCCACCATGCTCGGCTAGAGACATGGGTAGAGACAGTAGAGGCAGAGTTTCACCATGTTGGCCAGGCCGGTCTTGAGCTCCTGACCTCGTGATCCACCTGCCTCGGCCTCCCAAAGTGCTGGGATTGCAGGCATGGGCCACCGCGCCAGCTGACTTCTCTTATCTCTTATGTGGTGAAAACAGAAAAAGAGAGCTCTGTGAGATCCCTTTTATAAAGGCACTGATCTCATTCCTGAAGGCCCTACCTTCATGACCTAATCACCTTCCAAGGGCCTCACCACCTACCTCCACATTAGGGATTAAGATTTCAACATGAATTTTGGGTGGATGCAAACATTCCATCTATTGCAGAAGTACAGAGGAAAAAAAAAAATTTTCTGTAAGTCTAGCTTTTGGTATTGGCACCCAGAAATCCAGGGATCCTGGAGAGATCAGAGTTGTTGGTTAAAAACATTAATGTTAATCCACAGTGCTCTCAAGAACTCACATCTGGTATGACTATGACCATGTCATGCTGTTTCACCAGTTAGTACCTCTGCTGGGTCCATTCTTTCTGTCTGGAATGCTCTTTCTACTCTTCTATGCCAGGTTATCTCCTATTCACCATTAGCAATTAGCCTAAGAAACATTATTTATTTACCTTAGTTTGTGTCAAGCATAGAGATTTGTGGTTTTACAGATAGGGAAGGCAAACCAAACTTCCTAGTCTTCTTTTTCTAATCTAGCGGATTTTACACTGACTTATGTGATTTTACTGTGAGCAGCAATGCAGCATATCAACCCAATGTATCTAATCTTTCAGATTTAGTGAACATTTAGATCTTTTAAATTATAATTAAAGCTAATAATGTTTAGTCTTCATTTTCTCTGCAGACGACAAAGACTTCTGACATTCTAAGTTTTTTTTTAAAAAAATTAAGTAGGTTTTTATAATTTTTACTAGGCTATTATTAAAATACTATTTCAGAAATTCATATGTTGATGAGATATCTGCGTTCTCGTGTATGTTGCAGCACCATTCACAATAGTCAAGATAAAGACTCAGTCTAAGTGTCCATCAACAGATGAATGGATAAGGAAAATGTGGTATATATGGCCAGGCATGGTGGCTCATTTCTGTAATCCCAGCACTTTAGGAGGCTGAAGTGGGAGAATTGCTCGAGGAGGGTTTGAGACCAGCCTGGGCAACAAAGTAAGACCCCATCTCTAAAAAAAAAATAAAAATTAGCCAGGCATGGTGGTGTGTGCCTGTAGTCCCAGCTACTTGGGATGCTGAGGTGAGAAGATTTCATGAGCCCAGGAGTTCAAGGCTGTAGTGAGCTATGAATGCACCTCTGCATTCCAGCCTGGGTGACAGAGGGGAGAGACCCTATCCCAGAAAGAAAGAGAAAAGGAGAGAAAAAGAAAAAGAAAATGTGGTGTGTATATATATACATGTACATATCCATGTATATATGTAAGAATACTATTTAGCCACAGGAAGACATTATATTAAGTGAAATAAGCCAAACACAGAAATACTGCATGTTCTCACTGATATTTGAAAGCTAAAAAAGTTGATCTCATAGAAGTAGAAAGTAGAATAGTGGTTACTAGAGGCTGGAAAGGGTGGGGGTAGGGAGGGGACAGCCAGAGGTTATTAACAGATATAAGAGTACAGCTAGATGGGAGGAATAAGTGCTAGTGTTCTACAGCACTATAGGGTAACTATAATAACCAGCAATTTATTGTATATTTTCAAATAGAAGAGCAGATTTTGAATGTTTTCAAACAAAGAAATAATAGGTATTTGAAGTGATAGATGTGCCAATTACCCTGATTTCATCACTACACATTGTATACATGTATGGAAACATCACAGTATACTCCAGAATATGTACAGTTATTATGTGTCCATTAAAAATAATATTATGACTATAAATTATTTTATAAATTTATACTCTGTCTCTAATTCTAAAATAATAATAGTAAAAAAATAAATATAGAATTAGGTTTTAAACATTCTGAACTCCTTGGTGGGAATGAGGAGCATCCGTTAGTCAACAGAGGTAACAGAGGTATGGGTAACTCAGAGTCAATTATTCTTGGAAACAGGCTTGTCCAGCTACTGGAAAAAAATCCCTTTACTGGGAAAAATAAAGGCACACTTTGCATGGAATTTCCCTGTCCTGATCCCTGTAATTCTTTCCTGGTTGCCCATTCGGTACAAATAACAGCAGCTTTCTGAAAAGGATTTAGCATGCCAGAATGACTAGGCGTTGCTGTACTCCTTCCAACATCCCAGTACACACTACTGGGAGCCATGTTCCTCCTCTTGCACAATCTAGGAACTTCTAAATTGTGTTTGAGTCATAGTGTCTTCAGGCCAGGAGATGAATTACGGCCGTTGTAAGCCAGTGTTTCTCAACAAGTGTGCTGTTGTTTTTGGACAAGACAATTTGTGTGTGTGTGAAAAGAATTTTGTGGACGTTTAGCATCCCTAGACCAACCCACTAGATACCAATAGCACCTCTCTGTTTATGTGACAACTGAAAGTGTCCCTTTCTATATTTTCAATACTGCCCCCTCCCATCATACCCTTGATGAGAACACGTGGTCTAAGGTAAGCATGGCTATCATGGTCTTTACCAAATAGTGGTGGTGCTCAGTCTTCTTGCAGGCAGAGTTGGACAGTTGAGCAGTTCTGACTGGGATCAGAGGAAATCTCTCGGGGTTTCTGAGAAAAATTTTCCTTCCTGAGAAGAGAGTGGCACACAAGATGAAATGTTTTCCCCCTCCCTCCCTTCCTTGTCTCTTACTAGGCTGTGAGAGGCTGTGATGCTTGCACCTATAGAAACTATCTTATGATGATGAGGCAACAAGTTGGAAAATGAAAGCAGGCTGCTGGGAATTCAGAGTCAAGAATGGAAAGTCCCTGGATCCTCGATGACCCTGTTAATCTTCCAATCTCACCAAGGGACTGCCAGTTCTTGGGCTTTTTATTAGGTAAAACAGATATGTCCTTATATTTAAAACCCTGTTCATCAGGATTCCTGTTACCCATAGCCAAACACATTCTAACTTACTTAGGAAGGGCATTTATATGATAAACAGGTGAAATAAAATGGAGAGGTGCCAGCAAAACTAGGTTTTTCTGTGACACTTTGCTTTATTGTTGTTGTTTTTACATTATGATGTACATAGCCCTTGTTTTATAATTTAATAAAGCAAAAATTTAGAAGTCATTATTCATTTCCAGAAAACCAAACTTTTATAAGACAAAAAGCTAGCTACAATAAAAATATAAGGGTCTTGAAGCATTTTATTTTCAGAACTTTTTTTTTTTTTCTTGAGACAGGGTCTAACTCTGTTACCCAGACTGCAGTCCGGTGGTGTGATCTCGGTTCACTGCAGCCTTCACCTCCTGGGCTCAAGCAACACTCCCACCTCAGCCTCCCAAGTAGCTGGGACTACAGGTGTGACCTACCACACCCAGCTCATTTTTGCATTTTTTGTGGAAACAGGAGTCTCACTATGTTGCCCAGGCTGGTCTCAAATTCCTGGGCTCACCTCCCAAAGTGTTAAGATTACAGGCGTGAGCCACCATGCCTGGTCTATTTTCAGAACTTTTCAAAATGCTATTCTGTTTGCCTCTGATGCTTGCTAATTATGTTTAACCTTATGGATGCAACAGTAAGATCTTGTTTGGTCGAACACTCAGTCAAATCTCTTCAGTTTTTAAAAGGACAGTTTTTTGTTCCCCACAAATTAAAGACCCACTAGAACAGGAGACAGTCCATTCAAAAACTCCGTGCCTGTTGACAAACTGCAAATCCGTATTTCTGCCAGAGGAATTCTGCCTTAAGCAATGGTTCTACTGTGGACCACATTGACTGCCTGTTAGGCTTGTTTTTGTTGCTCTTCCCTGTCTTTGTTAACCTCTAAATAGTTTTCTCCCAGTGCTACTGGCCAATCCAGGTCTTCAGCTTTTCTTGTTGACTAACAGTCGCCCCCTAGTTGGTCCTCTGCCACCCATCTTTGCTTCCCATCAAAACTGTCTCCTACACAACAAGCCTTTTCTAAGCACAGTTCTGGGAGATTTCCACTCCTGGGAAAATGAAGTAGACATACTTTGCCATGTTCCTCTCACCAAGTACGGCTGAAAATCCTGAGTATTATATGTAAAACAAGCAGAAGAAGACTAAAAGGCAAACTGGCTATGGATTTCAGGATCCAAGGACTGACACAGGAGTGACTCCCTGTGTTTCGTTTTTGCTTCATATATCCCAGAAGCCAGCAATCTGTAAACGTCAACAAGCATAGACCAAAAACAGCCCCCAGCAAAAGCCTCTTATGTATAACTAAAGGTCCAGGAAAGGAGGCAGTCTACCAAGACAGAAAACCTTTAGACAGTAACTGCTCTACTCCAGCCAGACAACAGAGAAGAATCTGTAGCCTACTCCCATCCACTCAAGCAAAGGCTCCTGATGAAAATGCCAGTGGGCTGTGATGTGATTAATTAGGCAGGACACCAGGGTAGGCTTATCATAATCTGGGCACACAGAATTGCAGTCATTTGGCACACCTTTTCAGCAAAGTGAAAAATAGGAATTGCTTTATAGTACTGTGGGAAAGAGCACCGCCTGGTGATGAAACAAGAACAAAACATCTAGAGGCTGTGCTGCTGAGCCTGGGAGTGAAGTAGGGAATGTACAGTCAGGAGAAGGGACTGATGGAATGTGCTGGTCTGTTCCCGATGGAAGCTAGGCTCATCTTCCCTAAGAGGGAAGAATCAGTATGTAATGTGTCAACCAGTGCGGGACTCAGGGAAGTCCAAGGTCATTGGGTTTCTGGAGGGGAAAAAGAATAGAGGAAAAGGTATAGACAGAGAAAGAGATGGGGAATGATGTTTCTTTGGTCCTCACAACCCAACATCTAGGGAAGTGAGGGCCTGCATTAGTCTCGTGTGACAGATGGGACAGCAGAGGCACAGAGAAGTTAGATGGCAGCACAGATAAGAGGTAAAGCTGGTGTGCTCATGTGATCACTTGCTTATGTGAGCATAAGTAGTTCTGGTTGTCATCTCACTATAGCCCATTTGAAGGCAGAAGGAGGAAAATTGCCCACTACACCAAAATTGCACTCAGCCAAACTTGCCACCAAGAGCTGAACAGTCGCCACGATGCTGAGCATGGAAGGCAGGGAGGGGTTCGTGGTAAAGGTCAGGGGCCTACCCTGGTCCTGCTCAGCCGATGAAGTGATGCACTTCCCTGATTGCAAAATACAAAATGGCACATCAGATATTTGTTTCATCTACATCAGAGAAGGCAGACCAAGTGGTGAGGCATTTGTTGAACTTGAATCTGCAGATGAAGCGAAATTGGCTTTGAAGACAGAGAAACTATGGGACACAGATATGCTGAAGTATTCAAGTCTAACAGTGTTGAAATGGATTGAGTATTGAAGCACACAGGTCTGAATAGCCCTGATACTGCCAGTGATGGCTTCGTCTGGCTTAGGGGACTTCCGTTTGGCTGTAGCAAGGAAGAGATTGTTCATTTCTTTTCAGGGTTGGAAATTGTGCCAAATGGATTAACACTGCGAGTGGACTTTCAGGGGAAGCCTTTTTGCAGTTTGCTTTGCAGGAGGTAGCTGAGAAGGCCTTGAAGAAACACAGGCAAAGAACAGGGCACAGGTACATTGAAATCGTCTAGAATAGCCAAGCTGAAGTTCAGACCTACTATGATCCCCCTCACAAGCTCATGGCTGTGCAGTGGCCGTGTCCCAATGATAGGCCAGGGGCTGGCCGAGGATATAATAGCATTGGCAGAGGAGCTGGGTTTGAAAGGATGAGGCAGGGTCCCTATGGTGGAGGGTATAGAGGCTATGATGACTATCGTGGCTGTAATGATAGATGTGGCTGTAGGTCTGATAGATTTGGAAAAGACTGCATTTACTGTTTTTCAGGAATGTCTGATCATGGATGTGGAGATGGTGGGTCCAGTTTCCAGAGCACCACAGGGCACTGTGTACACACTAGGGGGTTACCTTACAGAGCCACTGAGAATGATATAATTTCTGTTCACCTCTTAACCCCGTGAGAGTACATATTGAAATTGGACTCAATGACAGAGTTTACTGGTAGGGCAGATGTTGAGTTTGCTGCTCACGAGAATGCTGTCGCAGCTATGGCAAAAGACAAAGCTAATAGGCAGCACAGATATGTGGAGATCTTTTTAAATGCTGCAGGAAGGAGTAGGGGGGTTTATGGTCACAGCTATGTAGAACCTTTTTTTTTTTTTTTTTTTTTTTTGAGATGGAGTCTTGCTCTGTCACCCAGGCTGGAGTGCAGTGGCGCGATCTTGGCTCACTGCAAGCTCCGCCTCCTGGATTCATGCCATTCTCCTGCCTCAGCCTCCCGAGTAGCTGGGACTACAGGTGCCTGCCACCACGCCTGGCTACTTTTTTGTATTTTTAGTAGAGACAGGGTTTCACCATGTTAGCCAGGATGGTCTTGATCTCCTGACCTCGTGATCCGCCCACCTCGGCCTCCCAAAGTGCTGGGATTACAGGTGTGAGCCACCCCACCCAGCCTGTAGAACTTTTTTTGAATTCTACAGCGGGGGCAAGTGGTCGTGCTTATGGTAGCTAAATGACGGGAGGGAAGGGCTTATCCAACCAGTCTAGTTATACAGCTAAGTGGTGGTTATGCGGGTGGTTATGGTGGTCAGAGCAGTATGAGTGGTGGTTATGGTGGTCAGAGCAGTATGAGTGGTGGTTATGGTGGTCAGAGCAGTGTGAGTGGTGGTTATGAAGGTGGTTATGGTGGTCAGAGCAGTGTGAGTGGTGGTTATGAAGGTGGTTATGGTGGTCAGAGCAGTGTGAGTGGTGGTTATGAAGGTGGTTATGGTGGTCAGAGTAGTGTGAGTGGTGGTTATGAAGGTGGTTATGGTGGTCAGAGCAGTGTGAGTGGTGGTTATGAAGGTGGTTATGGTGGTCAGAGCAGTGTGAGTGGTGGTTATGAAGGTGGTTATGGTGGTCAGAGCAGTGTGAGTGGTGGTTATGAAGGTGGTTATGGTGGTCAGAGCAGCTGAGTGGTGGTTATGGTGATCAGAGCAGTATGAGTGGTGGTGATTGTGGTCAGAACAGTGCGATTCGTGGTGATGGAGGTGGTCATGGTGGTCAGAGCAGCTGAGTGGTGGTGATGGAGGTGGTTATGGTGATCAGAGCAATGTGAGTGGTGGTTATAGAGGCGGTTATGGTGGTCAGAGCAGTGTGAGTGGTGGTTATGGTGGTCAGAGCAATATGAGTGGATATGACCACGTTCTGGAGGAAAACCCCAGTGACTGTCAGTCAAACCTTGCTCAGATAGAGAAGGAGCACTAAAGAGCTACTCCAGATATAAAAGATGTGCATTTATGGGAGTTGAATAGAATGGGAGGGACATCTAGTATATCCAGTATGATGGATAAATGGGAAATATAATTTATTCTTAGCTTCTCTTTGTCTTCTTTCTCTTTTTTTTTTGAGATGGAGCCTCTCTGTGTCGCCAGGCTGGAATGCAGTGGCACGATCTTGGCTCACTGCAGCCTCTGCCTCCCAGGTTTAAGCGATTCTCCTGCCTCAGCTTCCCGAGTAGCTGGGAATACAGGCACTCGCCACCACGCCCAGCCAATTTTTGTATTTTTAGTAGAGACGGGGTTTCACCATGTTGGCCAGGATGATCTCGATCTCTTGACCTCGTGATCCGCCCGCCTCGGCCTTCCAAAGTGGTGGGATTACAGGCGTGAGCCACTGCGCCCAGCCTCTCCTTTTAAAGAAAACAAGCAAAATTTACCAGTTTTGCATTACAGGCTTGTGACACTACATGCTTACTGTAAAAGTGGAAGATTATTTTAAAACTTTGAGCTCAGTAGTTTTGAACACTGAACACTGAAACATTCATCTATGACATAACAATAAGTTCAGTATTGACCATAACTATTGAAATAATTTTCAGCTTTCCTCAAGTTAGTTATGTTGTAGGAGTGTACCTAAGCAGTAGGCATATTTAGGTTGATGCAGTTTCACTTATATTAAATGTTGCTCTTATACCACAAATACATTGAAAATTTTGGAGACACGTTGAGAAACATGCTTTTCTGTAAAACTCAAATATAGAGGCTGTGTATACGATTCAAAATGAAAACATTCGGCATGTTTGTTAATTTTAGCTTTTTGGTTTAATATCCTCTAAGGCATGTGAGTGTACACTTGAGTGTATACTTTTACTTTTTTTTTAAGATATGGGACAATTTTAAGATGTAATACTAATACTTTAGGGGTTTTGTCATGTCATTTGTATGGAATTCTGAGGCTTTCGTTTAAATCTTTCCTTGTGATTTCCATTTAGAAGTAATGTACTAAGTGAAACTTGTTAAATCTTCCTTTTAAAAAAAAAAAAAGGTAAAGCCTCAACTTGGATGAAGTAAGCTGCTTTCAAGTCCACTCCTTGAAACACACACAACAGAATTTCCATATGTACATACAAAAACAGAAGCCCTTTGCACTTGTTGCCCAGGCTGGAGTGCAGTGGTGCAATCTCGGCCCACTGCAACCTCCACCTCCCAGGTTCAAGCTATTCTTCTGCCTCAGCCTCCCAAGTAGCTGGGATTACAGGCATGTACCACCACGCCTGGCTATATTGTATTTTTTGTAGAGACAGGGTTTCTCCATGTTGGTCAGGCTGGTCCTGAACTCCCAACTTCAGGTGATCCACCCGCCTTGGCCTCCCAAAGTGCTGGGATTACAGTTGTGAGCCACTACGCCCGGCCAGAAGCCCTTTTTTTCAAAGATGAGGTCTCACTGTTCGCCAGACTGGAGTGCAGTGGTGCAGTCAGAGCTCACTGCAGCCTTGAACCCCAGGGCTTGAGCAATCCTACCTTAGCTTCCTGAGTAGCTGGGACTATAGGCAAATACCACAACACCTGGATTTTTTTTTTTTTTTTTTGAGATAGGATCTCACTCTGTTGCCCAGGCTGGAGTGCAGTGGTACCATCACAACACACTGCAGCCTCTATCTCCTGGGCTCAAGTGATCCTCCCACCTCAACCTCAGTAACTGGGACTACAGGCACACACCACGAGACCTGGCTATTTTCTTTTTTGGAGGGATGGGGTCTCCCTGTATTGCTGCTGGCTGATTTAAAAAAAAATTTTTTTTATAAACAATAAACAAAATACACACACACACGTGTGTGTATATATATATATATATATATATTTTTTTTTTAACAGGTGTGGCGGGGTGGCTTACACCTGTAATCCCAGCACTTTGGGAGGCTGAGGAGGTGGGCAGATCATCTGAGGTTGGGAGGTTGAGACCAGCCTGGCCAACATGGTGAAACCCCATCTACTTAAAACACAGAAATTAGCCAGCTGTGGTGGTGCACACCTGTAGTCCCAGCTCCTTGGGAGGCTGAGGCACAAGAATTGCTTGAACCCGGGAGGCAGAGGTTGCAGTGAACCGAGATTGCACCACTGCACTCCAGCCTGGGCGACAAGAGTAAGACTCAGTCTCAAAAAAATAAAAAAAAATTGTTTATACAGACAGGGTCTCGCTTTGCTGCCCAGGCTGGTATTGAACTCCTGGCTTCAAGGGATCCTCCCACCTCAGCCTCCCAAAGCACCGGGATTACAGGTGTTAGCCACTACAAATGCTTAGCAGCATAAAGGCACAACTTAGCTTCAGAGAATGTAATCTAAAGTATGTGTAAGCTTATCAGACTGATATGATAAAAGTAAGGTCCCTTATTTGGGACATCCTTATTTTATGCCCATAAACCTTTGAACTGAACAACAAGTCTCCCTCTCAGTAGAAAAAACCTTAGATACAGGGCAAGGACATTTTGTTCTTGTTCTCTAGGAAAAAGTGAGAGAAAAAAAAATGCTTCATTAGCCAAATGATCCAGTAAGTTTGAGTAGTACCACTGCCCCTGACGGGAATGAGCACATGGTAATGAGGGCAGATTTGGGTAGGAGGCGGCTAAAAGAAGCTGCTGTGGAGATGATCAGGGCCCCAGAGGCTTCCTTAATAAGGAAAACTGGGCTGTCTAAGGCTATGGCCAGAAGGCAGGGAAAACTTAGGCATGTTTCGGGCAAACAAATGTTTCCAGAGGTCCATTCTCCGAGCAGGGCTCAGCAGTGAGAGTGCAGGAGGTGGAACTGTGTGGCACACCAGCTGGTTATATTCCATCTAGGACTGTAAGTGAAAGCCAGGACACAGACACGAATCTGGCCCCAAAAGAAGGGATTGGCAAGGGCCAGGGCATGTTCGGGGGCCTCAAACACTGAAATTAGGGAGTGAGCAAGATACACAGGATAAATGTCAGCAGATAGGTGTGCCTACTCTATACAGGAATCTTACTAGAAGGCACAGAAAAGATAATATATATTTAATAAGTGTTTTAAGGATAAACCATGGCATAGCTTTGACCTAGGTAGTTTTCTAAAATCTATGTAACTTCAGCCTTGACTTTTGGAAAGCTGGAGTCAAGTGATAATTTTAATGTCATTTGGGCTGTCCCTGACCTTGTGCTAGATGAGCGATTATGTAACAGCATAGGTTACCATCATATTCAACCAGGCTAACATCATCAGTCATATGAACATGCCATGCCATTTGTATTATTATCAATGTCTAGATAGTCAATAGATATAGTGTAGGGTGAAAATATTCTTAAGTTCTATATTCAGTGAAATTCTGTCAGTTAAAATATAAATGTGTATATACTATGCAATAACTTTAAATGAGCTAAATACATCTCATTCTGATTAATATCATTTATCTTCGTATACACATTTGTTGATTCAAAAGGACATAATGGTCTTTCTAAAGTTATCTGGCTAATAACGTACTCTTTTAATGGCCTTTATTAACTTTCCACTGCACTTAGCTTTTTTATTTTTTTTAAAGAGAGCAGAGTCTCACTCCATCACCCAGGCTGGAGGGCAGTGGAATGATCATAGCTTACTGCAGCCTCTAACTCCTGGCTGAAGGGATCCTTCCATCCCAGCCTCCCGAGTAGCTAGGAATACAGGAGAGTACCACCATGTCTGACTAATTTTTATTTCTTGTAGAAATGGAGTCTTGCTGTGTTGCCCAGGCTAGTTTTGAACTCCTGGCCTCAGGCGGTCCTCCCACCTCAGCCACCAAAAGCACTTGAAATACAGGCATGAGCCATCATGCCCAGCCTATTTAGGTTTTTTTGTTTTTTTTTTTTTGAGACCAAGTCTTGTTCTGTTGCTCAGTCTAGAGTGCAGTAGTGTGATGTTGGCTCACTGCAACCTCTGCCTCCCAGCCTCAAGCAATTCTCCTGCCTCAGCCTCCCGAGTAGCTGGGACTACAGGCGTGCACCACCACTCCTGGCTAATTGTTTTGTATTTTTTGTTTTTTTTGTTTTTTGTTTTTTGTTTTGAGATGGAGTGTAACTCTTGTTGCCCAGGCTGGAGTGCAGTGGCGCAATCTTGGCTCACTGCAACCTCCACCTCCCGGGTTCAAGCAATTCTCCTGCCTCAGCCTCCCGAGTAGCTGGGGTTACAGGCGCCTACCACCATGCCCGGCTAATTTTTATATTTTTAGTAGAGATGGGGTTTCACCATGTTGGTCAGGCTGGTCTTGAACTCCCGACCTCAGGTGATCCGCCCACCTCAGCCTCCCAAATTGCTGGGATTACAGTCGTGAGCCAGCACGCCCAGACATTTTTTTGTATTTTTAATAGAGATGGGGTTTCACCATGTTGGCTAGGCTGGTCTTGAACTCCATACCTCAAGTGATCCACCCGCCTTAGCCTTCCAAAGTGCTGGGATCACAGCCATGAGCCACCATGCCTGGCCCTATTTGGGTTTTTTAAAAGTTCATAATAATTATCTTTGTACATAAAACCTAATTATTAAAATTAACTTTCAGCCATGATTGTATAATGGTTAATATTTAAAAATAGAAAAAATAAAAGTTTCACAATCACTATAAATATTATGGGATTGTGCCCTTGCAATAATACATACAACACTTACACTTCATCTAATAGTTCTGCAATGACCTCTGCAGTAATCTAGCAGCTGACATGCTGAGAAATTATGTCAGGTATTTAAAATTAATTAATTTTAAACTACTATTAAATGTTTTAATAATTTATTTTGAATAAAACTTCAGATTCATTCTTGAATTTCAGAAGTTCATTCTCTGATGGTAATATTTGCATTTGATCAGATATTGATCCTAACAGCTGGTCACTAGGCATTCAGCTAAAGCATGCATTTCTTGCATGTCTAAATTCTTTAGAAAGTGACTAGAATTGTGGCATAACATTTCTTGATAGTCTGTGGATATTAATTGATATCTTAACATTTACTAATTACCAGTTACAGAAACCTTAATCAACTTTTTGTGACAAAGACTTGTCAAATAGTCACCAAATCCATTTCCTCTTCTTCCTGGTCACAGAGGTATGGCCAGAATGTGGCCACGTAGCTGAGCTCCGGATAATCCAGAGGGGATATATGATGTTTCCACTCCACAACAACCTTTCTCACTCTCTTTGCCTTCTTCCAACTGGATGGAGAGGAAGCCAAGGACCTAGAGGAGGATGAAGCCATGAAGTGGAAGCCAAGGAACCTCTGCACGAGACTGTGATGAGAATGTAAACCATGGAGAAGCAGGAATATATCTGTCAAAGCAGCGAGTGTTACTCTTCTAAAGGAATTTCAAAAAATGTTTGAAGACAACTCAGGAAGTCTTTAAGATCCAAAGCTGCAGCTGTGCATAGCACTTTCTAACTGTAAAGGTCACGCTTGGGCTGACTGGGGGTGGGTGATCCTCCGGCAAGAAGGGGAATTTAGGTTCTCTCCTAAAATCCCCACTGAAATGACTCATAGAATATATAGACTGGAGGGGAAAAGTCCACATTCAAGCTGGAAATGTTGGGTACTGTTCAAATACCAAAAATATGGGAGATTTTGAGATTCCACCATAGCACTGATGTGTGACTATTACACAATGAATAACAGTGACTCATGGATGAGATCATGAAGTGATATTCCTTTATTGCCCAATAGGTCATTAAATTTGCTTCATGGGCTTGTTTTTTCTTTGTCCCTGGAGCAAATGCTGGTCCCATGACTTTTTTTTTTCTTTTTTTGAAACAGGGTCTTACTCTGTCACCAGGCTGGAGTGCAGTGGCATGATCATGGCTCACTGCAGCCTCAAACTCCTGGGCTCAGGTGATCTGCCTCAGCCTCCCAAGTAGCTGGAACTATAGGCATGTGCTATCACGCCCAGCTTGGTCCCATGACCTTTTAAAAAATATGTTCTTTAGTAATAAAAAGTCTTATAATCACTTTAAGTCAGAACACAGGCTCAATTCACTATCCAAAATGCTCATTGCCATGTGAGAACCAAAACTCCAAAAGTGATTTACAGTCAAGACTTCTTCAACACAGGCCTCTAGTAGACCAGCAGCCTACTGAGGGAGAAAGATGTTGGCAGCTGGCAGGTGTCTTCTCTAGCGTCTTGCCTTCTGCTGCTGCTCTTCATCTTTGAGCATGCTAACCATGGTTCCTCACATGTCCAGGGATTGGCCTGGAGAGGAAGCAGGTGTGGGGTTATATTTATATTGCTCACGGTGGTGGCATGTGGGTGGAATACAGGGAAATCTTACATTCTGTCTTGCCTGACAGTTGCGTTAAGTGGACTCTTATATAAGATTTTGGAGAACACCCCATCGCTGAGAATGTCTCTTAGAGTTCAATCTAAAAGTCGGGAACCTACATTGTGTTCCAGGGAAGCTTAAGAAAATTAGGTCTCTGCTTGATTTGGAAAGCTTAAGATTGAACCTAAATGAAAATCAGGTCAATAAAAAGTCAGAGTTTAACAAAGATAGATGTTATGTCCCAGAGACCAGACACATTTTTTCTTTTTTTTCTTGAGACGGAGTATCGCTCTGTCACCCAGGCTGGAGTGCTGTGGTGCGATCTCAGCTCACTGCAAGCTGTGCCTCCTGGGTTTGCGCCATTCTCCTGCCTCAACCTCCCGAGTAGCTAGGACTACAGGCGCCCGCCACCATGCCCGGCTAATTTTTTGTATTTTTCGTAGAGACGTGGTTTCACCATGTTAGCCAGGATGGTCTCGATCTCCTGATCTCGTGATCTGCCCACCTCGGCCTCCCAAAGTGCTGGGATTACAGGTGTGAGCCACTGCGCCTGGCTGAGACCAGACACATTTAAGCATTACTTTCAAAATGGACTCAGAGAGATATCTGTTCTTCATTTAGTACTTGGAGACTAAGTCTTCTTATCCATGCCATCAAAAAAAATGGGAGTTGGAAAACATGCCACACATGTTAACAATGCATTTTAACTTAAAACATGTAAATACAATCAGATGAAGAACCAGAAAATTATTGGAGCTACTGCATCACCATACTAGTAATGTGTTGTCTCTAATTTCCATCAGTTCTCTGAAGTGGAGTGGAACTTAGACACCTGCAAACCAATCTGATCCCTTAAATGTTTAATAATTGACCCACTCTTAAATATTTGTTTTGTTCACATCTAACTGAACAGTGATCGTTTTTAGTGGCTCGCCTCTAGTGTACCATCATATAGCTGTCTAGTTCCCTCAAACTAAATATCTTTAGCATGAAAATGAAGTCTTATGCGATTTTATCTAATTTCTTACCAAAGGGTAAATGCAGACGTAAGCTGGCACTAGAGGAGGGTGATGCGGCCCGGATGGATAGAGTCCTGGGAGTTGCCTGGATGGGACACTGGTTCCCAGAAATACTCTGATATCAATACTGTTCTCAGTGGACCACGATCTGGCATGGGTGGTATGCGAGGCCATTCCTCCTGTGTACCTATTTTGGCTCCTCCGAGTAGATGTACAGTGTGGGGTGGTTGTGCTGGCCCAGAGATTCAGCCAGCCAAGATCCTATGCTTTGTCACGGCCCTCAGTGGTCTGGGCCACTCTTTAGTAGCTTGAGTAGCTCTTGAGAGTCATTCTTGGAACTGTGCACCTGAAATCAGTCTTACTCTATGACAAATCCTGGGATATGAACTAGAAGTTGGCAGTTTAATAATGACAGATCCCACCCCTTACATAGAATGCAGTGACCATGGTTGTTTTTTTTTTTTTTTTTTCCGTGGAGTAGTAATGGGGAAGAGGTGGTGTTCATTTCCATAAAGGAAGCAGGATGTTGCAGGAAGTCCTCATGAAGGGATCTTATGGAGGGCTCTGCCAGACTCTCAATATGGGACAACCCTTCTCTTTTGGCCTTCTGGGTCCCCAGCAAGTCTGAGTCTTTCACTAGACTAGGTTGGGAAGACTCAGCTGGGCCATTGTGAAGGGAAACTCCAGGAAACTGGGTCTTCACTGAGGCTACCAAGCAAATGTGATCTAAGGGGCAGATGGACCAAGGTCAGGGCAGAGAAGCAGTATCAAGCTTCAGGTCCAAGAGTGATGACCAGAGTCATGTGTAAGAGATGGGACAACAGGCCAGTCGGGAGTTGGGGAGACGGGGATAAGTTGGGAAGTTGCGTAGGGACAGAAGGAGGAGGAAAGTTTCAAACCTTGGGCTCCAATTAGATAAGGCTGGGCCCAATTATTTTGGGTTTGAGGAATGTGGGAGAGGGAGTGGCAGCTGTTTAAAGGCACAGAGTTACACAGGTTTAACAGCAATACACTTGACCCTTGAACAACATGGGTTTGAACTGCATGGGTCCACTTCTATGTAGATTTTCTTCTGCCTTGGCCCCCGCCCCGCCGAGACAGCAAGATCATCCTCTCCTCTTCCTCAGCCTACTCACCATAAAGATGAGGAGGATGAAGACCTTTATGATGATCCACTTGCACTTAATGAATAGTAAATATAACTTCATTGATTTTCTTATTAACATTTTTCTTTTCTCTAGCTTACTTTACTGTAAGAACACAATATACATACAAAATATGTGCTAATCAACTTTGTTATTGTCCTCTCTGTGATGTATAATCTTTATGTTATTGCCAGTTAACAGCAGGCTATTAGTGGTTAAGTTTTTGGGGAGTCAAAAGTTATAGTCAGATTTCTTTTCTTGTTTTTCTTCTAAATTTTTTATTGGATTCTTTTTTTTTCTTTTCTGAGACAAAGTCTCACTCTGTTGCCCAGGCGGGAGTGCAGTGGGTGCAGTGGCGTGATCTCAGCTCACTGCAACCTTTGCCTCCCAGGCTCAAGCGGTTCTCTTGCCTCAGTCTCCTGAGTAACTGGGACTGCAGGTGCTTGCCACCATGCCCAGCTAATTTTTGTTTGTTTGTTTTGAGAAGGAGTCTCACTCTGTTGCCCAGACTGGTGTGCAGAGTGCAGTGGCGGGATCTCGGCTCACTGCAATCTCCACCTCCTGGGTTCAAGTGTTTGTTTGTTTGTTTGTTTTTGAGACTGAGTCTCACTCTGTCTCCCAGGCTGGAGTGCAGTGGTGAGATCTCAGCTCACTGCAACCTCCACCCCCCGAGTTCAAGCGATTCTACTGTCTCAGTCTCCCAAGTAGCTGGGACTACAGGTGCGTGCCACCACGCCTGGCTAATTTTTGTATTTTTAGTAAAGACAGAGTTTCACCATATTGGCCAGGCTGGTCTCCAATTCCTGACCTCATGATCCACCTGCCCCAGCCTCCCAAAGTGCTGGAATTACAGGCGTGAGCCACTGGGCCCTGCCAATTTTTGTATTTTTAGTAGAGATGGGGTTTCATCACATTGGCCAGGCTGATCTTGATTTCCTGACCTCAGGTGATCCGCCCACCTCGGCCTTCCAAAGTGCTAGGATTACAGGCATGAGCCACGGTGCTGGGCCTATACGCAGATTTCTGACTGAAGGGGTCAGCACCCCTGACACTGCATTGTTCAGGGGTCAACCGTACATTCATATCCCCCTTACTACCTACTAGCTCTATGAGTGACCTTGGTCAAGTCACTATCTTTGCTTACAGAAGGAATAAAGCATTTGACTTAGTAGCTAGCAACATGGAGGATCTGCTCAATGATGCTGATTCCCTCTTCCCTTTATGGATAGAATCAACTCGTGATTACCTGCCACACGTGTCCACTTTATCCCTTTGTTTAACAGAACACTTTTGTTCTGAACCAAGCTACTCCTTTCCTTTCTAATAGTTAATGTGTTCTTTGAGGATGCAATCTAATCGTAATTTTGCCTGAAGTGGGGAAAAAAATTAAGCTCACGTTGAAACCTTAATATATCTCTATAACCATTTTCTCTTTTAGCCTAGATCATTTCATTTTAGCAATTTAAGTACTACTTTTGGTCCTATTAACAATACCAATCTTGCAAAGGACAGGTTGGTACAACCAATTCTCAGATAAGAGAATTGCCTGGATAAGATTTGTGATCCCAAATTTTAAAAAAGCAGAAAAAACCCCCACAAACCACAGGCAGGAGGAAAGAAAAACAAGAGAATGTAGCTAAGATAATTCCGTTAATGATCAGTTTATGTCAAAGCATGTGGAAATAATGCCTCATAGGAGGATACGTAGCAATGACGATTTTTTAAAACTCATTTTCCCTTGTAGGTACAGAATTGCAAGTTTTTTCTGACTTCAGATGTGCAAAGCTGACTACGTCTGTGTGTGTGTGTCTACCTCTCTTGCCCAGACTGGAGTAAGGTGGCACAATCATAACTCATTGCAGCCTCAAAGTCCTGGTCTCAAGTGATCCTCCTGCCCTCAGCCTCCTGCATAGCTAGGACTGCAGGCACGTGCTACCACACCCGGCTACCTTTTTTTGGTAGAGACAGAGACTTGCTATGTTGCCCAAGCTGGTCTCAAACTCCTGGCCTCAAGCAATCTTCCCACCTCAGCCTCTCAAAGAGCTGGGATTACAAGCATGAACCACTGCACCTGGCCCCATACCTGACTACATTTCTCAGCTTCCTTTGTAGCTAGGCTGTGCTAGGTAGCCTTGTACCTAATTTTGACGAGTGAGCAGTGAGTGGAATTTGTTGGGTGAATCTACTACAAAGGATCCTTAAAATGGAGATAGTGGGGCCAGGCGCGGTGGCTCAGGCCTGTAATCCCAGCACTTTCGGAGGCTGATGCAGGCAGATCACTTTAGGTTAGGATTCGAGACCAGCTTGGCCAACACAGTGAAACCCCAGCTCCACTAAAAATACAAAAATTAGCCAGGCATGGTGGCACACACCTGTAATCCCAGCTACTCAGGAGGCTAAGGCAGGAGAATCACTTGAACTCGGGAGGTGGAGGTTGCAGTGAGCTGAGATCGCACCACTGCACTCCAGCGTGGCAACAAAGCAAGACTCTGATTCAAAAAGAAAGAAAGAAAAAAAAAGGTTGGGGGAGATAGTGGGAGGCCAGTCTTTTGTGCTTCCCCTTTCCTAGAAAGGAGATGAGGTTGCTGGTGCTGTGGAAGCTATTATGGGCCATGAGGCAGCTTTGAAGACAGAAAGCCTGCATCCTTGATGACTGGAATTTCATCCCAACCCAGGACTGACTGCCCCAGATCTTTGTTACATGAGGGAATACACTCTTCTGTGTTTAAGAAACTGTGGCTGGATCTGTTACTGGAATATGAATGCAGTTAATACCTGGCTCAAAATGACTTCATCTCAACCCACATTGGTTGCCTCTTCCAAACAATATATAGGTCTGCACTGTGGTGGGTCTCAGGATGGCTGGCTGCGATGTAGCCTTAGGAAGTTTATGAGAAATCCATATTCATGGTGTCCTGATGTTGCAGAGGACGTCCTGAGCTGGCTGGAGAAATGGGACACAGCTCAATCGACTGTAATCTAACTTCTGAGGCCATTCAGTAACCCCTACAGTGGCCACCTAAAAAAAAAAAGGCAGCCAGGTGCGGTGGCTCAAGCTTATATAAATCCCAGCACTTTGGGAGGCCGAGGTGGGAGGATCACTTGAGCCGAGGAGTTTGAGACCAGCCTGGGCAACATGGCAAAACTCTGTTTCTACAAAAAATACAAAAAATTAGCCAGGCATGGTGGTATGCACCTGTAGTTCCAGCTTGGGAGGCTGAGGTGGGAGAATCACATGAGTCCAGCAAGTTGCTGCAATGAGCCATGATCACGCCACTGCACTCCAGCCTGGGCGACAAAAAGAAAAAGAAAACGGAGCCTATTCACTGGGTGTGGTAGACAAAGTGATAAACTTTTCTTTTACCTCCCATATCCCACAACCTTGGATGCGCTCACAGTCATGGAAGTGTTTTGTAATGATGTAGCTGATGACAGGTGTGATGTTGAAGATCCTTCTACCTGACTGCTGCTGTCAGTCCTACCAGCCCCCAACGTTTGGTGCTTGTTCTAAAGGGCATGTCCTAGGAGTTACTTTAATCTCAAAGTATCACTCTCTGTACAAACAAGTAGTGCAAGTAGCCTGAGCTCAGTCTCCCTATAGGAATATTTTATTACCACTAGATCAAGTCTTTCTATTACAATGACTGATCTGTCTCTGAATCCTGTTGGTTCATCCATCAAAATGCCCTTTTCTTCCAGTTCTCATAGCTAGTGCCCTAAAAGTGACCTGCAGTACCTCCTGCTGAGACGAATGTACCAGCTTCCTAACTAGCCTGCACTCCCTTCATCCACCCAAGTCAGTACCAGACCACCTTGCCTGAAAAACCACCTTCAGTGTGCCTCACGTCAGCAGAAATGTTTCTCAGCTTCCCATTAACCACCACATGAAATCTCTGCTCGTCTGCGTTTTAAGGGTATCTATAGGCTGGGTGCGGTGGCTCCTACCTGTAATCTAAGCACTTTGGGAGGCTGAGGCAGGCGGATCACTTGAGGTCAGGTGTTTGAGACCATCCTGGCCAACATAGTGAAGCCCTGTCTCTACCAAAAGTACAAAAAAAAAAAAAAAAAAAAAAAAAATGCGGGGCGTGAAAGCGCACGCCTGTAATTCCAGCGACTCCGGAGGCTGAGGCAGGAGAATCAGTTGAACCTGGGAGGCAGAGGTTGCAGTGAGCCAACATCGCGACACTGCACTCCAGCCTGAGCGACAGAGCGAGACCGTGTCTCAAAAATATATAAATAATAACTTTTAAAAAGCGTATCTATAACCTGGTCCCAGCCTGAATTTCCTTCTTCACCCTAACACGTAGCCCTAGTTACATTCTTCTGATGTCTGTAAACAAGCCCAGCCCTTCCTGTTGTGAAGCCAAATTCAGGTGGTTCCTCTTTGCCTGAATGTTTTCCCATTCCACTTACCAGAAGCCTAGTCATCCTTGGGAGGGCTGTACCGGGGTTGCAAGAAGCAACGGAAACGGTTCAGCACCTGCTACCTTCCATCATATTCTCTTCAATAAAGGGGTAACTCCCGCCAATGGCAGTGTAGATTTCCTAACCTCTACACATGGAAGATTCACACCATTCGGGATTGTTGTTTAACTGTTGAGAGAGCACTTGATACTTAACAGCTTACTAGACAGCGCAGGAAAGAATCCTCTGTTGTCCTTTTATGTTATCCTGAACAGTTGGTTGACAGAGTTACTGTAAACACACAAAACATGACTGCCAGGGCTTAGTAGTCAGGAAAGTAGGAACTAGTCCTGACTCACTTAGTAACTATACCCAGGCGAAGCTGCTTAACCTCAGGATTTCGTTGTCAACTGGAATCAACAATACCAACCCTAGGGGTAAAATAAAGATAAATGTGTGCAAATCCTGCCTGCAGTCTCGGGCAAGTCGTAGGTGTCCAAGAACTGTTCTTAGGTAGCCAGCCGGTGGGGACAAAGTCGTGTGCCTGCTGTCCTGGAGGAGGTCCCAAGGTCAGCTTACTTGCAAAGCAAGGGCACGGCGCAGGAGTGCTGAATACGGGTTGGAAGGGCGCTGGCTCTACCCTCCGCTCATAGGCCAGCTGGGCGGCGCTGACCAGCAGCTAGGCCCGGTCTTCCCTAGGAACGGCCCCGGGGGCCCTGGGAGGGTACGAACGTCTTCTTGCAGTCAGGCCTCTGGACCCCGCGGCCGCCCCAGCGTAACCAAAGCTCAGGGGCAGGTGCCGCAGCCGCCTCGTGCAGCGCGATCCCCGCCGGCACCCGGATCTGGGGGAGCCGGAGGCAGGGCCTTCGGCCCGTACCAACTCCACGGGGACAGGGGCCGCCTTCCCTCGGCCGCGCGCCGCCCAAGTAAGGCAGACAGGCAGCGAGGTTGCCGAGGCCGAGGCTAGCCTGCAGTCCCCTTTCTCCCCTGCCCTGGGCGTGGGGTGTACGGCAAGCGCGGGCGGGCGGGACAGGCCCGGGGGTGCCCTGCGTGCCCCCCCGGTTGGGCGCGGCGGGCGCGGGGCGGGGCCCGCGGGGGGGCGGGGCGGCGGTGCCCTTGCGGCGCAGCTGGGGTCGCGGCGCTGTTCCCCGCGCTCTCTTAAGGCCGGCGGGCGGCGCAGGAGCCGCAGTTGTGGCTGTGGCGGCCTCTATAGCGGCTTCAGCAGATTGGCGGCATCAGCACCAACACCAGCACTAGCAGCATGTTGAGCCGGGCAGTTTGCGGGTGAGACGAAAGGGGACCCGGTCAAGGCCCCAAGGGCGAAGGGGCGCGCGGCGGGCAGGGCCTCCGCGGCGATGGCGACAGTGGCCGCACCGGGCCTGGCGGGGCCGGGGCACCTGCGGGCGGTTCTCCCGGGAGTGCGCGGCGCGGCGGCTGGAGCGGGGATCCGCAGGGAGGGGACGCGGGGTCTCGGGGGACGCCGCGCGCTGCCGTTCCTTGGCAACCCAGCCTGCGTAGACTGTCCCGCGGCGCGGACTGACCGGGCTGTGCTTTCGCGTCTTCAGCACCGGCAGGCAGTTGGCGCCGGCTTTGGGGTATCTGGGCTCCAGGCAGAAACACAGCCTCCCCGACCTGCCCTACGACTACGGCGCCCTGGAGCCTCACATCAACGCGCAGATCATGCAGCTGCACCACAGCAAGCACCACGCGGCCTACGTGAACAACCTGAACGTTACCGAGGAGAAGTACCAGGAGGCGTTGGCCAAGGGTAGGTTCCAGGCTGAGCGGCGGGAGGCAGTCCCCGGCAGAGGCGACCCCAGAGGAGCCGGGCCCCACACGAATGGGCCTCTCCGTGGGGGAGAACCCGCCTCGCGTTTGTACCGGTTCCGAGTTTTCCAGGCACAGTAGTCTCTCTTAAACACATGGTCTACCTCGTTGTAGAAGGAGTGCCTCGATGGGTTTGAACACACTTCTGTCATCTCAGGGAACTTGGGGTCCTGCGAAGGAGTTTGTCTTAGTGTTGTAAGCCACATTCCGTTACCCATATTGCCAGCACTAGTGAATTGTAGGGCCTGAAAAGAAAGCTCTACTGTGTCACTCGTTTTTTTTGCAAACTAAAATTGTTCTTGTTGTATAATGTGTTTTGGCGAAATGTTTGGTCTCTCAGGTAGGTGTGCCAGCCGTTTGCAGGAGGGCTGAGAGCGCCTGTCCACTGGCGGCCCAGACATCATCAGGTCCGCAAGTGTCTCTGAGTGTCTCTGAGTGTCAGGGTCACCTCCTGATAGAAGTGGGAGTGGCGCCTTGCTGCCAGGTCACACTGAAGGTGGGAGACAGGAGGACACTACTCCGTGCTAGGAACCGTGGTCCTGGTCATCTTCCTGAGAGCAAACAGGGTCGGGAGTCCAGCCTAGGACTTGGAGACTCCCTGCGTCCCCAGCAACCCTGCAGGGGAAACTTCACTGAGCCCACTTGTTGACTTCAGGTGGGAGAAGAGGAGGCACACCACTGTGGTGTGCGTTACCAAAAAAGCAGTAACCTAACTGGTAAAGCAGTAACCTAACTGTGGAACAGTTCAGGATCTTTAGACTCGATACTTTTCTTGATTTCAGTTAGGAGTCAAAGTTCACAAGGAAAATAGCCCTTCAGTGGGAAACTGAAATAGGCTTGTTTTTATTTACTATTTACTCATATTTGTAATGCAATTAAAAAATATGGCGTTAACTTTTTTTTTTTTCCCCTCAAGAACTTGGTTGGTAAAACCAGGGGTATGTGGACTTTTTGAGTCTGCACCGTTTGGGGGTGTGTATGGGAATGTTATGTTTTAACGTTTTTTTTACAAAATAGTAGTGTCCTCTTAATCTATTCGTTAGTAGTGTGCGCAAGGAAGATAATCAATAGTCATGTTTTCAGACTCTGTATTGCTTGGTAAGCTAGGTAGTACAAAGTGTTTACTTTTCCTTAAATGTTTTGAATTTCGGGGTTATGAAATTTGTTGAGTAATTTTTTACACAGTGACATCTTGTTGACTGGAGGCATCTAGTGGAAAAGTGCGGTATTTCAGCCTGATTGTGTTTGAAGTAAATGACTAAACTAAAAGAGGAGGAAGTTACCACATTCTGGAAGATTTGCTTGAGACAGATGAACCTTGAATTACGGGAAAAGGCCCCGTGATTTAGGAAATAACAAATTTGGGAAACATGTAATGGGGAGAGACTGGGGAATACCCCAGTTGTGAAAGTAATTCTTGTAAGGCAACATCTGACACCCGGAAAGCTTTCTCTTCAGTATTTTAAAAACAACTTAATTTCAGTCCTTTACTTCTGGAATCAGAGCTTTACTTATGTAATACAACCCACTGGAAAAAAGCTTTATATTTTACTATATTGTTTATAAGTGAGTATCTGCAGAGCTTTCTTTTACTTAAACATATTTTTTAAATTATTAAAAAGTTAGATTTTCTTGTTTGAAATCTTGGGGAAAAAAGGTAAAACAATGTCATAATCTCATCACATGTAACTGATTAATGAATATTTTTCAACCCAAAGCATTTGACTTTTATTATTATTTGAGGCAAAAACTAAACTGAAGCCAAATAAAATGTTGAATTTCAGAAAAGTGTTCTTAAAAGCAGATATGAAGCCCTCAATTTTTATTAATTTTAAAATGAGTAAGCAAACTGTAAGATGTTAAGATTATTAAATTATCTCTCATTAAGCATGTATCTTTCCCATTTGAAAAATTGAGTTACTATTGATTTATTAAAAAATAATAGAAAACTTACATTTATTTTTAGGGTGACTCTCAATCAACTTTAATAAGGGAAACACAGTTCTATAAGAAAATTATTTATAAACCTAGCAAAGGAAAAAAAAAGTTGGTGTCTTTAAATAACCCTTCGAGATTAGCCATGTATTCAGATATCACTTGGTCCTCTCCTCCTTTCTGAATTGCTGAACAACTGGAGCTTGTTTCAGAAAGCAGCATTGCCTATGTATGTTCCTTTTTTAAAAAATGTTTTTTTAAATTTTATCTAAAAAATAGA
This sequence comes from Macaca fascicularis, assembly GCF_037993035.2. Lineage (NCBI taxonomy): Eukaryota > Metazoa > Chordata > Mammalia > Primates > Cercopithecidae > Macaca > Macaca fascicularis. The sequence continues at coordinate 11,294,977 of NC_088378.1, forward strand.
CGGGGTCACACTATGTTGCCCAGGCTGTTCTTGAATTCCTGGGCTCCCCCACCTCAGCCTTCCGCAGTGCTGGGATTACAGGCGTGAGCCACCGTGCCTAGCTAGACATATGGTTTTTTTTGTTTGTTTGTTTGTTTTGACGACGGAATCTCGATCTGTCCCCCAGGTTGGAGTGCAGTGATGTGATCTCGGCTTACTACAACCTCCGCCTCCTGGGTTCAGGCAATTCTTCTGCCTCAGCCTCCTGAGTAGCTGGGATTACAGGTGCACACCACCACGGCTGGCTACTTTTTGTGGTTTTTTAAGTAGAGATGGGGTTTTTCCATGTTGGCCAAGCTGGTCTGGAACTCCTGACCTCAGGTGATCCACCCACCTTGGCCTCCCAAAGTGCTGGGATTACAGGTGTGAGCCACGTCACCTGGCCTTGTATGTACCTTTTTTTCTTTTTCTTTTTTTTTTTTTTTGAGACAGAGTATTGCCCTGTCGCCCAGGCTGGAGTGCAGTGGTGCAGTCTCGGCTCACTGCAACCTCTGCTCCTGGGTTCAAGCTATTCTCTTGCCTCATGCTCTTGAGTAGCTGGGATTACAGGGACGCGCCACCATGCCTGGCTAATTTCTGTATTTTAGGGTTTCACCATGTTGACCAGGCTGGTCTTGAAATCCTGACCTCAAGAGATGTGCCCGCCTCGGCCTCCCAAAGTGCTGGGATTACAGGCTTGAGCCACCGCGCCCGACCCAGACATGTGTTCTTAATGTACACTTTCAGAACAGCAGTTGAGAACTTTTTCCAAAATGTAAGCTCCTTGAGAGCAGAGCTCTCAGTGGGTCTCTCTGTCCTTTACTTTGCTTCTCTGGTATCTTGTGGATAATATGCATGAAATATTTATTAAACAAGGGGATTTCCATTTTTTTCTAATATTAATAGTTCAGTTAATCTGTAGCATCTTGAAGACATAGAAAAGAATATTTTATTTTGCCTACTTGTTTGACAAGGTACCCATGCAGTATGCCAGGAGTTACAGGGCCTATCGGGACGGAGTAAAGGGTCTGGGAGGGTGGCAGGGAATTGCTAATTCATGTATGGTGTTTAGAGAAGGCTTCACTGATGGGGTTGATGCTTCAGTGGAGACTTGGAGGAGGAACAGGAATGCAGCATGAGGCTGTCATGGGGAAGACTGTTCAGCAGAGGCAGCAGTGCTCAGCTAGCCTTGAAGGGAACATCCGAGTTGGTCATGTGAGTGCAAAAATGCGTGTGGATGCAGCTGGGTAAGCACGTGCTCAATGACGGGGTCAAGTGCAGCGCCTCTTGGTGGTGAGAGTAGCTGAGTGTAAGCACCTAGGGTTCACTGCAGTGAGAAGGAGAGCTTTTGGAGAGGGCAAAGCCCATCCCCCTCCCAAAACTGAGGGAATAGTGGCACCAGTGCGGTGGGAGATACTGGTCCTCTGTACCAATGAGGTGGCAGTAGAGTTAGGAAGAAGGGATTGGGTTCTGCTTGTGCTGTATTTTTGTCTTTCATTTTTCCCTGTGTGCTTTTATATAGATTGGATGTATTTTAAAGGTAGAGCTGGCTTTGCTAATGGATATGCTGGTGGATTGGATGTGGGGTGAAGGGAGAGGAGTCAAAAATGACATCAGGTTCCCAAGGATGTCCTGAGGGACAGAGCTGGCATTTACTGAGATCGGAGGGGACAATAGGAGGACTTAAGTTTGGGGTTGAACATCAGGAGTTCAGTTTTGAGTATGTTGAGTTTCTTGTTAATGGGACTTGGAGATATTTCCCAATGAATGGTTGTCTGTCTTGAAAATGAGAGTTGAAAGTTTTCTGTACAGTCTGTGTGTTGAGCCATACATTTTGGCATTCTATTATTTTATTTGATTGTCCTCTTTGGTGTTTCATTTCCTGAAATCTCTTCTATCTAAAAGACCCTGAGCCTAGCAGCCAGGAGTGAATTTTCTAGCTTTTCCACCTCTGCTAGGCCCTTCATCATGTCTGGGACAAATAATTTTGGAGGGAGGTAAATTTTAGGACAAACAGGGATGTTATAGATAAGCTGGTCCCATTATCTAATAGCTTACAAAGAAAAAAATATAATGTATAAAGTGGTTGAAAAAGTAAGAGTTATAAAAAAAAATGTGTTTGCATTTTAACTTTTCAGGAGATGTTACAGCCCAGATAGCTCTTCAGCCTGCACTGAAGTTCAATGGTGGTGGTCATATCAATCATAGCATTTTCTGGACAAACCTCAGCCCTAATGGTGGTGGAGAACCCAAAGGTTAGTATATATTGGTGCACCCTTATCTTCATCTTGTGCACAGTAGGAGTCAATGGTTGATTTACTTACGTTACCTTATAGTTGTTTTTTTTTTTTTGTTTTGAGATGGAGTTTTATTCTTGTTGCCCAGGCTGGAGTACAGTGGTGCAGTCTTGGCTCACTGCAACCTCCACTTCCCGGATTCAAGTGATTCTCCTGCCTCAGGCTCCCGAGTAGCTGGGATTACAGGCACCTGCCAGCATGCCTGGCTAATTTTTGCATTTTTAGTAGAGATGAGGTTTCACCATGTTGGCCAGGCTGGTCTTGAACTCCTGACCTCATGATCTGCCTGCCTTGGCCTCCCAAAGTGCTGGGATTACAGGTGTGAGCCACTGTGCCCAGCCTAAGTTACCTTACTCTTACCAGAGGTATCATAGTGGCATATTTTTCATAACAACGAGTACGATAAAAGTTGTAACTTTCAAAAGGACACAAGTAGGAATGGAGAATGCATTCATGGAGTTAGGTCATAAGATTTTATGTTCACACACACATAGAATATCACATCAACTCCACCTTCTGGTTTCTGGACTGTACTACATATTAGGGAAAGACTGAGAAACTTTGTTTTATGAAGTTTCTTTTTGTTTTGAGACGTAGTCTTACTGTCGCCCATGCTGGAGTGCAGTGGTGTGATCTCGGCTCACTGCAACCTCCGCCTTTCAGGTTCATGCAATTCTCGTGCCTCAGCCACCCAAGTAGCTGGGATTACAGGCATGTGGCATCACTCCTGGCTAATTTTTGTATTTTTAGTAGAGACAGGGTTTCACCATGTTGGCCAGGCTGGTCTTGAACTCTTGGCCTCAAGTGATCCACCCACCTCGGCCTCGCAAAGTACTGTGGTACGGATATGAGCCACCGCGCCCAGCCTAAAAAAGATGAACTTTCTGTTTACTAGTTTCTAGGGCCTGGATTAGATAGTTAACCTTCTGTACCTTTTTTCATCTATGTGATACAGGGATAACAATGGTGGTGTTTTGAGAATTAAATTACAGTGTCATTTGCTATTTTTCACTTTTCCTAACTGATAAAAAGTCAGTTGTTCCAGGAAATTAGGTTTTCTGGGTATTTTTTAAAAGTGTTCAGGGAATGAGGAGAGGACAGGGCTAGATGGTCTTGTTCGCTATCACTGTTTCCTTGACTTCCTGTGTAGCTTGTGGAGGCCCAGATGACTTCAATTATCTTCCTCACCCAGGGAAGGCATGAGGCCTAAATGTAGTTCTTCTCTCTTGTTTCTGGGCTCCGGATATGCACGCTAGGTTTCTGTGGTTTTATTGTTCGTTTTTAATCAGTGTTATGGAAGGCAACCTATCTTACGCACCTGAAATAAGCAATTTCATTTTAAGGTAATGATGACTGAGGGGAGTAAGCATGGGAAACTGGGCAACTTTTTATTTTTGTTTTTGTTTATTATTATTTTTGAGATGGAGTTTAGCTCTTTCGCCCAGGCTACAGTCAAGTGGCTTGATCTTGGCTCACTGCAACCTCCGCCCACCCTGGGTTCAAGCAATTCTCTGCCTCAGCCTCCCGAGTAGCTAGGATTATAGGTGCCCGCCACCGTGCCCAGCTAATTTTTTTGTATTTTTAGTAGAGAAGGATTTCTCCGTGTTGGCCAGGCTGGTTTGAAACTCCTGACCTCAGATGATCCACCCGCCTCAGCTTCCCAAAGTACTAGGATTACAGGTGTGAGCCACCGTGCCCAGCCAACTTATTTTTCTTCTGAGTTCAGTCTTCTAGACTATCAGTTAATACTTATGAAGTTTTGTCAGTTATCAGAATATCAGATATATTCATATGCAACCAATGGTTTTGGTACACTGCCATTTTTTTTTTAATCTGTACCATTTCATTCCATCATTTGTGCTTACAAAGATGATTACTTTTAAACCCGTAGGATAAGAGAAGTGCGATTTTGACCCAGTTGATTTAGTTGATGTGACTAATCTAGAATTATATTCTGTATTGCTACAGAATAAAAGGGTTGTAGCTCTTAAAGTATACCCTTAGTTCAGTCATAGAGAAAATCGCCCATTTTAAAACAATGTAATCAAGACAGAAGGATCTGGGCTGCCTTGGATAAGAACAATAGCTTTATTCCCAAATAGAGACATAGAAGAAGCAGGGTAGAAGTCAAGGGAAAATGTTCTATTCAGGGAAAAGAAAAAGCTAACAGAAGTAGTATTTCTTTCCTAACAAAAATAGCACAGTGAGTGGGGAAATCCCTCTAACATGATTCATTAAAAAATGTAAACTATGCAGCTGAAGGCCATTATCCTAAGCAAGTTAACCCTGGAACAGAAAACCAAATGCCACAAGTGGAAGCTAAACATGGGGTACTTATGGACATAAAGATGGCAACAATAGACACTGGGGACAGAGCAGGGAGGGAGAAAGAAGGGGAGGGGGTGAAAAACTGTTGTGTACTAAACTCACTACCTGGATGATGGGATCAATTGCACCCCAGACCTCAGCATCACATGATAACCCACGTAACAAGCCTGAGCGTGTACCCTCTGAATTTAAAATAAAATTTGAACCGGGTGCGGTGGCTCATGCCTGTATTCCCAGCACTTTGGGAGGCCAAGGCAGGTGGATCTCCTGAGGTCGGGAGTTTGAGACCAGCCTGATCAACATGGAGAAACCCTGACTCTACTAAAAACACAAATTAGCCAGGCGTGGTGGTGCATACCTGTAATCCCAGCTACTCGGGAGGCTGAGGCAGGAGAATCGCTTGAACCTGGGAGGCGGAGGTTGCAGTGAGCCGAGATTATGCCATTGCACTCTAGCCTGGGCAACAAGAGTGAATCTCCGTCTCAAAAAGTAAAAAATTAAAAAAAAAAAAAAGTTTAAAAAACGAAAACATGTGAATTAAAATTGTGCAACTTAGATCCAGGTGTCGCTTTCTGATGTCTAGTTTCTTGGGCCCTATGACAAAAATATTTTAATACATGTAATACAACATTTTTTGTAATTGTTGAAATCTGTTCATTTGTGGGTGTTTTTGGATTTTTTTTAAAATAGGGGAGTTGCTGGAAGCCATCAAACGTGACTTTGGTTCCTTTGAAAAGTTTAAGGAGAAGCTGACGGCTGCATCTGTTGGTGTCCAAGGCTCAGGTTGGGGTTGGCTTGGTTTTAATAAGGAACGGGGACAGTTACAAATTGCTGCTTGTCCGAATCAGGATCCACTGCAAGGAACAACAGGTTAGATTTAAAAATTGTCATTTCATTTGGGAGAGATGCTCCGCTGTAAAGCATTCAACTAGAAATAAGGAAACCCAGCAGTGTTTTCACTTACAATCCTGTAACACTTTGTGCAAATCTTAACAGATAACACTCAGAATCTTGTGTAAGTAAAAATGTTTTAGAAGTCCTGATATTTCATAAAATAAGTGCATGTAATTTTATAGGTACATTAACAAAAATGTTTTGCATTTATTTATTTATTTATTTATTTTTAATTTTTTCTTCTTTTTTTTTTTGAGATGGAGTTTTGCTCTTGTTGCCCAGGCTGGAGTACAATGGTGCAATCTCAGCTCACTGCAATCTCCGCCTTCTGGGTTCAAGCAATTCTCCTGCCTCAGCCTCCTGAGTAGCTAGGATTACAGGCATGCACCACCATGCCCGTCTAATTTCGTATTTTTAGTAGAGATGGGGTTTCTCCACGTTGGTCAGGCTGGTCTTGAATTCCCTACCTCAGATGATCTGCCCGCCTAGGCCTCCCAAAGTGCTGCGATTACAGGCGTGAGCCACCATGCCCAGCCTATTTATTTATTTATTTTTTTGAGACAGATCTCACTCTGTTGCCCAGGCTGGAGTGCAGTGGTGCAATCTCGGCTCACTGCAACCTCCGCCTCCCGGGTTCAAGCGATTCTTCTGCCTCAGCCTCCCAAATAGCTGGGATTACAGGCATATACCACCATACCTGGATACTTTTTGTACTTTTAGTAGAGATGGGGTTTCATCATGTTGGCCAGGCTGGTCTCGAACTCCTGACCTCAAGAGATCCACCTGCCTCGGCCTCCCAAAGTGCTGGGATTATAGGCATGAGCCACTGCACCCGGCCTAAGAGTTTTTTTAAATGAATGTTTTACAGTTAGAACCAAATTCTTCATTTACCTCACTTAATTTCTGAAAACACTGTGTCCTCCAACTGCTCTGTGTTCCCAAAGATTAAAATTAGCCTTGCGGAGCGGAGCTGTTTTCTCATAAACCCCTGTGAGTGCCCAGACCCTTTGGAGGAGATTCTCAGGGGGCCTCTGCCCACTCCCACGGATGTAATACCCCCTTCCTGCTGCTCCTAAGACCACCATGAGGAAGGCTGAGAATTGGCTCTTGAATGAATTTGTTGGTATTTTTAAGAATAGCTATTAAAATACTGTTATTAATTTTCCTAAGTCTATTTTATTTATTGTTAGTATTTGTCACATTTTGTTTGTAAACAATAAATTTAAAATATTCTATAGGAATATTCATTCTTATCTAGATTTCCTATTTCTATTAAAAAAACAAGTGAATGAGATTGTTACAAAGGGTCATTTTGTATGGGTGGAATAATAAAAGTTGAACGTGAGAAGATGCAGTGTTTTAGACTGAAACTGATGGCTCATTCTTTTTTCCCCTTCTTTCTAACAGGCCTTATTCCACTGCTGGGGATTGATGTGTGGGAGCACGCTTATTACCTTCAGTATAAAAATGTCAGGCCTGATTACCTAAAAGCTATTTGGAATGTAATCAACTGGGAGAATGTAACTGAAAGATACATGGCTTGCAAAAAGTAAACCACGATCATTATACTGAGTATGTTAAGCTCTTTATGACTATTTTTGTAGTGGTATAGAGTACTGCAGAATACAGTAAGCTGCTCTATTGTAGCGTTTCTTGATGTTGCTTAGTCACTTGTATCATAAGCAACTTAATGTTCTGAATAATTTCTTACTAAACATTTTGTTATTGGGCAAGTGATTGAAAATAGTAAATGCTTTGTGTGATTGAGTCTGATTGGACATTTTCTTCAGAGAGCTAAATTATAATTGTCATTATAAAACCATCAAAAATATTCCATCCTTATGCTTTGGGGACTTGCAGGGATGCCTTTCCAATCCTATTTCATTGCAGTTATAGAAAATCTAGTCTTTTTGCCCCAGTTACTTAACAATAAAATATTAACACTTTCCCAAGGGAAACCCTCGGCTTTCTATAGAAAACTGCACTTTTTGTTGAGTAATCCTCTGCAGTGATACTTCCGGTAGAAGTCACCCAGTGGTTTTGTTATGGTCAAATGTTCCTGAATAGTTTTTGCAAATAGAGCTGTATACTGTTTAAATGTAGCAGGTGTAACTGAACTGGGGTTTGCTCACCTGCGCAGTAAAGGCAAACTTCAACAGCAAAACTGCAAAAAGGTGGTTTTTGCAGCAGGAGAAAGGAGGATGTTTCTTTGCAGGGCGCCAAGCAAGGAAAATTGGGCAGCTCATACTTAAGACCCGATCTCCATGATGACTTCCAAGCTAGAGTTTTTAAAGGCAGTGGTAAATTTCAGGAAAGCAGAAGCTAAAGGCAAAATTATAAATCAGTTGAGATCGGGTGCATTCAGGGTGGAATGGCTGTATACCAAAATTGTAAATCAATACATGAAGCTTATATATTGGTTTGGCCTGAAAAGTGAAGTGGGCGGGCTTACAGGTTATGGTGGATTCAAAGACTCCCTGATTTGTGATTGGTTAAGGAAGCAAAGCTTTGTCTAAAAACTTGGGGTCCACAGAAAGGAACAAAAAGGTCGGGCCAGGCCCCTCAGCAAGAAACTTAGAACAAAGAATGGAGGTCAGAGTTTAGTCCCTGGTGTTCCCCCTTATCTGATGTCTGTGTGAATCCATTTGGTGGGGATCTGGGTTTCTGAAAAGTAGCTCAGGGACACATGTTAAGGATGTTTCTAGGAGACTAACTTCCCTGGCTATTGTTTGAAACTGTATTACCTTCTTGCTTATCAGGTTGCTCGTTTACTTCTCAGGGCTAGCTAGGTGCCTGGAATTTTCAGTGAAGGAACTCAAGATTTTCCTTTATTTCTGTGCTTGTGGGAATCCCCCTGGCACACCCCAAAGAGGGGTCCCTGCTCCATCTCACAGGGATCTTTTTTTATATTTGGCTTATCATGCATTTCCCATGTTGTTTCATCATCTCCCTAATTTCCTGTTTTTGAGTATTTCATTTGTTTCTAATTGTTATTACAGATCATGCTGGGGTGGGGTGAGTAACTCTGTGCACATAGGTTTATCTCCTATTGGAATATTTTCTTTATATAGGCTTTTTTTTTTTTTTTTTCTGGAGACGGAGTCTTGCTCTGTTGTCCAGGCTGGAGTGCAGTGGCGTGATCTCGGCTCACTGCAGCCTCCACTTCCCGGGTTCAAGTGATTCTCCCACCTCAGCCTCCTGAGTAGCTGGGATTACAGGTACATGCTACCACGCGCGGCTAATTTTTGTATTTTTAGTAGAGACACGGTTTCACCATGTTGGCCAGGGTGGTCTCGAACTCCTGACCTCAAGTGATCCATCTGGCTCGGCCTCCCAAAGTGCTGGGATTACAGGCATGAGCCACGGCACCTGGCCTATATAGACTTTTCTCTTAAACCTATTTGGTAATGTTTTCCCAAGTTTATTTTTAATTTTTAATTTTTTCCCCAACCTTATTTTTCTATTTTTTTTTTTTTAAGGAAAAATGGGGTAACTTAGCAGTTTCAATATTGAAGACTGAAGTTAAAAAAAAAATTTAAATTCAAGGTACTTTTAAAATTCAATTAGAAAAGTAGGCTTTAAAAATTATTAGAGACGGGAGTACCGAAACTGTGTGTGTGTATGTGTGCGTACGCATGCTCGTGGATTGGAAAAACTTTGGAGACTGATGGCTTTTCATTATATATGTATCACAGTGAAACGGCTTTTATGTGTCATGTAAGATTACTACTTGCCTCTCTAAACAAGGTGGTGACTCTGTGTAAGTAGATGGGCAAGTGGAACCTTTTGGAAGATGAGCTTTTGAATATAAGTCGTCTGCTAGATCATGGTTTGTATTGAACTAACAAGGTTTGCAGATCTGCTGACTTACATAAAGCTTTTTGATTCCTACTAAGCTTTAACATTTAAAAAATAATCAATGTTGAAATTTCTATGGGGCTCTATTTTTGCTTTGGCTTTCTGGTGAGAGAGTGAGGAAGCGTTCTTTCCTTCACTAAGTTTGTCTTCTCTTCTGGATAGATTGATTTTAAGAGACTGAGGGAATTTACAAACTAAAGAATTTAATCATCTGGTGGAAAAGGAGACTTTAAGATTGTAAAACAGGCTGGGTGGGGTGACTCACATCTGTAATCCCAGCACTTTGGGAGGCCAAGGCAGGTGGATCGCTTGAAGGAGTTCAAGACCAGCCCGGCCAACATGGTGAAACCCTGTCTCTACTAAAAATACAAAAAAATTTTAAAAAGATCGTTTAGCTCTGTTTTTCATAATAGAAATAGAAAAAGTAAAGTTGCCTTTTCTTCTGAAAAGAGCAAGTATTGTTCAGACCAAGAAGGGTTTTTGTGATTGAATCACCAGTGCCTGTCCTAGTCATAGCTGTGCTTCAAAAATCTTAGCATGATTAGTGTTGGAGTAAAACAAGGAAGCAAAGCAAATTCTGTTTTTGAAATTCTGTTGCTTGAACTATTTTGTAATAATTAAACTTTGATGTTGAGAAATTACAACTTTATTGTACACTTCATTGCAGCTTGAAATTCATGGTCTTAAAGTGAGATTTGAGTTTCTATTGAGCACCTTTAAAAAAGTAATACCTAACCATAAAGTTAAAATTGATGTATATTGAGTCATATCTAAAACCAGGTATAAACGTAAATTGTATTTCCTGTTTTAATTTCAGGGGAACTACTGTTTGAGAAAGCTATTATTAGGCAAATGTTTTAAAAATTACTGTTTCTCATTTTCAGTCGTACCCTAATGATCTCAGCAAGATAATGTCCTGTCTGCTAAGATGTGCATCAAGCCTGGTACATACTGAAAATCCTATAAGGTCCTGGATAATTTTTGTTTGATTATTCATTGAAGAAACATTTATTTTCCAATTGTATGAAGTTTTTGACTTAATAAAGGAATCTGTCAACCATCAAAGAGGTCTGCATTATGCTTGCATGTCAAAAACATTAAAAGTTCTATAATGTTCTATCATTTTCACTGAGTTTCCGTGGGAAAGGAATCGTAAATAATAGGTAGTTGAAATACTACTTTTAAGACCAAGAACTATCTGTAATAACATCATCTGATAACATAAAAGCATAGTATTAGGGATATAGGACAAAACCAAAGTGTTTTTGCTGTTGTCACATACCACTCAATACTTTTATACCAGATTGTCCAGTGGACACCAGCTGGATGTCCTATAATTCAATTCTGATACTATCTACCTGGAATTGAAGTCAGATCCTACAAGTGGAGGGCTCAGACCACGAGACTGCCCCCACTTCAGATACCAATCGCAAGTCCCTGTGCTTCTGACTGGCTATAAAATGGGGTTCCCATGACCCCTTCCTTGGTTTTGATTTATTTGCTAGAGCAGCTCCCAGAACACAGGGAAACACTCTACTTATGTTTACCCATTTTTAATTTTATTACTTTATTAAAACTACATATTGGGTACAATACTAATTTACTGTAAAGGATATTTCATTTATTTATTTATTTAGAGATGGAGTCTCACTGCGTCATCCAGGCTGGAGTGCGGTGGTGCAATCTTAGCTCACTGCAACCTCCTCCTCCTAAGTTCAAGCGATTCTCGTGCCTCAGCCTCCCAAGCAGCTGGGATTACAAGTGTGCACCACCACACCCAGCTAATTTTTGTATTTTTAGTAGAAATGGGGTTTCACTCCGTTGGCCAGGCTGGTCTCAAATTCATGACCTCAAGTCATCCACCCACCTCAGCCTCCCAAAGTGCTGAGATTACAGGTGTGAGCCACCGCCTCTGGCCTGTAGAGGATATTTCAAAGGATACAGATGAACAGCCAGATGGGAGAGATGCACAGGGCAAAACATGTGGGAAGGGGTATGGAGCTTTCCTGCCCTCTCCACGTCATCAGCTACCCAGAAGCTCATCTGGACCCTGACCCTTTGGGGTTTTATGGAGGCTTCATTATGTCCATTATGTCAGCATGATTACCATTGGCCATTGACGATTAACTCAACCTGCAGCCCCTCTCCCCTTTATGGAGGTTGTGGGCTGAGGCTGGGAGTCTAAACTCTCTAATCTTGCCTTGGTCTTTCTGGTGAGCAGCCCCCCATCCTGAAGCTACCTAGGGGCTCCCAGCCGCCAATCATTTCATTAGCAAACAAAAGATACTTCAAGGGGTTTACAGCCAAGAGACCAAGCAAGGATTAAGACAATATATATATTTCTTATAAATAACATGATCACAAATAGTATTTTATATATTTCTCATAATAACTGGGTGTGGTCGCTCACACCTATCATCCCAGCTACTAACAGGCTAAGGCAGGAGGATCACAGGCCCAGGAGTGTGAGGCTATAGTGAGCTATGATTGTGCTACTGCACTTCAGCCTGGGTAACAGTGTGAAACCCTGTCTCAAAGTTCTTGTAGCATCTTAGAACATTAACCAACCACAGAATATTGCCTTCACTCTGAAAAAGTAATCATACTTTTACAAGATGTATTTTACATAAAGTTCTGGTGATATTTTACTCTGGTCATTGGAATATAGGAGCTTACCACCTGGTACCACTCTTCTTAGAGTGGTATACTATTTGGTATAGTACCGGCATACTATTTGGAAAGGGATGTTAAGTTGGCA